>NC_063434.1:2129180-2503314 GCF_020379485.1 Brassica napus | reverse complement strand
TGGTGTCATACGTACATTTGGCTTAACTCTCGAAACTGAAGTTCGAACCTGAAGTTTAAGAAACAGCAGTAGAAGCAGGTTCACTAAGTTTAATGCAGTACTGGCGAGAAAAATAATACTAATATTCAGAGCTTTGATTTTTCGTTTAATTTTTAAAAAGGAATCCATAAATCGAATATTATATAGCATAGACGTATGATCGTCTAAGGGGATGGGGCCGACCCGACTCTACTGGTCGATACATATCAGTAACTATGTAGAAAGCTAGCTAGTATCTCCCTTCCATCCATTTCATCTTTATCAGATATCTAACAGATGAACTTACTATTGAATAATTAAATACCTGAGTTACCTAGTTGTTATAAGAAAATGAACATAAACAAAGTCTAAGACGGTGGAGGGTTTTAAAGCGACGTTTCAAAATTGAAGAAAATAATCAAAATTTCTGTTTATTATGTCATGCAAGAAACATTCAAAATTAAACCACGATAGCAAGTTGTATTGGATTACAATTGATTGTCTTGCACGAGATTATCGTCAAGTCTTGAATTTATTACCGACTGGGGTAAAGAAGATAAACAATTGATGGAACATTTCTTATCAAAAAGAAAACTAGACATCGTATTATAACTATGTTTTTGGTGTAATATTTTAGGGGTTTTTGCCAAAACTAACCCACAACTTGATTTTAATTTCAAACATATACCCAAACTTGAATCAAATGCAAAACTAACCTTAAAGCCTAGTGAAATTACAGCTCAGTCCCTTGTGACCAAACAAAAAAACAGAAGCCATTTTTACGAATATAGCCCCAGTAAATCGTCTGAGATGTTGGAAGTCGTCTGGACGACTGAAGTGTAAGTCGTTTGGTACCAGTTTATTTTAAAAATAATTTATAAATCTTGTAAAAAAATATTTTGATGTGTAAAAAATAAAAATCAAGTAATTATAAACAGTTTTAACTGATATAAATTAAGATATGATAAAATTGATTTGTTTTGAAGATAGATGAGTGGAAGTAGTGAATCATGAAATACTTTGGTTTAGGAGTTTGGCAAACATATGTTGTAGTATTGTATGTATTGTTAGGGTTAGATTTTGGAAAACTAAAACGTTTTTTTCAAAAATTAGTTTTCACCTATATGTGTTTATTTCTGTGTATAGTAAACACTTTTCAAGTTTGATTTGGTTTTATGAAGTGTTTAATTAGATAATTAAGTTTAGGGGTTATGTTTAGGGTGTGGACGACTTATGTTTCAGTCGTCTGTTGAATAATTTACCCGGACGACGTATATTTCAGTCGTCCAGACGACTTACTTGTAAGTCGTCTGGAAAGTCTTCTATTTTAGTTTCCCGCTAAAAATATTTAATTTCCCGCTAAAAATATTAAACTCTTTTGGACGACTTACATGTAAGTCGTCTGTTTTAATTTCTTCACCAGACGACTGAAATGTAAGTCGTCCAGGAAGTCGTCTGAGTCAAAAATATTAAATCTAATTGGATTTTTTGTCTCCCTATATAAAGAAAAATTTACACATTCTCTCTCCTCCTCTCAAATGGCTGCAACAAAAATGTAATGTTCATCATTCTAAAACTCTCCAACCTCTCTCTAATCTCTTTGACTTGAAAACACCAAACTTTATATGAATTTTTCAGTTTTGTCTCATGTATTTCTTATTAATCTATCTCTTTTGCAGGTTTTTAATCAAATGGTACTCATCTTCCACTAATTTAGAGGTATATCTATTAATTTTAGATATGTATTTTTGTGTGTTCTATAAATGTAGATTTATCTAATCTTCCACTCATTTTCTCTATTTTAAGTCATTTGAACGGTTTTGAATATGCAGGTTTTTCAGATCTGGATTTGATGTGCAGGTTTTTCAGATCTAGAAGACTTCTGGGACGACTTACCTGTTAGTCGTCTGGACTTCTTGGAAGTCTTCTGACAAAGTCGTCTGGACTTCCAGGAAGTCGTCTGGACTTCCAGGAAGTCGTCTGGACTTCCAGGAAGTCGTCTGGACTTCTATTCGTCTGGATTTTTCTGAGTGTTTCGGTAAGTTCTTATGTCTGATTTTTCTTCATTTGGTAACTTCTTGTTGTATAAAGTTCTTACTTTTTTCCCAAACTAAAACTCTCCAAACCCACTCTAATCTCTTTGACTTGAAAACACCAAACTTTATATGAATTTTTCAATTTTGTCTCATGTCTTTGTTACTAATCTATTTTTTTTTTGCAGGTTTTTAATTATTTGGTACTCATCTTCCACTAATTTAAAGGTAGATCTATTATTTTTAGATATGTATCTTTGTGTGTTCTGTAAAGGTAGATTTATCTAATCTTCCACTCATTTTTTTTGTTTTTAAGCCATTTGAACGTTTTTGAATATGCAGGTTTTTCAGATATGGATTTAATATCCAGGTTTTTCAGATCTGGAAGACTTCTGGGACGACTTACTTGTTAGTCGTCTGGAAGTCGTCTGGAAGTCGTCTGGACTTCCTAAAAGTCGTCTGGACTTCCTGTAAAGTCGTCTGGAAGTCATCTGGAAGTCGTCTGGACTTCCTAAAAGTCGTCTGGACTTCCTGTAAAGTCGTCTGGAAGTCGTCTGAACTTCCTAAAAGTCTTCTGGCAAAGTCGTCTGAACTTCCTGGAAGTCGTCTGGACTTCTTAGAAGTCGTCTGGACTTCTTAAAAGTTGTCTGGTCTTGTCTACTCAAGTGGAATCCAAGCTTGTCTTTGTAGATGAATGATCTATAATAGTTTTGTTTGTAGTCTGTTTTATGAATTGCATGTATACTCTTTTAGTTGTGAATTTTTTGTAAAATCAGTAATAATGTTTTCCAAGATGTATTAAATGTGCTAACAATGTGTTTACACATTTACAAATCAATGAAATAATAGACTTCAGTAGTCTTTTTCTTATCTTTGGATCTCTCATATGCAATAATAAACTCCAATGGCCTTTTTCTCATCTTAATAAACAAGAATGTTGGTAAGAGA
The DNA here is from genome assembly GCF_020379485.1 of Brassica napus. Classification (NCBI taxonomy): domain Eukaryota; kingdom Viridiplantae; phylum Streptophyta; class Magnoliopsida; order Brassicales; family Brassicaceae; genus Brassica; species Brassica napus. Next base: position 2,500,315 of record NC_063434.1, on the reverse strand, counting down.
TGGAAACAAACAATAGTAACTAGTCAAAGCATATCATATTTTTTATAAGTTTGCATTGAAAAACTTAGTCAAATTTAGTAAAACTAAGGGAGAGAACATATTTTGTAAATATGAGTTTTACATATCTTGAAGTTACTTATCACTCTTAAAAATACAAGTTATTAAAAAACTAACGTAGAAGACTTAAAAACTAGTGGAGAAGACGCGGACGACTTCAATCTAAGTTGTCTAGACGACTAAACTATATGTCGTCTGGTCAACGCAGAGGTTATTTTTGCAATTGACTTTGAAATCTGTTATTTCGGACGACTGAAAGTTAAGTCGTCTACTATTGTTTGGTTAAAAAAAAACTCCAAAAAAGCTAGACGACTTACATTTCAGTCGTCAGAGGTTAGTTTTGCATTTGACTGGATTATTTCAGAAGTTTGACTTTTTGGACGACTTACATTTCAGTCGTCTAGTGAAAATTAAAATAATAATATTTTTTAAAAGTAGACGACTTACAGTTAAGTCGTCATAGGTTAGTTTTGCAATTGAAAAAAAAAACTTCAAGATTTAATTATATACAGACGACTTATAATTCAGTCGTCCACGAGACGACTGAAATGTAAGTCGTCCAGGATTTACGAGGTTTGACCAGAATCTCGGAAAAAAATCCTGGACGACTTACAATTAAGTCGTCTGGTGGACGACTGAATTACAAGTCGTCTGTGTATAATTAAATCTTGAAGTTTTTTTTTTCAATTGCAAAACTAACCTATGACTACTTAATTGTAAATCGTTTACTTTTAAAAAAATATTATTATTTTAATTTTCGCCAGACGACTGAAATGTAAGTCGTCTGGGGAAGTCAAACTTCTGAAATTATCCAGTTAAATACAAAACTAACCTATGACGACTGAAATGTAAGTCGTCTAGGTTCTTTGGAATTTTTTTTGAAACCAAACAATAGTAGACGACTTAACTTTCAGTCGTCTCAGGTTACAGATTTCAAAGTCAATTGCAAAAATAACCTCTGCGTTGACCAGACGACTTCCAGGTAAGTCGTCTACAGCCAGACGACTGAAAGGTAAGTCGTCTACAGCCAGACGACTTCCCAAGTAAATCGTCTGACGAACAGATCTGGAAAAAAACTCGATGTCATACCTTAAATTGGTGAGATAAGTTCCTTAGCATACATAAGACTTCTCCAAGCACACAGAATCACAAACGGAAGTCACCCACCCATAATCGTTAGCTTCTATGACTCTATGAACCATTAAAATTTTAGAATCAAAATCTTGGGTTTTTTTAGCTCATTGTGGAGAGAAAGTGAGAGATATGTTGTGTTTAGTTCACAAGAATGGAAAAAAAAGAAGGGTAAATCGATTTTGGGAGCATTAAGAGCTTCAAATTGGTTGTTCATGGTGGTTGTGGTATTGATGATAATGGCAATCTTGTAATTACTTGAAGATGATGAGGGTGAGAGAGTAAAAATGTCATTTTCGAAAAGAAAAAAAAGAAAAAAATTGATGGCATTTTCGTAAATTATATGAACTTGTGAGGTGAATAGGGCAAAACCAATTTTCAAAAAAAAAGGAGGTTAGTTTTGTGTTTGACTTTAAGTTGTAGGTCAATTTTGCAAAAATCCCAATATTTTAACTATGTTTGGGGTTTTAGTCTTTATAATTTGGTTGTTTAATTAAGCTACTAAACCATATATTAGTGATTATACTTTTAGAAGTTCAGTACAAGTAAGGTATTGCATATTCTTTGAGCTTACACTTATGCTATTATGACAAAGCATTAAGCATGATGTTTTCCATGTTGTTTTATTAATAATATAAACATTTGGACCAATCCCAAAACTTCTTAGATTGAGATTCTGTTGGCGTGGATTCCGTCATACCGAAGCTGGTTGAGACTACTATATTGTCTCCAAGAAAACTCTCAAGTTTGAGATATCAAATGCTAGTTAAACTTTTCGAACTTTTAAGTCTACGCTGGTCTTCAAGTGAATTGTCATCACTTGAGTTTTATATGATAATGTTTTCTTTTCACCATAACGAGTAAAAATGACAATTACAAAGAGTTACGAGTCTTTTTTATCAACTAAATCGAATAAACTCACACGGAGTTTAACAGAGAAATTTATGTTCATGAACCATGAGCAAAGTTAGGAATGCATTTTGGCGAAAAGTGAGTAAATACGAAGAAGAGGACAAGCATGAATGGTGTGGAAATAGATGTACTGGAGCCCAATCTGAAACGGACATTAGAGAGATGTGGTTATACGAGCACCGTTGATGGTGTTGTCTTCAACTTCGTGTCTGCCACATGTGCTCACGTAAGCCCATCTTTATTTTTATTAATTTGTTAGAACGTAATAATAACTAGTTCTTTTATTTTATTTGAGTGGATCCATTTTCTTTTGTTGTGATCTCTTCTAGTCTTTTTTATAGTTGTCCACCAGGGTCGATCATGACGTATTCCTTTTATATTGGTCTCACCTAAAACATTATGTCCTAAGATTCTATATGTAAGATTCCATTTCCATCCATATTCCAATTTTAATAAAAACGAATCTTTTTCGATTATTCGAAAGATATGTTAGTGCGTTTGCGGTAGATCTTATATATTAAAACAGAAGCCGCAACTTTGCTTCATGTGTGATTCTTTTTTAAAAATAGACTCAATAGACCTATTCCTAAAAAATCATATTACATTTAATCTTTAATCTTATCATTTAAATTTTGAGTCTACCAAAATTTTTTATTGGTCTATCAATAATTGGATTTAAACAATAGATGATCCATTGGATTTATAGATAATATAAATTAAATATATATAATTTAATGTTGTCATACTATATCTACATATGTTAATTATTTAAATATTTGTCAATGTTAACTTTTAAAATTATAAAGATTTTTTAAATAGCAAAAATCATATTATCTAACAATGATTAATATTTACTACCTTAAACCAATGAAAACAAATTTTAAACTATATATTTTATTTTAAAAATTAAACAAAAACTAAATGTTTATTTATTTACTCGATAATATAAATGTATGAAGCGAAAATTTTAATTTTTTAAAAACTTTCTAAATTTGTGAAATGTTACAATATTTTTGAATATGACAATAAAACAATATTTTACTAATCTCTATATATATAGTTACAATTTTAATAATGAAATAATAATCCAAAAATAAATGTATAGAAGAACATACAAATACATGTGAAAGTTTGAAACAATCTATTCAATGAAAAAAATATACCGTAATTTTATTATGTTTTAAAAATTGATAGATACATATATATATATATTATAATATATACCAATTTAGAATTAAAAACAAAATATTTATATAAAAATAAATGAAAACAAAAACCCGCACGGTTATGCGGATCTAGATCTAGTTGTATAGTTAAACCAGCTGCATTTTACACCTACCCACATAAACCTGGTAGTGCTATTGGCTCTCTCAAATAGTGTTATTGGTTAAGATATTGTAATTTAATACTCCTACCCACATGGAGTATTTTGATATCTTTAGGTTTAGAAAATTAAGATTTAGTAGATATTTCAAACCATAGACAAAAATCCGATATCAAAGATTTCAAACTTTATTAACCATAAAAGTAGATAAAATAAACTTTTAAAATAACAATATAAACATTATTTAAAGATAAATTAGTTATTGAAAATTATAAATTCTCATGTAAATAGTCGTGCTTGTGTTTGTATATGTGTGTGTTTGCATTCGTATATTACATGTTTGATGATTGTCATGATAGCTTGATTAAAAACATATGGTGATTCCTCCTTTGAAAGTAAATAGAGATGTGTTGAACTAGAACATGTAACTAGATTGTATGCGTGTTACTTTACAGGAGCTGGCTTTTTTTTGGTACCATCACTTTTTAACAAACAAACGCTGAAATAAATGTTTTAAAATTTCTAAACACATGCATTTATACCTGTCCACAGATTTCTCCGTAGCTAATTAAACTAAAATATATAGGATTCTGTTATTGGCTCCCTAAAAAATAGTGTGATTTCTTAAGATGTTGTAATCTAATATTTTTATATAAGTTTTAAGTTTCGGAAATTAATATTTAGTAAAGATTTCAAACCATGATATGACAAGAATCCGATATCAGATATTCCAAACCTTGTGGTCCACAAAATATAATAATAAAAATTATAAAGAATAATTAATTATGAAAAATGTAAATAGGCATGCTTATGTTTCTGTATTTGCTTTCAGATCATACATGTTTAATGATAGATGTCATGAGAGTTTGAGTTTGGAAGAACTGATTTACACATGCAGATAGGTAAATGATGTACATGTATTTATCACAGAGTGACGGAAATGATGAGTAAGATTGATTCTATCTGTACAATCAAGACTTATTTTCATGCCATTATTTCCCAAAATGGTTTCATAAACACTTTGTTCTGTTACTCTTTTATGAAATGAATTGAATTTCCCATCTTATTTAAAAAGTAAAACAGCAGAAAAGAGACAAAAGCTCACGAGTCGCAAGCACTAATAAAAATGTAATAATAATGATTAAAAAAATCGAAATTTACAAAAGATATACTCCCTCTGTTTTTTAAAGATAAATGTTCTAGGATTTTCACACTTATTAAGAAACCATATTAAAACTTAGTTATTGATGCATAGTTTTTTGTAACTTTATATTTCTTATATTTTTAAACCAATAAGATTAAAAGAAATGTAACTAATATTTTTGAAACACACAATTTTTCATTATTAGTTCACAAAATATGCTTTGAAAACATAAAAAAATACATCTTTTGGAAACAAAATATTTTCCAAGAACATCCATCTTAAAAAACAGAGGGAGTATAAAAGAACAAAGAAAGATGGAGGTTAGGTTTCTTCACTTCTAACACACTCTTTCTTGGAGAACAAGTTAAAGAAGTGTGTGCGTTTTAGCATTTAACAGCTCTCGGGCTAGGGATCCCCATGTATGATAACCGTGGGGAAACTCTCACTTTAGGACTCGGTCTTGGAGATGGAATAGGTCCATAAGTGTTAGCTGTTGAGACACGAGGCGAGAGACTAACTTGCTCCAGTGCTTGTGTTTGTAGCTCCATTGGGTAATCTCTAACACACCCAATTCTTGGACCATATCCACTTGACCATTTACAAGACAGTCTCTTCGCATGATCAAACATTGGTCTCGCTCTCTCTTCTTGCTCTGAAGGCATCTCAACTTCTTGCGAGATCTCTTTTGCTTCTTCTTCTTCGTCTGGAATGGATTTGAATGATGATGAATATTCTTCATTCACAGCACATCTCTGCAATTCAAGATTCATCCCTAGTGAATACAAACATTCTGTTGATGCGCAAGGAACACTAAAGGATCTAATATTTTGTTATTTTCTTACCTTAACATTGGTGAGATCAACGTTGTGTTCCTCCAAGAAACTTATAAACTCCTTGAAGTTTTCTTCTGTTGGGAGATAGTGTCCACTATATGGCCATATAGCCTGAGAATAAGATCGTTTTAGTTTACATAACATACAAAATTCATACGTGAGGGAGAAGCAAGACATGTAGTTTTGAAGTACCTCAAGAATCCCATCGCGAGCAACCAATCTTCCTGCAGCAGTTGTGGCTCCTCCAGATAAGAAACTAGAGTGCTGGAAAACACCTTTCTTCTTCTTCCCTACGTATAAAGTTCTAGTCGTGCTAAGTACGAAGATCGACTTTGATTCCTCAGTTGAATTGATTGGGCTCATGCTTTGTTTGTACAATAACCTCCCATCTTCCACTATCACTTCATATGCTTCTCTCTCCATCTACAGGTTTGAAAGAACCATAAGGCGTGATGAGTAATCAAGAAGGTAACTAGTATGGTTGAGTATGAGGTTAAGAAACTCACTGGTCCGAGATATGTGATGCATTGTTTTTGCAGAACACTTCTTGGATGTTTTTCAAGATTTACATCTTTGCCGTCTCCTATGTCCAACCTTTATTTTCAAAAGGGTGGAAACAAAGTTTAGAACAAATTCAACACACATGAAGAAATGAGATAACCTTTTTTTTTGGATGTAAAACTAACCAGTAAAAGAATGGCTGTGAGCTCTTGCTAGCTGACCAGACATCATAATAGAAGTGCAAGTTGTGGCCATAACGATGGCGTGGGTCAATCTGTTGATAGAAGAAAGGGACAATAAGATTAGATTCACAGCATCAAATAGATACTCATAACTTTTGATCTTGTGTTACTTCAAAAGCCCTATCAGTTATACTGTATTGCATTGACTTACAGCTTCAAGCCAATGCTGAAGAGCTAACTTCTGAGCCTTTTCATCTTTTGACAAGCCTTTCCCAACCTACATTGATATTATTATCTCATTAAAAAAGGAAATATTGAAACTAATACACCTTGACTTAAAAGTAAACAGAGAGATACAAAATAAAACTTGTGAAAATGATGTCATACCTTAGCGGCTCGTTTTCTAGCTCGTGTCCATTTCGAAGCAGCCGGTTCATGTTTCTCTTCTTTAAAGAAAGACACAGAGCTCAGGTCCAGAGTTGCACCATCAAGAGTCTTCCACCTACAAAGTTTCAAGCAATAACAAGGGTTAAGTTCAAACCTTTTTTTTTTAATACCAGAACCACAACATATGATATTAATTTAAACATTTTAAAACATTAAAAAGAAGAATAAGATGTGGATCATGTAACTCACCAGAGCTCCTCAACAAGGACAGCACAATCAGCTAAGTTCCTTCTAGTCCGGTAACTCTTGTATACTTTTTGCAGCGTAGTTGCAGCTGCATCAAGCTCGGTGACCGGTCTAGGGGAGAAGAACACAAAAGGCTCAGGTGGAGTCACTGTGGGTTTCTTTATCTGGAGACTCTCACAGTTTCTTCCATGCAAAGTGTTTGGAGTTGACTTCTTTGTCTCCGAAACCTCGAAACCTGAATCAGTCTTGGTCTCTTTAGGAATCTCCCAGCTGTTGAAACTCAAAGACCGCTCGATAGAAGGATTCTTGAAACTGCTGGTTCTTGATGTCAAGCGGCTAAAGGAACCAACTTCAAGACCCATGGCCACAATAAAGCGAGTCCTTACAAAAATATTCAATATAGAAATCTGCTGCACACACCAACAAAGAACAGTATCAGCATTAAATTCATTAAACAAAACTGTCTTCGTATTGATATACATCTACCAACTAAATAAATATAAGTACAACTACCTTGTGGGCATTAAACACAACACACGTTCTTGGCGTTAAATGATCAGAGTATAACTCTTTGTATTGTTTACCAGGAGATAGAAGAAGACTTTCAAAGAATAAATAAATGTAGAGAAAACGAGACGAGAAATATGAATATGACTAACATAGGTTGAAGAAGACTCTTATATATAATGTGGAGTAGTATGGGCAGTTGTGAAGACTAGTAACCGAGTAAAAAAGTCATAATTATACAAAAATCGTTGAATGTCAAATACTATGACGGAAGATTCAAACTTGGTGTGTCTGAGAAAGTTGAACATTTGAATAATCTTTTACAGAAAAAGAAGGGTAGGCTAAGTGAAGGTAACTTCATGGAAGTTAATGAAGAAAAGGACTGTACATATAACACAACCTATGACATTATTATTTAAATGTTGTAATGATATTCTGAGTTTGATTTTTCCGGATAGCGATAACTAAACAACTGGTGGTCTTGGTCATGAAGATGGGTCTTAAATGTCAACGCGTGCGGGTGACGCATGTTTTCGTTTTCAATGCATCCGGCACTTGCTAACTTGTTACCATTGACTTGACTTTTATAAGAGAGTCCAAACATTGGGAGATGACTTAACTGTAGCTTGATGATAATGGGCCGTGTTTGGGCTTCAATAAGTTTTGTTTAATTAATGGGCCGGGCTTCATTATCGAATTGGGCGCGCACCTATTTTTAATATCCTCGGCTTACTATTTAAAACCCAGCGAAGAGGAAACCTATACCTCTCGGAGAAGCCCATCAAAAAAAGCAAATCGGAGAAGAAGACGACGAAGAAGCTTGTGAGAAGAGGAGATGTCGACGATATACGTGCTCGAGCCACCGACGAAGGGGAAGGTCATCGTGAATACAACTCATGGCCCAATCGACATCGAGCTGTGGCCCAAGGAAGCTCCCAAATCCGTGCGGAACTTCGTTCAGCTATGCCTCGAGGGTTACTTCGACGACACCATCTTCCACCGTGTGATTCCAGGGTTCCTCGTCCAAGGCGGCGATCCCACGGGCTCCGGCACAGGTAATTGTCCCAGATCCTCTGATTGATTAACTCCTAGGGTTTGTATTGTATGATTCGATTGTGAGTGGTGTGTAACAGGTGGAGAGAGTATATACGGAGGTGTGTTTGCGGATGAGTTTCATTCGAGGTTGAGGTTTAACCATAGAGGGATTGTGGCTATGGCTAATGAGAGCTCGCCGAATACTAATGGGAGTCAGTTCTTTTTCACTTTGGATAAGTGTGATTGGCTTGATAAGAAGCATACTATCTTTGGAAAGGTAAAAAGAATTTGACTTTTGTTTGTTTGTTATGCTTCGTTACAAGTATTGTTTCTAAGAGTTCTTGATAGGTGACGGGTGATTCAATCTTCAATCTTCTGAGACTAGGAGAGATTGACACTGGTAAAGATGATCGTCCCCTGGATCCTGCCCCCAAAATATTATCTGTTGAGGTAAGAGTTTTTAAATCTGATTCATAAGGCAATGTTAATCTCCCGTTATTGAGATGTTCTTATGATTTGCTTGTTTTTTTGTTTTTTTATACGTTAGGTTTTGTGGAACCCGTTCGAAGATATTGTTCCTAGAGTGTTAGCAAAGGCATCGCATGCTCCTGTTGATGAAGTCAAGGAACCCCCCAGAAAGCCTGTGAAGTAAGACGCTGTCCATGGAAATTCGATAGTTTATGCTGTATCTTTGCTTTGGCTGTTCGTTGAGTTTTTTTTTTTCCTCCTTTTTTTGTTTTGCTACAATCAGGAAATTGAACTTGCTGTCATTCGGAGAAGAAGCTGAGGAAGAGGAGAAGGAACTGGCAGCTGTAAAGCAAAAGATTAAGAGCAGTCATGACGTGTTGAACGATCCTCGACTACTGAAGGCAGAATCTACAAATAAAGAACGGGTAATAGTACAATTTTATCTTCTTTTTTTTGCTGGTGTTTCTTCCCCTCTCATTTATTCCTCTCTTCTGTGTGAAAGTCTAGGCTAATCAGTATGTAAAGTGTGAAAGTATTGCGAATAACTATATTACTTATCCTCCTGGTTGTTAGTTGTTACATGTAATGAAGCTTACCGTTCTTATATCATAGGCATCAGATGAAAAAAGGCTTTCTTTATTGATGTCTTTCTGATGTATATTAAAAACTTTTTTTTTTACATTTCAGAATGCATCTGACTCGAAGGAGGTGCTATCTGTGCGGGAAGCTCTGGGTTCTAAGAAAGAAAATGCACAAAAAGAGAAAAGCTGGCCTGTATCCGATCCAGTTGGACATAGTGATGATGACGATGATGATGGAGACGAGACTAAATTTGATGCAAAGATGAGGAATCAAGTGCTTAGCAGAAGGAAGGAGATGGGAGATATTCCTCCAAAACCAACTCAGAAAAAAAGTAATTAGTTTTTCCATCTCTCAAAGCTGAGATATTAAACTTATGATTTACCTAATAATAGTTCAAACCAACTCATATCTGTGCTTAGGGATGCTTCTAACCAAAACATAATAAAAGTTCAAACCTATATATAATTAGTTTGATGCTTCTATGTTTTGCACCAAGTATTCCCATAGAGGAATATTGTGCAGCTCTCTCTGTTCCTGCGTATTGTTTATATTATCTCTAGTTATTTCTGTACATTCTAATTAGATTTCCATGTGGTTGTCCTCTTAACAGAGAGTTCTAGTGTGAAAGCCCCTGAAGAATCTATCAAAAGGTAATGGTACCGCAGTTAAACCCTATTGTCTCTTATAATTCAACACGCCTGGCTCTTATTTTGTGCTTTAATGTTGTGAAAACAAATGCTATTTTACTTCAATTCATGTTGGCATAACCAGTAACACAAGTCATTGGCTTACTAGTTATTATGCTATTTACAGGTCTGATGTTTCAAGTAGTGAAGATGAGAAACCAAAGATGGAAAAGTTATCATTGAAGAAAAAGGGAATAGGTTCAGAAGCCAAAGCCGAACGATTGGAAAATGGAGATGCTGATTTACAACTTTACAACGCTTCTGAACGCGCCCGGCAGTTACACAAGTTGAAGAAGCGCAGAATGCAAGGAAATGAGGATGCTGTAAGTTGTGTAAAATAGCTTCTAGCTTAAATCTAAAAATATGCGTTCTTATTGATTCTTTACCCTGCTTTTCTCACTGACCAAATCCGTGTGCCTGATTATATTCCTGAAAAGTAATTTGTAAATCTGTCAAAGAAACAGTCTTAGAAGATAGTTTTGTTAACTTATCATGGTTTCCCTCTGGTTCTTAGGTGTTGGCAAAACTGGAGAAATTTAAGCAGTCCATTTCTGCAAAACCGTTTGGCTCAAGTAGTGAACCAGTAGACAATATGGAAGAAGATGTGTCTGATTGGAAGAAAGTAAAGCTCAAGTTTGCACCCGAGCATGGAAAGGTAAATCTCTAAGGTTCCATCGCACCTGATAGTGTGAGGTTCTAGTGGATGTAGTACTACACTACTTCGGTCATTTTAGTTCATAGGATAGGGGGATGCTAATAATGAATATTTTGATCAGAAGTTTGAGCCATATGTATATGTTTATTATGCCATATCCTGAAAAAGTGAAGCTATGTTGCAGGACAAGATGCGCAAGGAGGATCCAGATGCGTATGTTGTGGTTGACCCTCTTCTAGAAAAGGGAAAAGAAAAGTTCAACAGAATACAAGCCAAACAAAAACGAAGGGAACGAGAATGGTCAGGAAAGTCTCTTGCCTGAGCAGTACTGGAATCATCTGAGTTCGACCACCATCAAGGGCTTGTAATGTAACATCGCATTTGGAGGTTAGACACTCTTCAGATGCCAAACGAATAGTTAAGCAATGTTCTACTCTTGTTATGCAACTTGGCTGGTTGAAATCTTATTCAATTTAGCACTTAAAAAAAATCAAATTTGTGATAGAACTTTTCTGTAGAAAGAATCTGGCATGTCTTGCTATTAAAAGCGATGTTTCATAGTTCACGGCTGGTGTCGGGATTGGCTCTTTGCTAATAAACTACTAATATAAGGAACTTGTCGAGTTGGCATTACCTCAATCGCCACAACGTGAAGAAGAAGCCAAAACATCTTTGATCTTTTATTCAACTCTCTTTTCTCTCACTGTTTTTTTCTGTCTTCACGAGCTCATTTTGTATCCTTCTCAAAGAGCTCTTCTTGTTGTCTTCTCTTTGTTTGATAACAAACCTTTTCTTTTACAAAACGACCATGATACGATGGGTATAACATAAACTAATTACTCTTTTCTTTAATGCTTTACAGAGAATGAACCAAAGAGTTATTCCTAGGTTGTAGATAATAGTGTTTACATGTTTATACATAAACAATGGTACCTACGCATGAATAGTGAATCTTCTGTACTCGCATGTGTAACATTCAATTCCGCAGCAAAAGTACAAAACCCCACTTGCTCTTTTTATCTTTTTTGATCGACCCTTATGAACTACATTCCAAAAACATTTGCGTTTTCAAAAGGTGAATTCTATAAAAACAGCCACTGGCATGACGCCACGTGTGAGACGTGGAAAAATAGGCAAAACGCTTTTTACTTTTTCTTCTTGCTGTTGTGAAAATTTCGTTGTCGCTAATTATGATTACAACGCAGCATTCTGACGACTTGCTCCCTCTTACAGCTAGACCACCACCACCACCTTTCTCTCTCACTTTTACTTGTAAAGAAAAAGATAACACACTATTTTTTCTTCTATTTATCCTGTTAGTTTACATAGATTTCTCCCACACATTCATATACCCAAAAGAAGAAAAATATTAAAATTTGACTCCACCTAATTTATATTCCTGAGAAATGACTTAAAAATACAAATAGCTTTCACAAGGCTATGATTGGTCAAAACCAAGAACGGTTGACTTCATATGATTTCTTGACCGGCCTAGGAAACCCAAAATCACTATCATTGATCTGTGTAAGAACAGTATGTTTGTTGAATGGTGATAACGTTTCACCATTCCACTTATTCTAAAAGCATGGATAACCTTTTTTCTATATCTGTTGTTTTGACAGTTGTTACAACGTTTTTTTTTTTAATTATGAAGTTAATAACTTTAAACATAAACGGTAAATTACTTTGGAGAATGTATAATCATTACATAGTGTGACAGCTAATCTGCATACAAATGTAGAAAACGCACATACCATAGTTTATAAATTGTCAAAAATTAGGATAATTATACACAAACATAATTATCCTAACTAGAAACAGAAGGCATAGATAGATAGTAGCTAGATTTTTTTTTACATAAATAATGGATCCCAATAATTAAATACTTAATACTATCACAAGCTTCACAGAGCCCATCGAATCCTATGCGCGTGTGAAAACCACGATCCAATCACGAAGCTAAAATCTTCAGCTTCGTTGTATAAAAAAAACTTATTGAAACAAACCTCAAATTCCAATTACGCCCTTGACAGCGATACACACACTCTCTCTCTCTCTCCAACTAAACATATCTGGAAATTACAAATAAACTTTATACTTTATCTGGTAACCCATCAAATAAAGCTATTAGTGACATAATAGATGACAAAAAAAAAAACAAATAAAGAAAATTTAGGAAACAAATCTACTGAGATTAGGCTGTAAATCATACGTATATCTTTCCCGTATACAGAGTGCCGTTTTAAATATAATGTCGACACGTGTCGGTCAGAGGCTCGGCTTCCAAGGGTAAGATTGTAAAATCACGATCGTCATCTCTCTTTAAGAATTTCCAGAGTGCTGAGAGAGAGAGAGAGAGAGAGAGAGAGAGAGAGAGAGAGGTGCTTTCCCATAGCCATTCACGTCGAGAGAGAGAGAGAGAGAGAGGAAGGAGATGGAGGATATACAGGAGGAAGAGAACGGTACGGACGAGGAGGTGCTGGGATCGAGCTTGACCATGGAGAAAGTGGCGGCAGCTAAGCAGTACATCGAGAATCACTACAAAGCTCAGAATAAGAACATTCAGGAGAGGAAAGAGAGGTATTATAAATCGTCTCTTTCGTTGAGTGAGAGATTTGAGATTTGGAATATCGTTTTTTTTTAGAGACTAGTTAGGGCGAAATTAGTTGCGTGAGCTTTGATTAGTCTCGAATTTGATGATAATCATGGTGGTTAACTCTGTTGTACTGTTAACGTTTTAGTCATTAGTGGCTATGGAAGAGGAATCTGGTTAAGTTCTGTGGCTTCTTTGCTTTGTGAAGCAACTAAGTATCTGTATCTGTTAGTGATTCGTGATTTTAACAGTGGTTAACGAACTTGAGATTTGAAGAAGCTTGTTAAAGTTCATGTTCTCTTCACTACTATGATTGATCAGAAAGAGAGTGACATTGTTTGATTTCTTGTAGACGGTGGATCTTGGAAAGGAAGTTAGCTTCTTCTGGAGTGCCAAAGGAGGAGCAGATCAACATGATTAAAGATCTGGAGAGAAAAGAGACTGAGTTCATGAGGCTTAAAAGGAACAAGATAAGTGTTGATGACTTTGAGCTTTTGACGATCATTGGAAGAGGTGCTTTTGGTGAGGTTTGTACGACGAGCTATACTGCCTGTGTCTTTGATTTCATTACACATTCTTGCAGTTCAAAATATAGACACTATAACCGGGGATGCACTTTTGTTTTCGTAGTGATTATGGTGCGTCTAATCTCATAAATAACTTAATCTGACTTTCAGGTTCGCTTGTGTCGGGAGAAGAAGTCCGGAAATATTTATGCTATGAAGAAGTTAAAGAAATCTGAAATGGTCATGAAAGGACAGGTAAAAATTCGTAAATAGTTGGAACAGTGTGTCACTCTCTTGACTACTATTGTTCGCTGGAGCTTAAAGTTAGTCTTTGTCTGTCACTATGAGTTTGATTGTAATAATATTTGGCATCATCTTACCAGCTTATAGTGTAGTTTAGCTTTAATCTGGTGATTGCATGTGTTTTCATCTAAGTACTGATAACAATATGTTGCGAAGTTAAGGTATTGGTGGTCTTCATGTGTTAAGTTTCTATAAGTTCAACCAATATCTCAAATACATGGTTGATTTCAAGATACCGGCATATGCTAACATATCAAATAACAAGCATACTGGTTATACTGTATTCTCGTTTACAGAGATAACTAACTATGTTTATGGTCTTTCTCTTCCTAGCATCTGATTAAATGTGCATTTTTCAGGTCGAACATGTCAGAGCAGAGAGGAACCTGCTGGCTGAGGTTGCAAGCCATTATATAGTGAAACTCTACTATTCATTTCAGGATGCCGAGTATTTATACCTGATTATGGAGTACCTTCCTGGTGGTGATATGATGACTTTGCTCATGAGGGAGGATACATTGCGGGAAGATGTTGCAAGATTCTATATTGCTCAAAGTGTCCTGGCCATTGAGTCCATACACCGATACAACTATATTCATAGGTCGATTTTGGAAATTATCTTTGTTTGGAAGCTTTTGGTGCAAACAGTGGTACTTTCGTACATCTTGTTGACATGTCTTGCCACTCTTTTTGCAGGGATATCAAACCTGACAACCTTCTTTTGGACAAAGATGGACACATGAAACTCTCGGACTTTGGGCTTTGTAAGCCTCTTGACTGTAGAACTTTGCCTTCTATTCAGGAGAATAGGGCCACCGATGATGAAGCTGTTACAGAACCTATGGATGTTGATGGATGTTTTCCCGACACTGATAACAAAAGAAGCTGGCGCAGTCCCCAGGAACAACTTCAGCATTGGCAGATGAATCGCAGAACACTAGTATGTTTTTTTTTGTTGGAGTAGAAAATTTCCCTCTGCATTATCCATATTGCTCTGATTCCTGAATATACCAAATATGACCTGACTGAGCATGTAGATAGACATCCGAATTGGGGAATAGTGAATACCAAACATGAGTATTCTTCATATTGGATGAGAACACATTTTAAACTTTCATTACCTCTACTGTCTGTTGATAAATATGCATGGCATCAACTGGCGATATTGTTTTCTGAATGGTTTCTCTTTTCTTAAAGGCATTTTCGACTGTGGGAACACCCGACTATATTGCTCCTGAGGTTTTACTGAAGAAAGGATATGGCATGGAATGTGATTGGTTAGTTGTTTTGTTTATTTTTATTTCCATTTTCAGAGTGGTCTGTTACATCGGAGGTGCATGCCTCATCCTCGTTTGATAGTGCTATAGCTGTTTAAATTTTTGTGCGCGAACAAATAGCAGCCATACAGCATTGTACCGAATTGATAGATTTTCTTATTTTTCATTCCTCAGTTTTTCCATAATCTCCTGGGATGGAGTTTATTTACCTTTGAAATATCTTTCTTGTCTCTCAGGTGGTCATTAGGTGCAATTATGTACGAAATGCTCGTTGGGTATCCTCCTTTTTATGCAGATGATCCCTTATCGACATGCAGAAAGGTATATTGCGTTCTGCTGTTATGTTCACTATCCAGTGATTTTCTCTATGTAAAGTTATAAACAGTTGACAGTAAAGAATTTGACTGGTTTCCTACTCAAACTTTATGTGCGTCCGAGTTAGCAAAATGTTAAAATCTTATTATAATTATTTCATATATTTTTGTTAACTATGCATTGATTAGTGGTAAAATTTTGTTAGCTCGCTTGTTGTAGATGCAGAAAAGAAAACTAGACATTTTGTGTTTGTATGGTTCAGTGATCATATTCATGAAGTCTTATTTCTTCCTGCTAGATTGTCAATTGGAGAAATCATTTGCAATTTCCCGAGGATGCTAAGCTGTCACGCGAGGCAAAAGATCTTATCTGTAGGTTGCTGTGCAACGTGGACCATAGACTTGGCACTGGAGGAGGAGCCCAGCAAATCAAGGTAAGGATAGTCCATGAGAATGTTAAGTAGTACTTGTGATAAGCCATAGGCCCATAAGCGCGTCATTTTTCTTTACTTGTCTCTTCAATTTGCATCAGGTTCATCCTTGGTTCAAAGATGTTGTTTGGGAAAAGCTTTATGAAATGGATGCTGCGTACAAACCCGAAGTGAACGACGAGCTAGATACACAAAACTTTATGAAGTTTGATGAAGTATGCCATAAATTCTTCCTTTTCATTATCTTTCATTATCTGAAAAATGTTTTCCCGTGTAAATAGATTTCCCTCGTATTACTTTATGAGCCATCATAACTTATAGCAGTACATAAATATGAACCATTATCTTATAGTTATTCCGCAATTTGTGTTATCCCGTGCTTTTCTTTAATCACATTTGTGTTAATTGATATACCTATTACCTAGGGGCTAGGAATTTGCTTGTTAGTGAACTGATGAAGAATAGCCACTCTTTGATCCATTTTAGGATATTTTAAGTGAATTTTGAGTATTTTTCTATGATAATGTGAGGGGCTTACTGAATTTTTTGATACTATGTCCAGGTGAATTCTCCTGCACCTGAAAGAACTAAATCAGGCACCTCCAGGAAGGTTTGTAAATATTGTTAAGTGTATACTTTAATCCAGCGGGTTTATATTCAAGGATATGTGAATGGATGTTGATACTCCACACAGCATAGTAGTGTTTGCTGCTGAAGTGATGGATATAAGAAAGCATCATCAAATGCTGTTGGTTGATATATATATTTTTGTCTGTGACGAAACCTGTATCATTAGATGTTTCACTTTTGAATGACATATCCTTTATCCATTTTGTGCAGAATCTTGCTCCCAAGGATTTAAGCTTTGTTGGCTATACATACAAGAACTTTGACGCCGTGAAAGGGTTGCGTCATTCACTTGGTACATCCAAAATCCCATACTATTATTAAATCATTATAGACCTCATAGCATTTTTCTCGTCCTAATAATCTGTTTTAAGTAAATGAGATACTGTGTTTCAGAAAAAAAAAAAAAAGTAAATGAGATGCTAGAGAATTTATTGTTGATCAGACATTAGAAAGAATCTGACTGAAGTCTTTTCCAACTCTGTAGAGATGGCAAGAACTATGTCTCTGGATCGATCACCAGGTGAGTTGTGTTCAATCATTGGAAAATTCCATGCTTCTTTTGTTTGCCTCTTTGCATGTTCAAATCCGAAAGGTTCTTTCACAGATAGAGCTTAACGACAATCTCATAAATATGCATGCATGTATATAGTCTATGTGTAAATTCACAAAAAAAAAGAAGAAAGAAAGTGAAATTTGATATACTCAAAACTGTGTGCAGCTGAGGTAATGCCTGTAGAGAGGATAACTGGGGAAGCAGCAGAGGCTCCTCAGATGGTATCATCGATGGATGATCCAATGGTAATTTGAGATAACCAAAAGTAGTAATGAAGCAAAAAGAAGACTAACAATATGGTTAGCCTTTTCCTGATGATTCTGCGTATTAGAAGAAGAAAGAAAAGGGATCTGAGTAAAGTCTTTTGTGTTATATAAAAGCTGCCCAGGTTGGCTGTAGTAATGTTGCCTTCTCTAGTGGCAGTTTTATTGCAACACTTATAACTCTCTTTACCTTTCTCTGTGTGTATCAAAAAATCAAAACTTTATTTCTTAAATTTGAAGACCCACCATGGAGTGAGGACTTTTAGAGTGTATATTTGAGTTTTGTTGCAAATCAGATTCCTAACCAAACTTGGATACAGAAGTTTGATGTAGTATTCATGTTCTGTTTTTCTTTCCTTGTTAGTATCCAATTATCCATCATTAGAGCCAATTCGTCATTAACAAATATGGTTCATAAAATTTATATGAATCATACAGATGTAGTCTTGTCTAAGGGACAAAAACTCATCATTTCACATCTTCGTCTTATGGTTTATAGCTAATCAAGTGGCAACTAATCATCTTCAAAACTGTCTATATCGCTGCACTAATCACCCAAGTCAAAACGATATCCAAAAGGCAACTTTTATTGATGGCAAAGTCGAAGTCTGAAAAAGAAACTTCAAATTCTGTGTTGAGAAGGAAAAAAACAACAAAGGTTTGCATAGTCACAGATACTTTAGTTTATTCAGGAGATAACCCAACACGAAAGAGTTGAGACATTTAGTTTGAAGAGAGCTGAGCAACGAGGTGGGTGAGATTGTCTTCCTTTTTGATACTCTCCACCCAATTAGCATTAATATGAACCTTTTCAATGCTCTGCTTCAAGGTTCTGGCCATTGAAGGCTTCGATCTCGTTATGAAATACTCTTGCACTTCTTTCGCCTTCTCAAACGACGCAAACTGAGACAATAAAGACATAAGAGAATCAGTGATCGAGCAGAAAGATCAAAAGCTGTTCATAGACGAAAAAAAAAGAACTAACCGGAGATACAACTGCACTTATGAAGCGAGTTAGGAGAAATCCAGAACCCCATGTCTTCTCAATGTACTCCCACTTCTCCTGTAGCCATTTCCAGGCTACCTCACGTCCTTCCCAACTTACACCAGAAAGTCCATAAACCGCATCTTGATTCCGCACCTGGAGAGACAAGAAACCCCGTTTCAACATCTAATAGTTCAAAGCCTAATGATAAGATCTAAACTCTATATATATACCTCATCAGACAATACAAAGTTAAGAACATCTTGAACTATACTGGGGTCTGGGCAACATGCTAAAGAACCTGGAAAACCAAAAGGAAAACATTAGTAGTTGGAATAACAATCTTCTGTTAGATTATTCTCTGGTCAGATCAGTTACCTAAGATACGTGTTTTCTCTTGGCTCAGGTTTGTTTCCCTGTAAACTCTCAAAAGAGACTCATAACCAGATTTGTCCGACTTGTTGGCTCTCTGCATTACAGCAACATAAGCAGCCTGCAAAACAAACAACCAATACAAAGATTAGAATTATAAGATCACAATATCCACATTTGGAGGGTAATGTAATAAGAAACAAACCCTTCTAAGGTCAGGAGGTAGAAGCGAAGTGTTCCTATCAGCTAAGAATGCATCAAATCTTCGAATTGCTTCCTTGAGTGTCTCATCATGCCCAAACGCAGCAAGTGCAGTTAAGACTTCCCCTCTCAGCATAGCATCTAGATGGCTCTCCCCTTGTTTTGGGTCCCAACCAAGTCTCCTGTAAGAACAATGAACATTGTATCAACAATAATTTTCCTTTTTCATTTTTAAATATAATCTTTTGCTGTTGATAAGTCTAAACTCTGTATATGGGTAAAACAACTTACCCAGCAGCAAGCTGGAAAACGCCGATGAAAAATTGTTTAATCCCAGACGTCAGTTCTAAACTTACATCTGCTGCAATCTTCACAACTTTGTAGCTTATCTGTATGGAGTAAGAGTAAGAGCCAGAGGCAAAAGCATAACCATCAACCACCAAAAAATTAAAGACAAAAAAGGAGAGATCCTTACAACAATGAGGTTTGACAGCACGGTATAGTCAAGTTCCTTCTTGTAAGCACTAATCAAAGTGAGCAACGAAGCCAGAGATTGCTGACGAGCCATACAAAGTGCAAAAGAATCATCCAAAATACCTGTAAAATAAAAAATTATATATCTCCAAAGAAATTGCATAATGTCAACAAGAAAATAAAAACTCTGGCAAGGTTAAACTACCATATCTATCGATAGCGGTCAAGCTTTGGCTCTCTGTTGCTTTCCTGAGTCCAGCCGCGAGGCTGTCATCATATTTCACCCTATAGAACCCAGCCTGATCCACATTGATTTTTATCCACGAGCATGTCCCATCGCCAACGGAACAGCCCAGTAACTCCTTTATATCATACGCTCCAGATTTGGATTCCAACAAGAAGTTTTTGCGCACGTCATATGAGCCACAGCACAAGGTTACTGGCACAATCCATTGTCCTTCCCCAGGAGAACCGCTTGATAAGAAACGAGACTGTAATTTAAAAAAATGTATTTAGTTAGTTCCCAAAATTACTGCTAAAAAGGGTATAACTAAGACATCCAGCAAGTAAAAAATAAGTTTATGAACCTGCTCAAGTTCCAGTTTGCCATCTTTTAGTTTGGCTGAGACAACAGGATATCCCATTTGCTTTGTCCAGGAACTCATAAGCTTGTTCACAGGCTCTCCTGAACCCTCTTCCAAAGCGGTCCACAAGTCTTCTGTCTTCGCGTTTGAGTAAGCATGACGTTTAACGTATGCAGCAAGCGACTTCTGCTTACCAAAACCATATAAATAGGGTAAGATGCCACCATATTTTCCATGCATAATATGAGATATAAAAGAAAATAAGAAAGAGCAGAACCTGAAAAACTTCAGCACCAAGATAGCTTTGAAGCATGCGGATGACAGATGCACCCTTCCTGTAGCTTATAGCATCAAATATTTCATCAATTTCAGAAGCATGATTAACCTCCACCTGAAAAAGTTAAGATTCATGATAATTAGGTAATAGGTTCTAAGCTTTCATGAGACATATATTGACAACATTTCTCAGAATAAGTGTCACACTTAATAACATATATACTTATTTTGGTTACCTCTATCGGGTGAGACTCCTCAAGCCCATCTAGCCTTAGACCCTCTGTAGATTCATCTAAAAACTGGGTCCAGATTTTCCACTCAGGGAACAGACTATCAGTAGCCAAGTAGCTGACCTGAAATAGATTAAAAAAAAAACAATAAATTTCACAGCAAAACCCAAAATCATTGTTAATACAAAGACCTAGAGTTAGCAACGTACCCAAGTAGCAAAACCCTCGTTCAGCCATAGATGAGTCCACCACTCCATAGTGACGAGATTGCCAAACCACTGGTGGGCCAGTTCATGGGCAACTACAGTCGCGACCTAGCAGCAGAAAATTAAATTCTTTAGATATACAAGCACAAGAAAATCTTCTCTATAGAATCAAAAAGACATGTTTGGAGTACCCTCTGTTTGTTAGAAGCAGCTGAATGTTGCTCATCATATAGAAGAGCTGTTTCACGGTATGTAACTAAACCATAATTCTCCATAGCTCCAGCAGCAAAATCCGGGATCGCAATCATATCGATTTTGGGAAGGGGATACGGCACAGCAAAGTACCTACAAGAATGTTTGGTGTCATTTTGAAACGAATATGATTTATGCAAGCAGATGTAGTTTCAAAACCTACTCTTTGAACAGATCCAAGGTCTTTGCACCAACATGTAATGCAAATTTGCCTTGGTCGGCTTTGCCCACTTGGCAATATACTCTGACTTTGATCCCTGAGCAAATGATAGACACTTTGATTTAGAGGTTTGACTAGACAAGAGATAATAAGTACTAATAAAAATGAATTCTTACCATCGGATGTGTGATCTTCCACGTAGTCAAACAAACCAACAACAATCGCCACCAAGTATGTAGACATAATCGGTGACTCTTGATAAGAGACAACCTTCACGTTGCCATTAACTTTCTCATCCACAACGGGCATGTTGGAGAGAGCCACTAAATCAGAAGGCACCTCCAGTGTTATCTTAAAGGTAGCCTGTTGTGAAAACAAAAACAATACGCTCTTCATGCTGATAAAAGTGGAGGCAAAGAGGAAGAAAGGTTAAAAAAAAAAAAACCTTGCAAGCAGGTTCATCCCAGCAGGGGAAGCATCTCCTAGCATCAGCTGGTTCAAACTGAGTAACGGCCATGTTCTTCTTCTCACCGTTATGTTCATAGGTACTGCACACAACCAAGAGAAAACAAGACTAAACCCTTATGATCTATGTAAATTTCTTAACTTTTATAAAAGCAAAAAAAAAAAAAATCACCTTTTGTAGAATCCCTTCATCTTGTCACTGAGTATTCCACTGAAAGCCATTTGTAAAACTCCAACTCCATGAGGAAGATTCTCAGCAAACTCAAGCACAAGAATCTCATCCTCTTCAAAAAGTGACACTTTCGGAGCTGCAAGCGCCTGCTTAAACATAAAAAAGCAATCTTTTTTATTAAACGAAACATAACAAGCAACAAGCCAAACACTTTTCACAATCCAATCAAAACCCGAGAAGACAGACAGCTTTCTATAGCTAAGATCGAGAGTACTTATCCAAACCATCAAGACAGTAACACTTAATCACATTGTCGGAATCTGAATCCACATCATTATTACAACAACAACAACAACAACAAAAAAGCAAAAGAGAGAATGGTCGGAGCGTTGAAAGCACCTGAGAGGAGTTATGAGGAGTGAAGGAAACAGAGGCATCGTTGAACGAGAGATCAGCTGCGTTCAGGACGATGAAACGAGTATCTGCGACTACATCGAGATCGATCGCTACCGTTCCGGTGAAAGTACACGCGACGAGATCGGGAGTGAGACGGAGATCGTAGCGCTTGGGGACGGCGAACTTAGGGAGGCGAGGTTGACCTTTGAACTGATCCATCTTCTCTTTTTTTTTTCTTTTTGAGGTTTGTTGTTTTTCTCTAATCCGAGGAGTTGTGTGTATCCTTAAAATAAATAAAAAAAAACAAAAAGTTGCAGTGAAGGAAGTGTTTTATGTTACGCCACGCGAGATGATGATGATCACTACACGTGATTGGATTCCCTCTTACAAGTTAAAAAGCCCACTATACGCTATTGGGCCTTAACCGTTGCATACCGTGTTTATTTTATTTTAGCGAAAACGACGTCGGTTACGTAGCTTACAAGTAAAAAAAGCCCACGTTACGCTATTGGGCTTTAAGGTTTTCTTTCTAGCGAAAACGACGTCGGTTTTAGAGTTTCCCCACACTTCCTCGGAAACTTCCGTCGTCGTCGTGGTGTCGTCGTGTGTGTGTGGTTGAGTAACGTGTTCAACGAGAGAGAAGTACTTACTGCTCACAATCTCGTGGATGGAATCTGAGGTTTACGGGTTTTTAGCGAATTGAGATTTATTCTTCAGACATACTTTTTTTTGTTCCGGTCTGAATCAAACTGTGTCTTCCTGACCTGATCCGACAAAACGGTAAAAATTTCAAATTTTAACAAAAACGTTTCTCTGCTTCTGCGAATTGAAATTCTTCAGATTGAAGCTTTTGTATTGTTCCTGATTTGTCTCTATTTTAATTCTATTTGTTTGATCTTTGGCAATTCACAAGGCATCATTACATTATTTTGACAGAACAGAGTTGAAAACTTTCTCTTGTTTGGTTTCTCTCTCTTTGTAGATCATCTTGTTGAATATGGGCTTGTTGAAGAAAAAGGATTCAGCTTCTGCAACCTCCTCTACTTCACCCTGTGCTGATTTGCGAAACGCTTACCACAACTGCTTCAACAGGTGAGTTTCTGAGGGTCTTTTGATCTTTTAGAGTTTGAACTTTGGACCGTTGAATCTTCTCTTCGTAGTATGAGATCGTAAAGTTACATCCTTTATATTTGATTCTGTGAAGATGGTATTCAGAGAAGTTCGTGAAAGGGCAATGTGATAAAGAAGAGTGTGTTGCTGAGTGGGATAAGTACAGACACTGTCTCTCGGTAACTCCCAGCTCTGTTCATGTTGTGTGTAATCCATTCCATAAGCTTCTCTTACTGAGTATTGTTTGTTTCTGTGTCAAACAGGAGAATCTAGATGGTAAACTTCTCACTCGCATGTTGGAGGTCGATGGTGAGCTGAACCCAACAAAGCAAAGCTGATTCAAAAGAATCCAGTTCGATGATACTTTATGTTTCACCATTACATTTGTCTCTTTGAAACAGTTCCGTTGAGCAACTTTTTAAAAAAAAATAGGAAAGCATACGAATCTATTACTTAGAAGGAAATCAAAGTTGAAGGAGAATGTCTTTATTCTTTATTTGGCACTCACGAATTCAAGAACTGATTATTAAGAGAAGAAAGATATAGAATCACTTCTTCTTGAAGAGGAAGTGAGAAACCATCCACTCTTCTCCATTGCTGTATCCGAAAAGCTCAGCAACCGCTATGAAGAAGGTTCTCCAGTAAACCATCCACTTCACTGCCTCCTCTTTCCCATAAGTCATTTCCATTATTTCCTTTATTGCAACTATCTCCTTGTCCATTCTCTTCAGCCACTCCTCACTGCAATGTTGTATTATAAAGTAATTATTACAATCTTCTTATTGCTTTATTACAACAACTTTTGAGAGTTTTTACCTGGTCTTTGCATAATGATTCCCATTCAGTAGCCAATGATCCACAATCGCAACATCTTCCTGATAATATAAATGACATATATGTTTACATTTGATGATAACAAAGTGAGACTATATATATATGCAATGTATATTACTTGAAAGTAGAGGAGAAGATTAGCCGATGGCATTGTTCCTCCACTGAAGAAGTGTCTTGTGATCCAGTCATCATCATTCACATCCTATAGTGAATCAACATAACCACAAAGATATATAACTTTATTTTCAAGAAAAAGGGTTAAATAATTGAATATTCAATCAATTTTTGACATTAGATTTATACCTCAAAGTGGTAAGCAAAAGTCTTATGGCAGAAATGGTGAACAAACAGAAGAGCATCTTCCTTCATCCACCTTCCAATTTTCTTCAGAAGCTCTCCATAGTTTTTCATATGCTAATAACAATCAACTTAGATAAATATAACATAATAATAAAGTTTATATCCAAAAAATATATATTAACCTCAAACATTTCGATGGAGAGTACTCGGTCATATGTCCCTTCATGCTCAAAAGTGCTAATATCGCCAACAATTATTTCAATATTTTGAATCCCACGTTTCCTTCAAGCACACATGACAAGTTAAAAGGAACCATGCATGACTAGAGTCTTACCTTATCTAATAGAACTTGAGAAAGGCTTAGGATGAAATGAGAAAACTAATTACCGGCATTTCTCATCGATGAATGCTTTCTGTGTTTTTGAGTTGCATAGACCTGTTATCTTGCAGTTGCTGTACTTGCGGGCAATGTACAAGGACAAAGACCCCCAGCCACATCCAACGTCAAGAACACTTTGTCCATCTTCAACTTTAGCTCTTTGGCAATATAGAGCCAGCATTGCTTCCTCTGCATCTTCTAAGCTACTTGAATCGTTTGAGAAGTAACAAGAGCTGTATTTCATGTTTCTTCCAAGAACAAGTTCGAAGAAAGCCGTTGGTAATTCATAGTGTTGAGTCTTTGGCTTCTCGGTATTGATAGCTATAGGCATCTCTTTTATAGCTGTCATATATGAAACATTAGGGTAACATGAGTCCATGACCTTGAATGTTGTTTATTTAGGTTGTTTACATAGCAGAATATTGTTTTGTTTGACCAATAAATTACATTTTGCGAAAGTATTCAATAAGAAATGAAAATGTTCCAATTTTCAAATGTAAATTTTTTTACTGATATTTTTTTTGAAGATTGTATGGAGACTACGTACACAAACAAAATATTGTATAAAATTTTAAAATATCAAACGATCTATGCCCATATTTGATTGTATATTTGTGGACAGTTAACAAGATAAAACTGAGTTGTAGATTTTTTTATCATCAACAAAACTATCATATAACTACGGCTTTGATGTAGTCTTGTATGCTTAGATCACGGAGATCCAGTCAACAAGATAAAACTGAGTTGTAGAGTTTCTAGGTATAAAAATCTATAAAAGAAGAAATTTGTGTTAGTGGATCTCTCAACAACAATATCCAAACAATAAAAGATAACATTTTCGTGTTTCAAAATATAAAAAAAAAGATAACATTTTCAAAGAGATTTTTAATATATTTTCATATATACATTTTTACACACATGAAACAAAAAGCTTACTCACAACAAACCTAGTACCGTGGCCCACTAAAGTCTTCTGGTGACAGACGAAATTAAAACCCAAAAGCAAACACCAACCAGTTCGTACAAGACCGTCGCAATCACTCAATAAACAAAATCTAAATTTTTTATTTTTTTTAACTTAATACCAAAACAAGAGGATCAGCTAGGTATGTTGTTTGACGAAAAAAGCTAGGTATGTTGTAACTTACAGTTGACGAAACGGAGGAGATCGGAAAGTTGCAGCTCCGCCGTAGGTTTGTAACCGGAACGAAGTCGACCGGCGAGAAGCAGCCGCGTCAGCCTCCTTATGACAACATCTGGTAACAGATTCTTCTCCAACAACGTCAAAACTGTCTTCACGGATGCGTCATAAGCTACCTTAACAATCGTCTCCATGACTCTCTCTCTCTCTCTCTCTCTCTCTCTCTTGAGTCTTTTCCTCGTTAATTGTTACGATCTTAATAATATATAATGCAGCAACAAATCGGATAACTTAAGTTCAAAAAAAAAAATCGGATAAATACATATAGGCACAGCTTTCACATTTCTTAATTCAACCCACCAGGCATTGTTAATTACGTGTACTACGTAATGACGGATTAAATTTATAAGTAAGCTTTTACAAGTTTTGAGTAACATATTTCTCATAAAATCAATTTATTTAATGAAATACTAATCTACAAACAACGTGATAAAATCACATGATCTTTTGGTTAATGTATAATGGAATTAGTGGGATAAAAAGGAATGAAATAAAAGGAATGGAATGAAAGAAATGAAATATTAAAAAACATGGAATAAATCTATTCCATTCATTCATGATCAAAATAATAGTGGAATGATTTATTTGAATTTTGTTTAATTCTCTTTGGAATCGATGGAATAAACATTTTATTTTATTCAAGATAAATGGTAAAAAAAACTGGAAGGTATGGAACATAGCATTTCAACTTATTTCATTCTAAATTTGGACAATCCAGTTGCAGCCTTATGAATCATAAGTTATGATTATTGCAGCAGTATTAGTAAGATTTTTTTTCCAAATGAATAAAAAACTCCAAATACATAGCATTATGATTAGTTGACTACGTTATATTCTGTTAATGGACAGCTTACCAATCAAATTATATACAATTACTTTTATATAATTTATTAAGCCAGTTTTAATTAAGTAATACGAAAGGCAAACTAGCTCATGTTCTGAAAGCCTTTTCTTAAAAAAAAAAAAAAAACTAGCTCATGTTCTCTCTTTTCTAATCGCTAACTTGTTCATGCTCCAAGCATCGATCATTAAACTAACACTTGTTTATTCTTTTCTCAACTAATCAATAACCACAGTTTTATTATACTTTTCTCAACCAACATGCAATAAAAGGCTCGACGGCCCAAAAAGCTACATCGGGAATTAAAGATACTCGAAAGAAAATACATTTAGGCCTAGTCGTTAAGTCCACGTACAAATGCAAACGGACCTAACTCAGGACGTAAGCTTTTCAGTTTGTTTAACTCTGAGGCAGCTTTACTTGCGTCCTGATGAATATTCTCATCACTCATTGACGAGTCAAAAATAATAGGCAGAAACACAAGAAGACTAGGGAAGAAGAAAGCCATATATAAAGTTTTTATAGAATAAAATGATCAATTGATTGGCCAAGTGATAACAACAATGCATTAAATACAAAATATGAGCTTCTCATAGTCATGGCTGAAGGGGCCAACTAGAGTGCTCAACTTTGCTTGTTAGAGCTAACCGTAAGTTGATCTCCTCCTGATGAAATCACAGCTCAATCACTTCAGATAAATGTAACATAATACTCCCTCCGTTTCATAATAGATGATGTTTTGAAGAGTTATTGATGTTTCAAAATATATGATGTTTGATATTTTTTAATTAGTTTAA
This sequence comes from Brassica napus, assembly GCF_020379485.1. Lineage (NCBI taxonomy): Eukaryota > Viridiplantae > Streptophyta > Magnoliopsida > Brassicales > Brassicaceae > Brassica > Brassica napus. The sequence continues at coordinate 2,472,560 of NC_063434.1, read as the reverse complement.
AGTTCATTGAAAACTGTGTGACTAATAATGTTTTATAGTATTTTTAATGATTGGCTGGATTAGATTTATTTAATATTTTTAGTGTCACTTTTTAGGAAAATATGTATGTCTTAATTCTTATGCCTTCATCCAAAACATCAACTATTTTGAAACAGAGGGAGTAATAAAGTTTAGTTTAAAAACAAATCCTAACCTCAAACATTGATGGAGAATACTCAGTCATATGTCTCTTTATGCTCAAGTGTGCTATTATCTCCAAGAATTATTTCGATATTTCGAATCCCATGTTTCCTTCAAAACACATGAAAAGTTAAGGATCCAACTCTTAAACAATTCTTACAAACGTGACCATTATCCATCATTAATGTCACATACATAAACACTCTTAACTGATGATCGGTCTAAACAAAAACCCAATGGATGCTGCAAATGAAAGACATATTCCTGCATAATCCAGTGATATCGCTGAACATAATTAAGCACGGTCTAATCCAGTGAGATTTAGAGTATCCACAACCTGCAGACAAACAAATTCAACTTCTTTCAAGTTCACTCAAGTTTGAGATTGGTAAGGTACCTGACACAGATTCATTTTCTTCCAGAAAGACTAAGAGATACAAAACTGAAGAAATAACAGATATAATATAACGTAAGTTGCATTTCAATGATAGAAAGTTGTTACAAGACTTGAGTGAAAGGAACTCAGGAGTCTCTACTCACCATATAACTCTGATCAAAATACTTTTTTTTTTAACTTCTCTAGCCATTTTTAAATACAACTACTGGCCATCCTAAATCACACTCACCATGTGATAGGCTACAAGCCATATATATTACAAGATTAAAAAAAAAAAAAGTACTAGCTACAAGACTCTCTCATCCCTGCTTCTGTTGGAGCATTTGACCGAAGAACACCCACATGACGCAACACAAAAATAGTTTGCAACTAAGCATTGGCACCTTAGTGTCTTGCAGCTAGACCTCTTACTGCAAGTGCAAGATGGTGTGGCAGATGATCCGCTAGCAAGCTTCTGTCTTAAACCTTCAATCTCTCTCTGTCAATGCATATTTCATTTCATCAAAAATTTGAGTCCACTAAATACACAATATAAACCACTAAAACACACACACCTGCAAAGCTCTTTTCTCCTTTTCTAGTTGAACCTTTTCCTCGTCACTTCCTCGTATTTCAGCCTTCAAGAAGATATATATATATATATATATATATATATATAGTATTGTTGAAGTTTATATGCATACTATCTTTAGGAAACACATGAAAAATACTAAAACGAGCACACTACCTCCTTTTCTTCAAGTCTCTTGTTCAGTTCCTTTAGCTCTAAGTGATACTCAGCAGTCGTGAGATCAATGAAGCACTTTTCTTGATCTTCAGCTTCATCATCAATGAGATCAATGATCTCCATTGGTTTGTTTTGACACTTATCTTCTTGCTTACTCTCTGTCTTCTTGGGAGAAACATCCAAAGAAGAAGTGTTATGTTTTATGAGCTCTGAAGGTGACGAGGAAGAAACATCATCTGGTTGAGAAGTAGATGGGATTTGAAGCTCAGAGATAGCTTCAAAGTCATCCTCATCGCACTGAAGCTCAGGGATAGCTTCAAAAACATCCTCATTGTACTGAAGCTCAGTGATAGCTTCAAAGACATCCTCATCATACACAGGCTTGTCATAGACCGGTTTCCTCAGCTCTGAACGTGATGAGGTGGAGGCGAAAAGATCATCAAACCTAGCAGCTTGAGAAGTCCATGGGATCTTAAGCTCAGAGAAAGCTTGGAACACATCCTCTTTATCATACACAGGCTTGTCATAGACCGGCAAAGACTCCGATTTCGATGGTGTGAGCTCCTTGAACATAGCATCATAGTCAAATGATGGTACATACGGCTTATGCTCATGTACCACTGCTTTGTTTTTTGCCTCCGATTTTGATGGTGTGAGCTCCTTGAACATAAAGGATGGTGCAGACGTCTTCTGCTTCTGTACCACTGCTTTGTTCTTAATACTTCTAGCACAATTTGCATACCTCAGCGTATTCAGTGTCTCCTCAACATCTGAAATTGCTGGACTTACACAAGCTGCATCACACATTAAGTCATTATAATAAACGCTTGAATAAGAAAATATTTATAGATGTGAAAACCATACCAATAATCACGGTTTTGCTATTGCCTCCAAGAGAATCCTAAATTGGAAAAAAACTGAGGTAAGACATAAAGTGAAAAAAACCAGAACAATAAATCATTTATTTTAGGACATAATAACAAAAAAAGAACAAACATTATTGATACCTGAAGCAAGCGAGTTAACTTGCTAACACGGTAAGGAATGTGAACTCCTTTCTTTCTCTTTCTCTCATCTCCTAGTATAGTGATCACATTCCTCAGCGCTAGAAGACTACTGTTGATGTGGCGCCCTTCTTTTAAACGCATCCCGTCAGCTCCTGTTCGGTTGGCACGCTCTGACCCTGCTAAGTCTACTAGACGAAGCTTTGCACACAATATTTCTTCAGCTCTTGTGATTTGCAGAGATATTGTGAAGACAGCATGTGAACGGCTAAACAAAACAAACAATAACAGAAAGGCATTAATATATATTAAGATAATTGTGCAAAAATGAAAAAGAAATTCAGTTAAGTTATAGACTAGTACCTTGATTTTATATTCATGTTTGTGCTGCCAGTAGCACGAGTGAAAGAGCCTCGTGCTAGATACGAGCTCATATCCTCTCTAGTCTTCACTTCTACCTCAGTAACGCCTTGCAAAGTTATCTCTCCACTAGCAGTTTCTCTGATTATAATTGGAGCTCTTGACGGGTTTGAGGCAAGCAAATCGTAAATCTCTTCATTATAAATCTGCGTTACATAAGAGTAATTAACAGAACACAACATATCTCTCTCATGTAAACAAGACTAAAATAGATTTACTTCTAACCTCAAGAAAAGATACTCGTATCTGAGATTTGACTGCCTCCACTCTAGTAAATACATCTTCCATCACTTTTGGTATAATGCCGTCACTTGTTCCAAAGTTAGTACCCATGCCCATGGTGTATGTTTTTCCTGAAGCAGTCTTTAAATAGCAACAAACCCAAAAAAAAAAACAAAACAATGAGTTTGATCAAACAAGCAGTTAAAAAAGTAATCTCAAAACCAAACCTGGCCGTAAGCAAGAACTGTTGCGTTGTACCCTTTGAAGAGATCTTCCACAAGAGGAGCAACGCAGCGGTGGTAGATCTGAGAAGAAGGTAAGCCAGCGTTTCCAAATACAAAATCATACATAAAAGTATGAGATCCTATGTGAACCTGTTCAAAACAGCAAAAAAAAAAAGCCAAATGAAATGAGCACTAAGACTATAACCCTGTGCTTGTAATGAATCACTGAATACCTGTCACGCCCATATCTCGCTTAACCGAGACGGCATGAATTCACATTGCATTTACCAATAAAAATACTTAAATAGGCCAATGCAAATCTCATTCCCAAGGATCGAATTCAAATGTTTTACAAAAACGTACTAAAACGAATAGGAAATGCTTAAAACCAAATCACCAAGTCTTAAAATAAAACAACTTAAAGAAAACCAAACACCCGAAAACCAGCACCACACCGAGACGATCACTCCTGCACTTCCTCGAACTCACCTGAAAAAGAAAGGAGGGCTGAGTATTTCGACAAATACTCAGTGAGAGAAGCTCTAGGAGCCCCGAAATCAATCACCAACAATCATCACACAACATAGCATAAACATCTAACTTTAACATTCAGTAATCGAAAACAATCAACAAGAAACGAGGATAAACCCCGGCGGTGCCAACAATGAGACCACGCCACCTAAATCGGTACCCGCGTTCCTCATGTTGTCGCGCGAGAACTTTCATGTTGCGTTGTCTCCACGACATCCCGCTGTCTCACGCCTTCACGCAATCAAGTTACCGACACCGGTTCACGCTTGATCCGCCACCATGTTCATACGTTCCACGTTGTCTCCACGACATCACGCTTCTACGTTACTTCATTTACAGGCACGCCGCATGCCCGCTCCGGCGATGAATCATGCCAACTCAAACGATTGCCACATGACCCAACAAGAAACGATGTAACGCCCGAGACATACATATATGTCATTCCACCACGTTACACCGGCACACATAGGCCTTAAGCCTTTCTCTAACTCATTTATATCTCCCCATTATATAGATATCATCCTCTTAAACAATAACTCCAATCAATACAATCATCACATTCAATCCTCAAACATCATTCAACCATATTTTAACAAACTTAGCAATAGATCTATGTTTTTCAAACATCAAGCATCAAGATATTTATATATATCATATGTATAGTTATTTATAGTAGTAGATCTATAGAAAGTAACAAGTAAGGATGAATGATCAACCTAGACACTTCTACCATGATGAGATAATGATATAAGGAGATAGAGATTGCAACAAGCCCTCATCTTAGCCTAGATCTGCGAGATGAGATGAGAGTTGATGTAGATCTGAGTTCTACGGGTCCTTACTAACCAGATCTACAAGAACAAGGGTTGGTTTCCACCCAAACCCTAGATCAGAGATCAAGAAGAAGAAGGAGATATGAGAGATCTAAAGAGAGTGATTAGGGTTTCCTTACCCTCACCAGTTGCTGGATCTAGAAGAAAAATAGTAGAAGACTCAAGAAAACGACGAGAAGGGATCGAAACACGGCGAGATCTCCTCTCCGGTGAGATTACACGGTCGCCGGCGGTGCTCCGGTGACTCGCGGTGGCTCCGGTGGTGGTTTGGTGGCCGGCGGCTGCTCTCTCTCCAACTGGGCAGGGCTTCGCTAGGTTTTGAGTCTCTGGAGAAAACCTAAGGGGCTGCCTCCTTTTTATAGAAGAGGAAGGGGAAAACCCTAGGGTTTTCTCTACATGGGCCAAATCATCACGGGCCTTGTCACTAAAAATTGGGCTCGGGCCCGGGATGTGACAACTCTCCCCCACTAAACAAGAATTCGCCCCCGAATTCACGCAAACCTCCTCTGGTACCTCCTCACTCGGAAACAACTCTGGATAAAACGATCTCATCTGTGACTCTGGCTCCCAAGTCTCCTCACATATTCCATCTCTTTCCCAGCTCACACGGATCATCGTGGTCACTTTCCCTTGGACATCCATGTCTTTAATCTCTGAGACTTTAACTGGTTTGCTTTGAGCTGTTAAATTACGACTAACATCTTCTGGTGGCTGCTGTAAAATCAACTCTGGTTCTCGAACAACTTTCCTTAGAACTGACACATGAAACACATTGTGGATATCCGATAACTCATGCGGTAACTCAAGTCGATATGCTACTGCTCCAATCCTCTCAATGATGCGATACGGTCCTAAAAATCTTGGCTTCAACTTTTTCAACTTGCGGTACTCGGCTGTTCCTCGGTAGGTTCTCATTTTCAAGTATACTTCATCTCCTACTTCAAACTCCAACGCTTTTCTCCTCTGGTCAGCATAACTCTTGTGCCGATCGTGAGCCTCTTTCAGTCTAGACTTGAGCAATTCCACCTGTTCTATGGTTTCCTTAACCATGTCCGGCTCTAAATCTCGTCTCTCCCCCACTTCTGTCCAACATAATGGAGTTCGACATGGTCTCCCATATAGAGCCTCATATGGAGACATCCCAATGCTCGAATGGTAACTATTGTTGTAAGCAAACTCTGCCAATGGTAGAAATTGGCCCCATTTTCCTGCCCAATCAAGTACACAGGCTCTTAGCATGTCCTCAAGCGTCTGTATCGTCCGCTCAGACTGTCCATCGGTCTGTGGATGATAAGCCGTGCTAAGGTGTACCTTTGTACCTAGTGCCTTCTGAAATGCCTGCCAGAATGCCGAAGTAAACTTTGGATCACGGTCTGATACGATACTTACTGGCACTCCATGCAATCGTACCACAGTTTCCAGATACTTTTGCGCTAAACGATCTGCTCCATCAGTTTTCTTGATAGCTAGAAAATGTGCAGATTTGGTGAGTCTATCCACAATCACCCAAATCGCGTCCTTATTCCCAGTTGTTATTGGTAGCCCAGTAACAAAATCCATTGTCACCATATCCCACTTCCATTCGGGTAATGGTAACTCTTGTAAAAGCCCGCTTGGTAATTGTCTTTCTGCTTTAACCATCTGGCAAGTCTGACAATGAGAAGTCCAAGTAGCAACATCCCGCTTCATACCTTCCCAATGGTAATAGCGTTTCAAGTCCTGATACATCTTGGTGCTTCCTGGATGGATAGAAAATTGAGAGTTGTGCGCCTGTCTCAAGATCTCGTCCTTCAGATCCTTACTATTCGGCACACACACCCTATTTTTGAATAGATAAGTCCCATTTGTGGTGGTGCGATATCCAACAACCTCCTTTGAAATCATTCTCTGCAATGACTCATCTCCTTGTTGAGCTTTACTGATCCTTTCTAACAAATCTGCTTGATCTAAGGCATCCAATGCAGCTGTCCTATCCTCAACAGTAGTAGCACATAACCGTAAACTAGCCAAAGTAGCAACCAACTCTTGCACCTCTTTTGCCTCCGAGACGTCGACCTTACGTCTGCTGAGGGCGTCGGCCACTTGGTTTGCTTTTCCTGGGTGGTAGACGATATCTAGATTATAGTCTGCTAATAACTCTATCCATCTGCGTTGTCTCAGGTTCAGGTCTCCTTCGGTAAATATGTACTTCAAACTTTTGTGATCCGTGAACACTTGCACCTTCTCTCCATAGAGATAAGACCTCCAAATCTTAAGGGCAAACACAACTGCACCTAACTCCAAATCATGAGTCGGATAATTGACCTCATGCGGTCTCAGTTGTCTTGATGCATAAGCGACCACTTGCTTCTCTTGCATAAGCACACATCCTAGTCCCGTTCCAGAAGCATCCGTATAAACCGTGTATGGTACACCTGGCCTTGGTAATACCAATACTGGAGTTTGGGTTAGTTGTTCCTTCAGCCTTTCAAAACTCTTAGTACAAGCGTTTGACCACACAAACTTCACATCCTTTCCCGTTAACATTGTCATGGGTTTAGCAGTACTTGCAAATCCCTTCACATACTTCCTATAGTATCCTGCCAGTCCAAGGAAACTACGGACCTCAGTAGCACTTCCAGGTGTAGGCCACTTTGTAATGGCGACAATTTTCTCTGGATCCACAGCCACTCCGGCTTCGGATACAATATGCCCCAAAAACCCAATCTCTCGCTGCCAAAAGCTACACTTGCTTGACTTTGCGTACAACTGCTGCTCTCGCAACTTGTTCAATACTACTCTTAGATGCCAATCATGCTCTCCTTTACTCTTAGAGTATACCAAAATGTCGTCGATGAATACAATCACACACTTGTCCAAGTATTCCCGAAACACATTGTTCATCATCTTCATAAACGCTGCCGGTGCGTTAGTAAGTCCAAATGGCATTACTACGAACTCATAGTGCCCATAACGTGTCCGGAAGGCCGTCTTCCTTACGTCTTCCTCCGCTATCGAGATTTGGTGATACCCAGATGCCAAATCTATCTTTGAGAACCATGACGCTCCTTGAAGTTGGTCCAACAACTCGTCGATTCTTGGTAGAGGGTACTTATTCTTTATCGTCACTTTGTTCAATCCACGATAATCGATGCAAAGTCTAAAACTTCCGTCCTTCTTCTTGACAAACAGGACAGGCGCTCCCCATGGTGAGCTACTTGGTCTAATGAACCCCTTATCCATTAGATTCTCCAGCTGCTTCTTCAACTCAGCCATTTCTGCTGGTGCCAAGCGATACGGTGCCTTTGATACTGGTGCCGTACCAGGTTCTAATTCTATAGTAAACGCATCACCTCGCGTTGGTGGCGGTCCTGTCAACGGTTCAAAAACATCGGTATACTCGGCTACAACCGGAATGGTGTCTAAGTCGGCTTCCTTATCTGATCCCTTGATGTTGATAGTGGCGAGATAAGCTTCACTTCCTTTCTCCAATAACTCTTCTGCTTGCATCATGGATATGATGGGGATTCCCGTACTTCTCTTTATCCCTTGGAAAACTATTCTCCCTTCAGTCCTAGGGATGTAGACACGCGTCTTTGGGCAATCCATCACGGCCTTGTGATATGTCAACCAATCCATGCCTAAGATCACCTCGTAGTGGTTTAACTCCATTTCCACCAAATTTCCTTTAAGCTCAATGCCTTCTATGACGATGGGGACATCCTCATACGTTCCAGTAGACCTCATTAACTCGGTCCCTGCGGTTTCTATTCCTTTGGCGTTCGAAACGAACATGCCCTCAAAGGTCCAACACTTTGTCAAAGTGGGAGACACAAAACTATGTGTTGCGCCAGTATCAAATAAAGCATGGGCATTTATTCCCCCAACTAAAACCGATCCTACACAATTTGAACTATGTCTAAGTCTACTATACTTGGACCAAACAAGAATTATAAGTAAACATCTAGACAAGTAGGTATAGGAAACATACCAACGATCGGTTCTCCTCCTTCGTGGTCCCCGACTACGAAGGCTCGTCCAGCCACATCTTGTCTTTTTGGTGGTGGCGGTAACTGCTCGTTGCGCCCAGCTCCCTGCTGCGGTGCTCCCTCCTGCGGTGCTCCCTGCGCTGGCATACGACATGCATTCGAAGTATGTCCTTCTCTGTTACAACGGTAACATCGAACATTCGGTGGGAATCTACAATCCTTTACGTGGTGTCCTTTCTTATTACACCTATGGCAAGTTGCGCCTCCTTCACTTTTTGCGGCTTGGGGTGTATTAGCGACTTCCCAAGTTCGCTTGGTCGCCTTTGACTGAGTGCTCCTTGTAAGCTTGCTTTCTTCTTCCAAGCCACTCTCCTGTAAGGCTGCTGTCTCTACAAGTTCCGCAAAACGGTCATACTTCCTAAGGGAACACCTGTTCTTCAAATCAACCCTTAGTCCATTCATGAATTTCCGTATCAGGTCTTGCTCATCCATGCGCCTGCGGGCGAACCTTCTCAAACGATTGAACTCTTCCTTATACTCTTTCACTGTCTTGTTCCCTTGGCGCAGATTCTCAAAGTCGTTCTCCATCTTGTCTGTAGCCTCAGGGGGAACATACTCTCGGGTGAACTCATCCTTAAAGTCCTCCCAAGTCAACTCATAGCGTCCTCGTGCTAATTCCACGACACCTTCCCACCATATCATGGCTTCGTCTTTCAGGTAATGAACAGCCAATTCCCTACGGAACTCGGCTGGACACCTGGCTGCATCCAAGTTCTTCTCCAACTTCCTCCTCCAGTTATCTGCAGAGGTGGCACTGGCCTTCCCACTGAAATGATCCATTTGCATGTCCCTCATGTACTTCATCACTTCCCAGTAGGTGGGTCCACGAACATGAGCTGGCACAAACGGTGGGGGCGGAGGCGGATGACGGTGACACACTCCAACACCCGGTACATACCCGCGAGCATCAGCCTGGTGTGGTGTTCCATCAGCGGATTCTTCGCGCATTTGATCTCCAAAACGCTCACGGTATCTTTGCAACTCTGCCATCATTTCGGCATACCCTGCTGGTTGGTCACTCTGCTGACTCCCCTTTGTTGAGCTTCCACCATCAGTCTCAGTGTTAGTTCCATTCACACTTTCCACAGAATTGGTCGGGCTAGCTTCCCGAACCACACGTGTTGCAGTGCCTCTTCCCCTAGCGGTTCTTCTTCCTCTTGGTGCCATCCTGTTCACGCAAAACTAACACTTAGAACTTTTTCCTGTTTATGAATGACGAATGAATGAGTTCAAAGTAAAGGAGTGGTCTCGATGGTGATCTTGACTCTAACTTTTAAAATCCCCATTTATCCTTCTTTAAAATCCAAAACAACTTTAAAAATCCGAAAGTTCTTAAAGATCTTAAACTTTATTCCGATAGGAACCGGACAAAAAACGTTTCCTCTCTACAGCCTCCCAGGTTAGGACCGGGGGCTCTAACCTCAGCTCTGATACCACTTGTCACGCCCATATCTCGCTTAACCGAGACGGCATGAATTCACATTGCCTTTACCAATAAAAATACTTAAATAGGCCAATGCAAATCTCATTCCCAAGGATCGAATTCAAATGTTTTACAAAAACGTACTAAAACGAATAGGAAACGCTTAAAACCAAATCACCAAGTCTTAAAATAAAACAACTTAAAGAAAACCAAACACCCGAAAACCAGCACCACACCGAGACGATCACTCCTGCACTTCCTCGAACTCACCTGAAAAAGAAAGGAGGGCTGAGTATTTCGACAAATACTCAGTGAGAGAAGCTCTAGGAGCCCCGAAATCAATCACCAACAATCATCACACAACATAGCATAAACATCTAACTTTAACATTCAGTAATCGAAAACAATCAACAAGAAACGAGGATAAACCCCGGCGGTGCCAACAATGAGACCACGCCACCTAAATCGGTACCCGCGTTCCTCATGTTGTCGCGCGAGAACTTTCATGTTGCGTTGTCTCCACGACATCCCGCTGTCTCACGCCTTCACGCAATCAAGTTACCGACACCGGTTCACGCTTGATCCGCCACCATGTTCATACGTTCCACGTTGTCTCCACGACATCACGCTTCTACGTTACTTCATTTACAGGCACGCCGCATGCCCGCTCCGGCGATGAATCATGCCAACTCAAACGATTGCCACATGACCCAACAAGAAACGATGTAACGCCCGAGACATACATATATGTCATTCCACCACGTTACACCGGCACACATAGGCCTTAAGCCTTTCTCTAACTCATTTATATCTCCCCATTATATAGATATCATCCTCTTAAACAATAACTCCAATCAATACAATCATCACATTCAATCCTCAAACATCATTCAACCATATTTTAACAAACTTAGCAATAGATCTATGTTTTTCAAACATCAAGCATCAAGATATTTATATATATCATATGTATAGTTATTTATAGTAGTAGATCTATAGAAAGTAACAAGTAAGGATGAATGATCAACCTAGACACTTCTACCATGATGAGATAATGATATAAGGAGATAGAGATTGCAACAAGCCCTCACCTTAGCCTAGATCTGCGAGATGAGATGAGAGTTGATGTAGATCTGAGTTCTACGGGTCCTTACTAACCAGATCTACAAGAACAAGGGTTGGTTTCCACCCAAACCCTAGATCAGAGATCAAGAAGAAGAAGGAGATATGAGAGATCTAAAGAGAGTGATTAGGGTTTCCTTACTCTCACCAGTTGCTGGATCTAGAAGAAAAATAGTAGAAGACTCAAGAAAACGACGAGAAGGGATCGAAACACGGCGAGATCTCCTCTCCGGTGAGATTACACGGTCGCCGGCGGTGCTCCGGTGACTCGCGGTGGCTCCGGTGGTGGTTTGGTGGCCGGCGGCTGCTCTCTCTCCAACTGGGCAGGGTTTCGCTAGGTTTTGAGTCTCTGGAGAAAACCTAAGGGGCTGCCTCCTTTTTATAGAAGAGGAAGGGGAAAACCCTAGGGTTTTCTCTACATGGGCCAAATCATCACGGGCCTTGTCACTAAAAATTGGGCTCGGGCCCGGGATGTGACAATACCTGTGGCTCATCAGGTGTGACAGTGATGCAATCGGTGCATCCCTTCAAGGGCCGTATGTTGACGGCAACCCTAACGGGCTCTGTGCTCTTCATCTCTTGAGGGATCCAAGTTCAGAGAGAAACCTCATTGCTAAGAAGTGAAAGTAGAAAGGTGAGAACAATCTCGAGAGCTTATGCGATTCCTTTGTGGAATAGATAGGGAGAAACAGGGTGCGAGCAATCGAGATGGAGACGCCAACAGACAACAGGGCCGAGCGATCTATGCTTGAAAAAACAGTGAGAGAGAGTGAGTGAACAGTCCAAGAAAGAGGATGGTTTCGTATTCCTTCTATTTTTTCCCTCTCTTACAAACCTATGTCTGTTTTCAAATGACTTCTATTTTTTTCCCGTGCGGTCTGAAACAACTCACACGTGCGTAACATTGGGTCATGCCTTGATTCGTGGACAAGCTTAAAGGTACAGGCTATATAAGGCCCATTATTTTCGATTCACACAGCAAGAAACATGAAAATTTGGATCAAACAGAGAAGAGATTTCTTAATTTTAATCATATGTTAATTTAGTTCAAAAATTATAGAATACAATGTATTTTAATTAAAGAAACGAAATTACATGGAATCACTATATAATTATACAGGAATTTCTAATTTTTACATGGTAAGAAACAATATTTATTCTCTTCAATAGACCAATCAATTGCGTCTATATACAACTTAATGTTTGAATTAATCAGATATATTCTTCAGAGACCAGAAAGTAAATGAAATTACCAGCAGTAAACGCAAACTTAAAACTAAATCTATCATTGCTCCTAATTTCTTTAAATCGCTTGTTCTGTTATGAGTGTATCTACATCATAACCGTTACTGGAGCACGCAAGTAAGGCAGCTATAGGACTGTTTAATATTAATCTTTAATTTCGTTTTTATTATTGAATTCGTTACGTGAATGTAAACAAATAGAATGTTAATTAAGTTTTCAAAACCCTGCTAAAATGTTAAGTGAGTACTAAAATCTCGTAAAATAAAAACGGTTAATCTATGTTTTTGAGGCCTAGTTGTTAAGTCCACGTACAAACACAAACGGACCTAGCTAGCTCATGACTTAAGCTTTCCAGTTGATTTAACTCTTAAGGCAGCTTTACTTGTGATCTGATGAAGATTCTCATCACTCGTTGTCCAAGTCAAAAATGACAGCAAGAAAACTAGAGAAGTAAAAAGCCAAAAAAATAGAATAAATGATCAATTGATTTGCCAAGTGATAACAACAATGCATTCTATGTTTCGATAGAGTAGATATGAGCTTCTCATTGCTGCTCCTACAAGGCATAACCTTACTCTTTCTAAGCAAATATAGAACAGAGCTTGCAGTAGGTAGAAGAGCTGTGTATTCTTTCAAAGATTTCGATGTAGCAATGCTCAGGGACCAGTTTGTGGAGTCTGGAAGGCAAATTCTAACACACCAGGAGGGTGATGAAGAAACTTAGAAGACTTTTTGAAAGATTTAGCCCAGGGACTATAGATCAAGCAATCTGGATATGGCTAAGATGACATCAATCTTTCTATTCTTCTTCAGTCTATTTGTAAAGCTTCATCATCCACAGAAACCACTTGTTTACTCTCTCTTTTCCTTGTCACCTGTGAGTCAATACAGAAGGAAGAAACTGTTAAAGACTTAAAAACATTAGAACCAAAGAATACACAACAGTAGAAAAAAAACCTTTTGAATAGAGAGTCATTCATACCAACTTGTTAGGGAAACTTTGTGCATTAGTGAGCTTTGAAGGCGCACAATAATGAGACTTCTTCTTTTGTAGAATCTCAGTGAGACGCCGTTCGTTCTTCTCTTGCCTTAGTAAATATCTCAAGGAAACTGATTCTTGCTCAAGCTTTGACACTGTGATCTCCAGTACGGCTAAGCTGTCCAAAAGCTCTTGTGCCTGCAAATTTTAAGAGTGTTTTTTATAAGGAGATTCAAAAGCAACAAAGAAAATATAAACGTTGGAGAAAGTATATTGAGACCTTATCAGGAAGTTGACAAGGTGATTCCATAAAGGGAGAACTAGAGTGCTCAACAGCACTCGTTAGAGCTAAACGTAAGTTTATCTCTTCTTGTAACTGCTGCTGCAGCTTCTTAATCTGTATCATCCCAAACACACAATTAAGGATGAAGACAAAAAAATATCAAACTTTTTTTTTAATGTTTTTCAAAGTTCATGTAACTATGTAAATGAGAAGAGTTGTAAAAATGTGATAAACAAAAAACCAGCAGATTAGTTGATATCAAGAGGGTTAAGACCACAAGCACTAGGACAAGGACAAGGACAAGTAATGGGATCTGAAAGACTTACATCTTGTTCAAGCTCACATTTGTACCAGACTCTACTTTTACCTTCAAATCTACCACTAGTTTGATCAAGAATCTTGCTTTCATTCTGCAACAGAAAAAAACATACCCAAATTAAATAAAAAAAAACAGATTAAATACTAAACCCTCAAAAGCCCTAGATTAACTGCGTAACCACAAACAAACAAAGAAATCAAAATGGAGAGTAAGAGAGGTACATTTACATCTAGATCAGGAAAATACAAAGAGCCATCTCCAGAGGAGTAAGATCTTCTTGAGAAAGTACCAGTCTTTTTCAAATACCTCCGGATCGAGCTTCCCCTGCCACGTCAGCAAAAAAACGAGAGAGAGTCAAACGAAGCACAGTGAAAGAAGAATGAAGTAGATTTAGAGAGAGTAGTACCAGTTGATGGGAATACGAAAAGTGGCATTTGCGGCGGTACGATCGATGCTGGGAGAAGAAGAAGAAGAGGAAGCTAAGGTCTGATCTTCACGGAGGGCTTCGGATTTGAGACAAAGCATCTTTGGTCGGAGCGGAAGAAGAAGAAGAAAGAAAAGAACAAAGTTTTCCAGCTTTGAGGGTGGTGGTTGGGCTCACACTTCACTTCACACACTACTCTCCTTGTTTTTGGCCTACCTGTCGCTTTAAATGATTTTGCGACAAAAAAAAATGAAATAAATAGGAAAAAAAGCTGAAAAAGGAAAAAGAAGAGAATTTATTCGTGTCTGAGACAACACTTTGACTCGGTGCTCATTTTTCATTTCACACTTATGTCTCTGTCTCTCTTAAAATCACTTTCGGTTTTTATGATGATGATGACGAATAAACATACACACACATGAAAGTGAAATGAAAATATCTAACTTTCACTTTTTGGATCGGTATCGGATTCAAAAAAAAAACCTGACTGCAAACATGTAATGAGATGATGTAATGTAAGATTCCAATCGTACATATCAAATGAGTGAACCATCTAAAAATCAAATAAATCAATTTGACTAAACCGGCTCAGTTGCTTTTTTTTAACAACAATCATTTGTTTAACCTCCATAAATTAAATAATGTTGGGACTACACGAAAACTATAATTTTTTTTATTAATTTATAAAAATATTAATTTATCAATATACTAATTGAATCAAAAACTTAATTTAGTATATTTGTAGTATATATTAATTTATAAAATATTAATTTAAAGAAGTTATACTGTATATTTTTAATTAAAAAATGTCAAAATAAGTGAAAAAAAAGGATGTCAAATAAAAAAAAAAAATTAAGACATTCAAAACAAAACAAAACAGAATTCATAGGATTCAGACCGACCTATTAAGATGTGTGTCTTTTATTTCGCCGTTCAATTGGTAGAGGCCACGGCGTAATTGTAGGGGGATATAGTATATTGTGTTATTATCTTACTTTAATTTTAATTAAAAAGGCTAATTAAGTACCTCCTAGCAAAGTGCTTCAATGCATGATTATTACGTTGGAGGAGCTCTTATAGATTTGCTTTTTTTCTTTTCTTTAAAAAGCTTTTATCATTTTGTTCCTCGAATTCGATTGGGGGATTGAAATTGGATAGTGGATGGTGTAATGTGAGAGAGAGATCTCGTTATGTTAAAGAGACACTCCATCTCCAGAAGAATCTCACGATTCGATTCACAATCCCTAATGTCTTCTGCTGCTGCTTGCACCGATCCCTTGCGATCGCTCCACACTCGATCCATCGGTGGAGGCTTCTTCGTTCACAGACTCAATCCCATTTCTAACGGCTTGTTCAAGGTTTATGAAGGCGGCGGAAAGACCAATGGGTTAACAACAACAACAACCGTAAGAAGCTGTTTTGATGCTTCTCCTCACAAGAAGGCTGATCTAAAGGCTCGAGCTTTATCTCTGCATCGTCGCCTTCTCCATGGCCCGAGGGGGGAAGAACAACGCCGCGGCGGGGGCGGAACCACTGACTTAGCGGATGGACGTGGAGTTGGTAACACGACGAGGTTGCAAGGGAATGATAAGATTGTTGTGGCTGTTGACATTGATGAGGGTATAGTAATGTTGTTCCCTTCATTCTTTGATGATCTTGTTTTACAGGGAGAGATCGTTTTAAAAATGTTATGTTAAAATGGGTTCTTGAAAAAGTTTTAGACTTTACAGTCTATGAGTGATATTCTGGATGTTGTGTAATAATGGAGATCATACGAGGAACTGCTTTGAACTGTGTCTTAAAACTGACATCTTTGAATCTTTTCTCATGTGATTCTGTTTCCAACTCGAGATTTAAGTGTTGCCTTGGTTTGATGGGATTCTTTCGTTTGCTGATAACTCTAATCCCTTGCTTTCGTACACTAACATCATAAGTTTTTCTCTCTTTATTCAAAACCATTATACTAAAAGCTTTGCTTCATCTTATGGTCTTTTTATGTAAGCAGTTCTTGGAAACTTTGTCTCGGCACTTAACAAGTTCATTGCCGACCGCTACTTGTCTAACCATACTGTCTCTGAATACCATGTCTACGAGTTCTTCAGGGTATGAAACTAGAGAGCTTCCCCAACACAGATTTCTTGTCTGGATATGCCCCTTAAACTTGTGTCTTCTTATTTTTCTTTGTTGCAGATATGGAACTGCTCTCGGAATGAAGGTAGTTAGTCTTGGCCATCTTGTAGCTTATATGCATTAATCAAGGGGGCTAGCTGATGAGTTTCTCTAATGCTCTCAATACGTTTTTTCGTTTCAGTGCGACACCTAATCATGTTGTTATGTTTAAAATGTTTCTTGTCCTGCAGCTGACTTACGAGTTCATGAATTCTTTAAGACATCATATTTCAAGAAAGGGATCCATCCTCTTCCAGGTGCACATACGACTCTTCACAAGCTATCAAGATACTGCGAGCTCTCAGTTGTGACGTAAGTGCCATGCTCTGTGACCTCCTCCTCTCTACTAAAATCTTGACCAGTTAATTCTAAAAACCCGTGTTCTGTTTTTTTATATCACTGGATAGGTCCCGGCAGAATGCGATAAAGGATCACACACTTGAGTGGCTCGATATGCATTTCCCAGGATTGTTTAAACATATTCATTTCGGGAACCATTTTGCTCTTCATGGAGAGTCTAAACCCAAGTCTGAAATCTGCAGGTGCATACAGAGAATCATCTCATTAAAATATTTGATACAATCTTGCATGTGATTTGATGGGCTAATTAATAATCCAAGAATTGGAAATTGCAGATCATTTGGAGCAGAGATATTGATTGATGATAACCCTAGATATGCAGAGGAATGCGCTAACATTGGAATGAAGGTTCTCCTCTTTGACTATGAAAACTCATACCCTTGGTCCAAAACTGAGTCTGTGGACAGACATCCTCTGGTGACTAGAGTTCGTAATTGGGAAGAAGTGGAGCAGCAGATTCTCTCATGGGTAGTAACAAAGTGTTAAAAACATTTATACTATTGCTGTTTCAATGTTACATTGTATTGTATAAACATGAAAGAAGACAGAACAAGCCAAGAAATCTTGATGGGATGAATAAGTTAGCAACCAGAGATGAAATTAGCTAAAAACTGTCACCTTTTAGCATTAAATTACTTCTTTTTTGTTGCTAAAATTAGTTTGGTATCACTAAATTTTTTTCACTATCTGTACTGCACATATGTAAGATAATGTATAATTTAAGTGTTTACTATATCATATGAGGTTACTTTATAAATCCAAGGATAACAACATGAGCTAATGTCAATCTATAAACTTTTTTGAAGACTACTTATCAAACATAAGATGATAACGTTTAACTTTCAGCCAATATGTAAAAACTAATCTAAATTATGTTGAAGACTGATATATAAAGCCATCTCAAAACTATTGTAAAACTAATCTCAAATTTGTTGGAAGACTAATAAAATGCTTGTTAAGAGTTTTTAGTGCTAACCGACCAAGAAGGATTAATGGTAGCCTAATAAATTATAGAAGAGAGAAGAAATAGAAATATAATAACTCATTTTATTTAAAATTATGATCATAATAGGAGAGTCACATCATAAAGAAAGAAGGTGCTGGTTATTATTTTAAACCACTAAACACTTCTCACTTGGTTGCCTTGTCCTTGGCATGAAGGTCGTCAAAATAGGCCTTAGTGTTAGCTTCGAAAGCATCCCTAGGTATCTGAACTGCACCTCCAGTCCCTGGCGCCACCATATGACCCGAACCAGATCCAGCCACACCAGTTTGTGCTACGTTACCAGATTTAGCACAATCGTCTTTCTTGTCCATTTTCTTGATCTCTTAAAAATATGAGGTAAGCTTTAATTTGTGGAGAGTGATATGAGGTTTTGATTCGGAATGTGAATGAAACCGATGAAGAGGTGGGTGAATTTATAGATGGGATTTGATCAAGTTAGTCAAAATCAACATTTCCCAAGATTATATCAACAAAACCATTGGGTTTTTTTTTCAGTCAATACGAAGTGGAAGTGAATTGGTAAAGGGCAAGAGTCTGGTCTTGGAAAGCTACTTGGAGGTGTTCAATGACACTTGGAAATAACATCCATATTAGGCTTAACAATTACTTATAGTTTTGTATACACATATAATATGATCACTTATTCTACGTCCATTGAGATTTGTACACGCATTCATACACACATATATATTGCCATTGACGACAATAAGAAAACTTATCAAACACGAGATGATAACGTGAACTAGGCCTGGGATTTTCGGTTAACAGATTTTTTTTAAAAAACAATTCTAAAATTAACCGAATAACATTTTGGTTCGGTTGTCGGTTATCGGTTCATTTCGGTTTCTGTTTCAAGACCGAAATAAACCAAAAATATTTTTGTAGAAAAAATGAAAATTCGGTTAAAATCAGATATTTTCAATTGAATTCGGTTACATTTATTAAGATGGCTAACATCGGTCCAGTTTCGGTATAAACTGGTTCAGTTTTGAAATACTTTAGAAAAATTGGTTAACCGTTCAGTTCGTTAAACCAAGACGAACCTAACCAAAACCAAATTGATTTTGAAAAGCATTCTGAACCAAACCAAACTCTTAACCAAAAGTGAACCGAAACATTCGTTCGTTTCTGTCTGGTACGGTTCAATCCGCAGGGTTAACGTAAACTATCAACCAATATGTAAAAACTATTATAAATTTTGTTTAAAACTGATATAGAAAGCCACCTTTAACAAATACTATTGTAAAATTAATTAAAACTTTGTCGTAAGACTTAAAAAATGCTTGTGAAGTGACCAAAGAAAGATTAATGCAGTGTAATAGAATGCTCTAGTATTCGATAAATTACAGAACAAGGAAAGAAAAACAAGAGAAATAATAACTCATTTTATTTAATTAAATTGTGATCATAATAGGAAAATCACATCACAGGAGCATAACAACAAAGGTGCTGATTATTCTTATTTAACCACTACACACTTCTCACTTAGTAGCCTTGTCCTTGTTATGAAGGTTGTCAAAATAAGCCTTGGTGTTAGCTTCAAAAGCATCCCGAGGTGTCTGAACTGCACCTCCAGTCCCTGGCGCCACCATATTCCCCGTAACAGATCCAGTGCAACCGGATTGTGCTACATTACCAGATTTAGCACCATTATCTTTCTTGTCCATTTTCTTGAACACTTAAAGATATGAGTTAAGCTTTAGTATCTTGAGAGTGAAATGAGGTTTTGATTCGGAATGTGAAACTGATGAAGAGGTGAGTGAATTTATAGATGGGATTTGATCAAGTTAGTCAAAATCAACACTTTCCAAGATAATATCAACAAAACCCATTGTTTTTTTTTCAGTCAATACGAAGTGAAAGTGGATAGGTAAAGGGCAAGATTCTTGTCTTGGAAAGCTACTTGGGGTGTCAATGACACTTGGAAATAACTATAATATTATGCTTAATATTTACTATTTAAAATTTGTATACACATATTTATGATCACTTACTATACGTACATCTACTGAGATTGGTGGGCACAAGTTCTTTTGTACACACATATATCTACAGTCTACAAAGTTCCTCTCGCAATCCTAGGTTTTTATCTTATCTCTCCATCTTCTTCAAGTTATAGAGAAACAATATACAGAATTTTTCGACAACAGAAAACCATTCTGTCATTTATCCCGTGCAGAACTATAGTATTCATGTTTTAAAATGACATTGTATTGTATAAACATGAAAGTATAGGCGAACAAACCAATAAAGCTTCATGGGGAGGGGAATAAGTAGCAATCCGAGTTGAAATTAGCTAAACTTTAATCACCTTTTAGCATTAAATTTAGTGTTTTTTATTTTGCTTAACTTAGTATGGTATGAAATTATTCAAATGAATTTTACATTTGATGTACATATATAAAATAGTGTATACTTCAAAGTTTCCAGTTACATTTCAATAATCTAATTATATTTGTTTGGTATATCATATGAAGTTTTTTATATAAACACGGAGATGACATGAACCAAATCAACCAATCAATATTATTGTAAAATTAATCTGAATTTTGTTGAAGAGATAAAGTCATTGTTGAAAAGTTATACAATGCCATTGGCGACAGTACGTAAGATAATTTATATCAAGCTCTAGTAAACGATAAATTATAGAACAAGAAAAGAAAAGCAAGAGAAATAATAACTCATTTTATTTATTAAATTGTGATCACAATAGGAGAATCACATCATATGAGCATAACAACAAAGAAGCTGATCATCATTCTTATTTAACCACTAAACACTTCTCAGTTAGTTGCCTTGTCATTGGCATGAAGGTTGTCAAAATAAGCCTTAGTGTTAGCCTCAAAAGCATCTCGAGGTATCTGAACTGCACCTCCAGTCCCCGGCGCCACCATGTTCCCCGAACCAGATCCAGTGCCACCAGTTTGTGCTGCATTACCAGACTTTGCACTATCATTTTTCTTGTCCATTTTCTTAAAATTTTGAAGATATGAGTTTAGTTTAAATATGAGTGAAAGAAGGTTTTGTTTTGGAATGCGAATAAAAATTGCTGAAGAGGTGGGTGAATTTATAGATGGGATTTGATCAAGTTAGTCAAAATCAACACTTTCCAAGATTATATCAACAGTCAATACGAAGGGAAGGTGAATTGGTAAAGGGCAAAGAGTCTTGTCTTGGAAAGCTATTTGAGGTGTTCAATGACGCACTTGGAAATAACAATCAATTTAGGCTTAACAATTATTTAAATATTTGTATGTATACACATATAATATGATCACTTACTATACGTCCACTGATAGATGTGGACACAAGTTCTTTTGTACATACATTCATCATATTATACAACATATAATACATGTATCTACAGAGTTCCTCTCCGTCTTCTTCAGCTTAGTCTCCAAGCTATAGAGAAACAGTATAAAGAGTTCTTCAAGAAAAAGAAAATCATTCTGTCTTCTCCATCAGTTTTATACCATAAGCTTGCAATATATCCAAAGCTGTACATACCACCACAAAATCACTAGTTCAACATCACTGTGTTCATCTGAAAACATATCACTAGTTTTGAAGTTGAGACCCAAAGTTACCTGGCAAATAAACCTCAGGTTCGAGAGGTCTTAAGACTCCTCTTGTCTTGATCTTGTCTTCAATTAACAACTGCACCACACAGCATCAAAATCAAATGTTTAAAAGTGTATCTTAAGAGTAGTCTAAAGACAGTGAAAAGTGGTGATGAGTGTAAGAACCAGAGCTCCAATAGCTGCAGGGATCCCAACGGTCTTGGCCATAGCAGTCGTCATTTGCCCGTTCTTGATCTCCCCAAACTCCAAGAGAGTTGCACTGTGCTTCTCCGTGCGTTTGCTTTCAGGGAACTCCACTTCTACTTCGTGATGCAGAAGCACCATATCCTGAAAACATAAAGTAATATGTCAGCAAACAACACCAAGTGCAAGAAAGAGACAAGCAAAGTTATCAATGAGAGACCACCTGCTCATTTCCGGAATAGGCTAGCTTCTCTTCCATTAGGTAGCAAGTTGCATCAAACACACTTTTACACAATGAAGGAATCTCCCTCTCTTCGTGATACCCCAAGAATCTAACACACCAAAAAAGAATCAGCCTTACGTTATGTTCCAGAGAAGATTTGACAACAACATGGAGAATCAGCTTACACAATTGTTTTGGCAGCTTTGTCTGCACTCTCCTTAGAATGTCCAAGCTTGATAATCCTCTTGCTGATCTCTTCTTCTCCGTCTAGAGCCTCTGCATCCTTCACTAGAACATTACTTAACAGAGCACCAAATGTAATACTCTTTCCACTGGAAAGTAGTTGATTTGCTTCATTGTCAAAGAAACCGAGTTTCGAAAGTGTTGACATGATCATACTAAACCCTGTAACAAAACCAGAAAAAATAAAAAAACAAGTGTTAGAACCTTCATACGTAAGATGTGAGTTATGATTATGGAGTTACATGCCTTCGTATCTGAGAGTTCCACGAAATATAGTTGATGCTTCACTCTCAATGCCATAATGTTCCCCGTAAACCAAGGAGTTCCGGTTTGGGAGACACTCCAATGCAAAAGCTGGAAGGTTAGGTACTCTGAATCTTGTGGCTGAATCATACAGATCCTCCCCTGCAGTTTATGTTGCTTGGTTAAACAGAAGTGTACTAAAACTCAACTTAATTCAATCTCCTTTGTTTATCATTACCATCAACATGTATTGTGTCGCCGTTGCTTTTGTATTTGGCAGGGTTGCGGCCAGCTCTAATGGCTCCAGCAGGATTCCAGCTGAAAATATAGAGATGTCATTAAGTAAGTGTGATCATGAAATGATATTTTAATGTGGAACACAGAGGAGAGTTTGTTATTATTAATGGCGTGGAAGACAAGATACCTAAATTTATATGCTAATGGATTGTTTGCTGCAGCAGGAGAGGGAAGACCACCACAGTAAGAGGTGAAAGACTTTACTTTACCTTTTCTGATATGTGCCTCGTTGATCATTTTCATTGCCATCATGTGATCTGCAAGTTTCATTATATGGATCACCTTCTAATTTAGTAAAAACTGAAAAACTATGTTGTGAGATGTCATACCGATTCCAGGGTCCAGTCCCATTTCGCCAAGAATTGTAATCCCAGCACTCTTAGCCTTCTCATGTAACATGGAAGTTTCATCATCAACATAGCTAGCAGTGATAAGATGTTTCTTCAGCTGAATCACAAAGAGGAACACAGAGACTTTGAATCAGGAAACCACTGAAAGCATTTTTAGTGTTTTGAGAGTAGTACCGTACCTCAATGCATGTCTTTGCAACAGCAGCATGACAACTTGCAGGTAATAAACTTAGGACAACATCAACCTGTAGGAAACACCGAAAAAATAAGAAAATTATCGGAGGTCGTTAGCTCAACCGAAAAACACTTTGACCATTATTGTGTCAGCAGTCTCCAGTTCGAATGACTGCTGGGACAAAACTAATATTATATGTTATAGTTTTGGGCCTGGGAGAATTACGGGTTCTTCAAAAAAGAACAGAGAATCTAAGAGAACATACCTCAGAGACATACTTAAGGAGGCTTTCATTGTCTGATACATCTAACTGAACTGCTTCTACTTCTGACATACCTTCAACCGTCTACAACATATTTAATCACGTCAGCAAAAAAAAAAGAAGATAATAAAGACACTTGAAAAGATTAGTTTAGTATATACCTCTTTGGCATCCTTAAGATAAAGAGATGCAACAATCACATGAACATCTCTTTGTTCTCCTCCTAAATAAGTCTTATACCATTGCTGTGATGAAATGTTTCTGACTGATGCTAAGAACTCAGCAGCTGGACGACAAACACGTCCAGCGCCAAGAATCAAAACCGCTGATCTCTTTGTCATTTCTTCAGGCTTCTCTTCGTTTTCTTGCTGGACTTTTCCAATCTTCAGTGAAATTTTATTTGTTTCTTTGCGTGGAGATATTATATAGTCTTCTTCATCATCTGGATTAGCTAACCGAGTTAATGAATCAATTATTTGATCCAATACTTTCCTATCATCCGCACCAACCTACATAATAAGATAATGTAAGGAATCTTTAGCGAGTGGGAACAGGTTAAAAAGTGTGGACCACATTCTTTTTTGGCTTGTAGCTTGGTTACGTGTTCTAGAAACTTTAGGACACAGTGAGAAGGACATCAAACTTAAACCTGACATTAAATTATTGACAGCTGCACGTTATTTATGATTGGAGTATTCAGAAGAAAAAACTTACTTCAAGTTCTGAGTATGACTCAGCATCTGCGCTTTGTCCTATTTCACATTTAGCCAAATGAAATGAGCCACCGGCAGCTTCGATCATATCGAGAGCTTCGTTTATCAGAAACTTATCAAATAGGTGTCCACTTAGAGATACCTACACATCATTGTCACAGTCAAAAATCATTACAAGAAGCTGAGACATATCTCCAAAACGTTTGTAAATATCTAAAGATTTGCTTAAGTCATAGGATTCGGAATAGTTATATTTACTTTCTTGATTTAAAACCTTGTCCTTAAATAAGTTATCTCAAGATATTGGGTCTTTGTACAAAGAGCTCATCTCATGTTGTATGTTCTGTGGTTGGAAACAGACAACATGAGACAAAAAAAAATCTTCGAAACTCACCAATATGTTGTATGTTCTCTGGTTGGAAGCTCCGTTGGTGATGTTATCTTGAGTCTCTCTGCTTTTGAAGTGTATAAATATTAAAATTTAGTTTAGAGAAGAAGCCTAATGGTTACTTCAGATATTGTATATGAAGAAGAACATACTCTGGATCAGACTTCCTCATACGTGGAATATACTCATACAAAGATGTCAACTCTCCTCTATAGCTTATGCAAGCCCTCTTCAGATGTGTCGGTAGATTTTCAATTTCCGTCATGGAAGCCAAACTACCGACAAATTCAGAAAGAATATCTCCAAAATGCTGGGATGCCTTTTTCCATTAACACAAGAAACTCCAAATCATTACAAAGTTGTTCCAACCTTAGAAACATTCTAAGTACTAAAAACTGTAATATTATTACCTCTTTTGCAAATTCTGTTGGTAGAATGTCAACGGCCATGCATAGTAAACCATTACCATCCATGTCTTGATAGTATGAATTGTTCATGGGATTAAACCTGTATACAGTTATAAACTCAAAAAGTTTCAGATAGTGCAAGTACAAGACTGAAAAGAATGCTCATTCAATGCTTATATTACCTAAAGAAAGGGGAGTCTATTAAAGTAGCTCGGTTAACAAACTCAATGGAGCCACCTATATCACAAGTTATGTCACATATTCCCACTAGTGGACATCCCTTTGCTGTTAAATCTTGAAGCTGTTTAGTGCTCAGAAGACGTGGAAACCTCTTCTCCCAGTACATACAGTTCACTGCACAGAGAGTGTTATAGTTAAACTCATGAACTATAAGGCAAAGCAGAGATTAGGATCTAACCAAGAACTGATGTATAAGGGGCGATCTTTTCATGGAAAACTGGATTGTAATGTTCCGGGTGTACATAATAGTCAGCCTGGAGATAAAAGAATGAATAGAGTTAATAGTAGTGTAACAAAAAGTTACGGCCCTGGAGCTAAAGTTGTTAAATAAAGTGCTACTTTATCAAATGAATTTGATGGATCTTGGTGTTCAACCATGTCTTGGCTTGTACTGATACAACCATATACATGATGGACTCGCTTTGTTGATTTTCCATTTTGACTAACACCTTTGTCCTGTGCATAAATACACATTTCATAAACCTATACTTGTAACCTTTAAAAAAATGAATAAAAAGCAAAGCTACACTTACTCTTACAAACAGTTCAGGAAGCTTGCTCGGTTCAACAAAAGTATGAGGAAGAAGCTTGAAAATCTCTTGCGCCCCAAGAGAAACTGAAAAATAAAGAAAGTTATAAATGAACTGAATGAAACATCCTCAAGGATCAAAGAAAGTTACCGTTTCCTGTCCCGGTGAAAACAAACACAAGAGGGCAGATTCCTAAAGGCAATCCCTGGCTAGCAATCTCTTCACCAACAGAGATCACAGCAGCTTTTGCTGCAGCCAATGATGAATACATATAGGATGAGCCAAGCGAGAGGAAAGGCGTTGAGTATCCTAAACTTAGATATCCTGCACAGGGCCGTCCCTGAGATGCTGGGGGCCTAAAACAATTTAGTAAGGGTTTTATAAAAAAAATTTTTTTTACAAATTTAGGGGCCCCTTCTTATGTAAATTTTTTAAAAAAATTTGGGGGCCCTAAGCCGGTGTTTCAGTCCGCTGTGCCCAGGACCGCCCCTGATCCTGCATCAAAAAAATACATTCATCAACACCCAAAAAAAAAAAGAAATATTCTTACTCATTAGAATAGTAACAAGAGACTCTTACTCTGTCCTAGTCCATGTAAGAAGTCAACAAGACCAGCTCTTCCTGCATATTGACCAAATGCTAAAAGTCTTTTCCCATGATCTCCAACAATGAGCTCGTAATCATACAACGTCACTCTCTCAGATAGAATCTGTATTACAACATTCTTAGATATTCTCTCTTAAAATGTACTAAAATAGAAATAAAGACATGAATGAAAAAAGTGTTGTTACTTTATCCAACAAAGGCATGTTTTCTTTCTGTGCCTTGTGAGTGTGTGAAAAGAAAGCATATGCTCTCTCCGGAAGAATCATTTCTAGCTGCAACACAACAACAAACAATAAATCTCATAAACAAGTAAAAATTATTTAATATATTCATTTTTTTAATTAACCACAGTATCCAGCAACCGAAATCAACCGACAAATCTGTGGGCTCCAGCTATGCCGACACTTGTAAATCCCCTAGTGGCCAATGGTAATCCGTATTGTGTTATCCTTCGAGTGCTACTAACCCAACCCCTTTGATTTTAGTATATAATTTTAAATATGCTATTGTCACATTACCTCAGGTTGTTTGATTCCGAGTATAAGTCCACAGTCAGATAAATCATCAGAGACTTCACAACCGACGTCTTCGTACAAGGCATCGTGATGGATACGCTTTGCAGATGGCTGAACCACAATGCGGGAAACGCCTGTTCTGTCTTTTCCACCGTGTAAAAGGCGAGCGCAATGAGATGGTGTTAGTGGCGTTCTTCTCTCCCATTTGTTTACGGTTTCAGCTAGAATCCCCACAACTCCATTCCCTAGCTTCTTCTTCTTCTCCTTATCACCGCCATTTGAATTCATCTTTTTCTTGTAAGTTTATAATCTCTGCAGAGGAGAGGAACAACAAAACTCTATTTCACACTCCTGTAATGTTTAATAACAACATTAACGGTTGATGTTTGAGTTTGATCAAGCAAAAAAGAACCAAAGGAAGATCATTGAGTCCGGTTCTGTCCTTACCTAAACCTTACAAAGGAAGATCATTGAAAGCTTACCAATTGAGAAATCAAACGATTTATGAGCATAAAAATGAAAATCTTTGGCGATTAATTGGTGACTCGAAACAGAACTGAAACAGAGCAGAGAAGAACAGAGGAACGCAGATCAAACTATTATTTAATATCGCAAAGACAAAGAGTGTGTGATGGAGATTAATTGAAGCTCATTTAGGAGAGGACAGTTATGGTGAGATGAAATCAAGAACGAACCTAAAACGATGACTTTGATCATGCAATGCTTGTGAACTGGTTTATGAAAGATGGAACCTTTTTTCCGAAGTGAGTATAGGCGCAGTAACAAGTTTTATTTCTTTTTACGTCCTTTTATAAGCTACGGTTACGTATATGATTTAGCTTAAAACTTTTTAAAAATGATTAGGTGGATATAGTAATAGGCGTATTTTGGATAAAGATTATGACGATACAAAAAAATGTGATAAACCCACAGTTTTAGGTATAGCCAAATAAATAAATATATATAATTTTCTAAAAAAATATCATTTGTAAGAATTAACTAGATGTTTTTAATACAAAAATATTTTAGGTTATATAATAAAATATATCAATAAATTAATATAATTTAGTGTTATATCTTATTTAATTTTATAATAATATTTGTGTGACGTATAATATTATTACTATAAAATTTATAATTTTTGTAACAAAATGTAATTTGAAAACATTATAATGTAACAATACTGATTTACATAGTTTTTTATTTCTAAATTTAAAATGTATGTGAAAATTAAATTAAATTAAACTTTGAATTTGGTATAAAATAAAGATATTATAATTAAGTTATGTAAAATGTAAAAAACTTTTAGGAATAATCCAAATAAAAATTACAAATAAAAAAAGTTATGACTTCTATAGATATATAAAAACTATATAATTTAAATTTATACTAAGTTATTTCCAATAACATATTTCATTTGACTTATGGCATAATAGTAGAAATTAGTAATAGTTAGAAGTATTAATCTCGCCGACATTTGTGTATTTAACACATGTGTGAGCGTGACATATCATATTTGTATTACAAATATTTCAACCTGTTCCGCTATAATCGACACGTCAATTCTACTCTATTAAATAATGCAATAGACAATGACAAATGCACTAAACAAAGGAAATAGCAATAAACTACTATCTCACGAAAAATAATAAAAGGAAAGGGACAACGTCGTCACTACCAATTACGTGGATGTGATACAGGATAGGACTGAAGGTGTCTGTCTCCAATGGAAAGTGTATTACGTGTTTGATGAGAAGAGAAATAGACAAGAGAAGAGTGAAGACGTTACTCACTTGCAATAACCTACATTTAGATCACGACGCTTACCATTTTCCGTGTTCTTTACGTCTATCTTCTTTTGGTTTTATCATGACTTTATAGTATATGCACCTAAAAAAGGTTACAAGGTGGTTCCCATGTCTGATTCATGAATCTAATTTTTATGTAGTTACAGTGCAGTTGATACGAAAATACCAAGGGCAGATGAGCTAAATTGGGTGAAACGAAGTAGATTCCTATAGTGTTATTGAAAGTGTTGGGTAAGTTGGGCTTATGATGGGGAATAGATTGATCTTATTTAAATAGTCACATTTGCAAAGGTTGGGCTTCAGCTGCTGTCTTGAAACAGGCCCATGTTCAATATGGCATATGTTCAAGGAAGGAGAATGTCAAGAGAAACATTTTGACTAATTCAGAGTATATACAGTGGAACGTGAGACAATGACAATGAATCCATCAGAAGTTTGACATCAAACATCTCTGTACTACACATTTTTGATAGATACGCTTGCAGGTTTGGTAGTACAACACGTCCGTAGTTTCATAAAATGAATAATTATTTTTACAAGACTAATCTAACTAATTATCTGAAAAGTGAATGTGAACCTGAACATTGTTTTGGTATCATTGATACATGTGCAGCGACCAGTTATGTTCCGACGACGGCTTTTCTTATGAATCAGGTTTTATTATAAGTTCTCTTTTCAAAGTTTTTATTGTATTTAATTGGGCATGGCCTGGGAACAAGTTCTGGGCATTGACTTTGCAATGGCACAAAAGTCGATGCGAGAAGAGATTCCTCAACGAGGCTACAAAGTTAATGGTGGTCCTATCCTTTTGCTTTTTTTTTTCACCCATCTCTTCTTTTATGTGATTAAATTTCATACATTTTAAATGTATTTTGACAATAACTGGATTTTAATCCTAGAAAATATTAACGAAAATGAAGATGCCGTTGTTAAAACTTTCAAAATTATAATTTAACAAAGAAATGAAAAACCCACAATTTTAATCAACATATACTCCATTTGTTTTCTAAAATAAAATTTTCTAGAATTTTCATGTTTATTAAAAATATAATAATATTTACATTTTATTTATAATTTATTTTTAATATATTTTCTAATAAATATCCACCAATAAAATTTAATCAAATCAGATATTTACAATTAAAGTTTTTCAAGAATATACAAAAATATTTTAAAAATATATAAAATATATTTTTGTGAAACAAAAATAAACTCTATAAAATTTTACTTTCGAAACCGAGGGAGTATATTTTAAAACAAACTTTTATGAACATTTTATGGTAAACTTATATCTTACAATACAAATACCCTGGGTTACGGGAACGAATAATAGTAATACACGCTTTCAAAGTAACAACTAGATGTTAGTATCCAATCTAAACTATTATTCTATATACTTTCAAATCCATTTCTCTAGCAATTTTTCATGAACTCAAATAATAACATGCATTAAAAGCTAAACTATACTATTAGATTTTGCATACAAAAGTTTGCATTTTTGGATGAAGAATTCAATGCTAAGTTTGACAAATGATAAAGAGACAAATGTGACTTGATGTCAAGATTTATTTGTCTTATGGTATTTTGATTATAATACTTGTATAAGAAAAAACACGAGCAAAAGAAAAAGAAGTTGCTTTTTAAAATTTTATTATTCGAAAGGTAAAACTGTTTAAAAGAAAAAGAACAAAAAAAAGGAAAAGAAGACAACTCACACGAATCGCCACTTTTGATAGTAGTAGTCTCTGTATTAGAGAAGAGACGAGAAGAAAGACAGCTCCTAAGTCCTAAAATCCCTAACTAACTTTCTCTTTTGCTTTTGCGACCATGTCCACTGTCTTCGTGCGCTAATTCTTCTATGTTTCTTTTTTAAAAATTATTCTTCTATGTTCCTCTTCACTCTTAGTTAGTGATCTATCTTTAATGTGTTAAAAATCCACATAAGCAAACGAAAATTCGGGTTACATAGCATGCAAGGCACATAATTTTTTTTTTTTTTTTTTTTTTTTTTTTTGATAACTCTGGTATCTGGGCAGCCACATTCCCAACTATCCCCCCGAAAGGGGTCCAGCGCCCCAACGGAAGGGATGTTAAATCCGTTGTGGCCAAGACTCGAACCCGGGTGGCGGGCAGTACAGCTGTACCTCCTTTACCACCAAGCTACGAGCGCTTGTTCCATTTCTTTGCCATTTGAATGATGATGGATGCATATGCAGAGCTGAGATCGATCAACTCTAAAATTTGCAACTAATGTTTGGAACTCTAGAGAATGATAAACAAGAGTTGCATCTTTTGGTTTTATACTATGTTAAATTATTTTTTTGCTTCATGTTTCTAAACATAATTTCTTGAATTCAAGTCCAAATATATGACTTATGACTCAAAAACAAAACAAAAGACAATCGTTTACAAAATTCTTGTCGAATCATTGTAGCAGGTTAGTCACTCTCCAGCTAATCATAAAAAAGAGTTAGTTGGGCACTGCCGGTAATATGTTTACTTTTTATTTCCTTTGCTATCGAAAAGAGTCATTCACTATTGAATAGTATCTCAATAGTACTATTTTTTTTGTCCCACTCCATAAAACTTTTCTTTACAAATATTTACAACATACAAAGCACAAACACACATTAAATCCAAACAATAATAGGACAAATACTAATATACAAGCTAACAAATTACAAATTGTCTTTTACCAAAAAAGATAATTATTTTACCAAAAAAAGGTTACAAGTAGTCATAGTATAAAAATCATATAGCTATTATAACTATAGTTTTTTCATTGACAATTGTGAAGAGTTGATTTATTTGACCATTGTTGGTTTTATATTTCAGTATAGACAACGATTTCATACTTCATTTGATTAAAAATAATTTATTGGGGGTAGTGGTAGAACATTGAACAAGAAGCTATACAAATAACACAATCTTTCACTTTTGTTTTGTCTCTTCCCCATAGCATCTTTGTGGATTGTCAACGCTCTCTGAAAGAGGTGCCCAAGAAGCTTCCTTTTCTCTCTCTCTCTCTCTCTCTCTCTCTCCAATGGCACTACAAATCTCAACTCTTTAAAAACAAAAAACACTTCTACCAAAGATCTGTCATTACCAGTTCACCACTATCTCTCTTTTCTATTCTCTCTTCTCTCTTTCTCTGCATTTACTTAAAACCTCAAATTCAATCTTTTTTCCTAGAAAAATCTCCCTTTTACCTCTCTCTTTTGAATCCCACTTACCCAAAACCCCAAAGCTCGAAACTTTACACTGATCTGAAGCCTTAGAAAAAATGGGATTCTCAGCTGGGAAACGAAAATCAAGAGATGAGCAAGACTACACAGTAACCTTAGCTTCCACCGCTTTCCCCATGGACGACCTCAGCGACGACGTCCTCGAGAGAGTCCTCTCGTGGCTACCTACTTCCTCTTTCCTCCGCATGACCTCCGTCTGCAAGAGATGGAAATCAACCAAAACCTCAAAAAGCTTCAACCTTGCTTGCTCCCAAGTCCCTCTTCGAGACCCTTGGTTCTTCATGATCACTAACGATTCAAAGTCTTCAACTTTCGTATACGACTCAACAGATAACAACTGGAAGAACCTCAACCATAACCGCAACCGCCAAGATTTCATTCCAGTAGCTTCCTCTGGCGGCTTGCTCTGTTTTCGCTGCTCTGTTTCTGGTGGCTTCCTCCTCTGTAATCCCATCACTGGATCTTCTCGTGACCTTCCTTCTCCAATCTCTGATGATAACAGCAAACCTCTCCAAGCTGTAGCCATGACTGCTCTCACTCCCTCCAGCTACAAGCTTGTTACAATCTCTGGAGAAGCCCCAAACCTCTGTTTCAGGTTCTACGAATCAGATTCCGGTTCATGGAGTAAAGAGTTGAACTTAGTGAAGAAGAACGATGGAGATGAGTACAATGATGACAATGATAGTGGAACAGTCTATTTTCTCAGCAAGACAGGACACGTGGTTGTAGCCAGTAACAATCTCCAGAGAAGTCCCTCTAAGCAGTACTCTTCTGTTATAACCGTTAAAGACAATGCAGAGACCGTCTACTTCCTCAGCTCTCACGGAACCATCATAGCTTGTGATCTCACCAACAGATGCTTCACCGAGCTACCTAAGCTTCTTCCTCCGTTTCTTGAGTACTCCATCGACTTGGTGGAATGCAATGGAACCATGTTTGTGATTCTTCTCTCTGAGTTCTACGAAAGCGCCAGCTTGAGGATATGGAAGCTGGAGAACCAGAGCTGGGTTCATGTTGGGATGTTGCCTCCTGCAATGTCTCATGAGTTGTATGGGAGAGAAGGTGACATAAACTGTGTAGCAGGAGCTGATGACAAGATACTTGTGTGCTTCAACACGAGTCCTCCTGAGGTGTATTGTAGATACTTTGTGTATGATTTAGTTGCAGAACAGTGGAGTGAGTTGCCAAAATGCTTCAAGGATGGAGACGCTGTGGAGTTCGTTTCTGCTCTCTCGTTCCAGCCGCGGATCGAAGCAACAGTTTGAAGTTTGATTAGGCTTAAGTGATTTGTTTTTGTATTCTTTTCAGGATAATGCAATGTAACAAGTATTAAATTAGAACATGAATGATTTGTAGTATGCAAAGAGCTTTGTCTCTACCAAAAATCACCACATGAGCATTTACCATCCTTGAATCTGTGAAACCGATTAGCATCTCTCAGTACAATCTCTCTATCATACACCTTTGATATATATTTCATGGCATTGTGGCAATCTCCACATACACGTAGATTCTTGATCACACGAATCAGTGTGGAAGGAGGAGTGCTCATAAGCCCGAACGCAACGGCTAGCTTCTCGCTGTGGTGGTGCAACGCGCGTTCTTTCTCCTCTTCTTCCACATCTACAAGTGTGAAATCTGTCTCAGGAACATGCCCTTCTTGTTTGATGTCTCTGATCACATCTTTTACTTTCTTGT
Organism: Brassica napus; assembly: GCF_020379485.1. Classification (NCBI taxonomy): domain Eukaryota; kingdom Viridiplantae; phylum Streptophyta; class Magnoliopsida; order Brassicales; family Brassicaceae; genus Brassica; species Brassica napus. The sequence goes on along the minus strand of NC_063434.1, from coordinate 2,438,957 downwards.
GTATCAATTCACTTTGAGGGTTTGATCTATCATCCACCACAAATAGATGGATCTTGTTTTTCACCTCAATCCAGCTGAACCCCGGGTCTTTTTTCACTTTCTGCCCTTTCATCATCGTCCGGGCGAGTTTCATCTCAGACCATTTGGAAGCAGCTGCATACATGTTGGATAAAAGCACATAAGCTGATGAATCCAATGGCTCTAGCTCCAGAAGCTTAGTTGCTACTCTCTTCCCTGTTTCTGTGTCCCCTTGAACTCTGCAGGCTGCAAGCAGAGCTCTGTACATCGACGCTGAAGCTTCCAAGGACATTGACTCGATCAATTTCTCAGCCTCTCTAACAAGTCCAGCGCGGCCAAGCGCATCGGCTAAACAAGAGTAGTGTTCTAGCTCAGGTTTGATGCCATAGTCTTTATGCATTGCTTCGATATGCTTGTATGCCTCGGAGACTAAGCCTGAGTGACTGCAAGCAGAGAGAACGCCGATGAATGTGACCTTGTCAGGTCTTATACCCAAAGATTTCATCTGTTCGAAAAGCTGAAGCGCTTCTTCCCCTTCCCCATGTTGAGCTAATCCTACCAACATGGCATTCCAGGCAGCGATTTTCCTCATTTCGATCCTTTTAAACAAAGTATATGCGTCGTCTATGCTTCCGCACTTAGCATACATGTCCACAAGTGAAGTTCCAACGAAGGTATCACCAGTGCAATTCAACTTGAGGGCGTTTGCGTGAATTTGTCTCCCCTGTTCTAACCCCGTCAAGCAAGAGCTTGCTTTCGCAAGTGTGGCTATTGTAAATTCATCAGGCATCACTCCCATGAGCCTCATCTGGCTATAAACATGGAAAGCTCTCTCCTCTTCTCCATTCTCTATGCATCCTGATATCATAGTAGTCCAAGCAACATCGTCGGGCACAGGAATGCAATTGAAAGCTAACTGCGCTGCTCTCATATCGCCGCATTTTACGTACATATCCAAAACTCCACTGCTGACCCATAGATCTAAGTCGTATCCGGATTTGACTGCATAAGCATGGACTTGCTTCCCTTGATTTACCTCAAACAAGGAACCACATGTCTTGAGCACTGTTGCAAGCGTGAAATCATCTGATCTCTCTCCCTGATGATGCATCAAAGCGAAAAGCTTCAGAGTCTTGTGGCCGTCATTACTTTGGGTATAGCCAGACATCATGGCATTACAAGCGACGAGGTCGAAACTGTTCCTCTCGAACAAAACTTCTGCCTCTTTCATACACCTGTTGCGACAGTATGCGTCAATCAGAGCAGTAGAGACAAAACTATCAGAAACATTATTGGTTTTAATTGCATGAACATGAACTTGTTTGTTCAACGACAAGCTTTCAGAGAGAGAAGAAGTTGCCTTGAGAACACTCGTCATGGTATAATGGTCTGGTGTGAAGCCACAACGTAACAGCTGCATAAACAGACGCACTGCTTCCACTTCTAGGCCACTTTGAGCAAACCCGGAGATAACTGAATTCCACGATATCAAATCTCGTTCATTCATACTGTTAAATACTGTCCTAGCGAAGTCCACTTTTCTCAGCTTACAGTACATGTTTATTAGACTATTTGCCACAGTGAGCTTCAAATCAAATCCTAGCTTCAACGCCATACAATGAACTTGCTGCCCTAATGCTAAACTATCTAACTTAACAGCTGAAGCTAACACCAAAATAAATGTGACATCATCACATTCCAAGTTGGACTCAACCATATCCACAAAACATTGGAGAAGAGCTGAATACTGACTTCCCTTGAGATATTTAGTCAATATTTGGTTCTTGGATCTTATTTTTGAAGCATCATGACCATTTGCAGATGACTTCATTTCTCCTCTTTCAGAATCATCACCAGTAACTCTATCGAGTAAACGCAAGGTGATTTCATTAGGATGCAAGCCACTTCTACGAAACGCAGAAGAGAGATCCACTGATTCTTCTTTTAAACCCATATCCAGATAAGCCTTCAACATCAAGTTCCATAACACAACATCTCTATAACTCATCTCTTCAAACAAATCCCTACCTTCCTTAACCTTACCAAACTTCAGATATATATTAACAAGCGCCCCGGAAACAAACTCATCGCTATCCAAACCGATCTTGCAAGCATACCCATGAACCTCCTCTGAAGCCCACACATATCCAGAATGCAAACAGAGTTTCAACACCGGAGCTAGAGTCATTCGACTTGTAAACACAACGTCCTGCCGTAAAATTCGAAAAAGATGAAAACCTTCTTCGACATTCTCGATAACACCTTCCGAAGACTGAGCATAAGCAGCTAAAATCGAGTTCCAGGAAACGAGATCTCTTTCAGGCATTTCCTCGAACACTCGGCGTGCGTAAGTGAGTGATCCACACTTCGAGTACATTGAAATGAGATTATTGACAAGGAATCGTTCTGGGTTTTCCTCGAAGGTTAAGATACGTGCGTGCGTGCATTTCCCGAGCTTCAAGTCCGACGTGGAGATGGCGTCGCGAAGAAAGCTGAACCATTGTGAGGAAGAAGAAGAGGAAGAACAAAATGGCGAAGCGGAAGTGAGACGCAAAGGAGGGAGGAGATAGTAGAGTTTAGGAGATCTCTGAAAGGAGAACGGGATCGATTTGAGGGTTGCTTGCATGATGGGTTAAAAATGTAACCTTTTAAAGTTGAGGGGTGTAATCTTGCGACGCAAGAAACTCATGGGGAGAAAGTAGAAAACCTAAGTTGGTTCATGACGTTGCTTAGGACTTTTAACGCGGGTACAAGATGGTTAGTAACCGGTTCTTGCATTTTCTATTTTTCGGTTTAGTATTGTTAATCAAATTACACGTTAACATTATAATTTACATTAACGTCTAACGATTTTTGACAATGCATTTTGACATAGTTTAATTTTTTTCCCATGGAATCAGAAGTCATTATTGTAGGGATTAGGGAGTAAAAAATAATTTCAAACTATACTATGGAAACAAATAATTATTAAAATATTTTTTTCCACTTCCTATACATTTGACTAAAAATAACATCAAACTCATTGTATCATTTCTCATCTTCTCTCTCTGGCAAGAAGCCAAGAAAGGTAGAGTAGAGTAGATATATGTCGTTGTCGTCTTACCTAAGCCCAACGCGCCTTCTTGAAGGCTACCTCCGCCGCTGCCTCACGGCGGCAGGACTCACGTCGCAGACTCTTTCCATAGATTCTGAAACAACCATCCACTTCTGGGGTCCATCATCTGTAGACCACAGCATCGATGACAGACCGGTGATGCTTCTCCTTCACGGCTTCGGTCCATCTGCCATGTGGCAGTGGCGAAGACAGATTCAAGCCTTCTCACCGTCTGTGTTCCGGGTATATTGTCCTGATCTTGTTTTCTTTGGTGACTCTACCACTTCATCCACCAATCGTTCCGAGGTCTTCCAGGTATATATGACTCTTTTGCTTCCACATGTTTTCCACTAGGATGATTGGATTTGAACTAGTATTGTTTTCTGGTCACGTGAAAAGTAGTTTTAGTAAATATAAAAACAGAAGATTAATTTATTTACATATGCCCTTTTAACATATGGGAAAAATATATTTGGAACTTAATTCTTAATATGATTTTTTTTCTCTTTTTTTGTCGACTAATTTGAATTTTATTCTACTCAACATATATATATATATATATATTGTAAATTTGTAACTATTCTTAAATTCTACTGATTAATATATTTGATATAAATCAAACTTGAAAGGAAACATAAAAGTTAGTCCATACTGGATGGATATTCTTTAGAAATTTGATGTGTTTGCTCTTTTTATATCATATATGAACTCATTTTAGTATATAAACACATTCTTATTAGAAACAAAAAATAAATTATTAGGCGGAGTGTATGGCAAAGCTAATGGAGAAACTAGGAATAGAGAAGAAGTTTAATGTAGTTGGAACAAGCTATGGCGGATTTGTGGCGTACCATATGGCAAAAATGTGGCCTGAAAAAGTGGAGAAAGTAGTGATTGCAAGCTCCGGCATCAACATGAGAACGTGTGACAGTGAAAGTTTATTGCAAAGGTCGAACTGTGAGTGCATTGAGAAAGTTATGTTACCATCTACTGCGTCCGAGCTTCGGACACTTATGGGTTTGGCATCTTCTTGGAGGATGCTTCGTATGTTTCCTGATGCTCTCTGGAATGACTTCATTAGTGTAAGTGACTAAGTATTGTTGGGTGTTGACAATGAGTATCATTGTAACCACATAAATCAAACTCTTGTTGACATTTTTTTTAGCAAAGATAAACTAATCCAAACAAATAATTTGGTTACTTTGTATGATTTATGCAGAATTTATATCAAAAGAATAGAAAAGAGAAAGTAGAATTATTGAAGGGGTTGACTCTTGGCAGGGAGGAGAAATTAAACATCGAACCTCTTTCTCAGGTACGTGCTTCTCTTTTACTGAACACGTAAACTTTGTTTTGTAGACGTGATGTAATTCCAAACATGTCTTGGGATGTCTTTCAAATCAAACGTAGTTTACTTCTAAGTTCTAACAATGAATATGAGTACTTAAATGGGAGTCATATGATTAACGTCAATGCATTTTATATACTCTTAGGGGATCCTAATAATATGGGGAGATAAAGATCAGATATTTCCCGTGAAGATGGCCTACGAACTAAAAGAGTAAGTACATGAGTATTTCTTGGTCAAGGTTTAGCGTATATTGTATTAATTTTTTCAAAGATCATTAGTATTCTTAAGCATATTCTTTTAAATGTTGCAATGGTTGGTATTTTATGTAGGATTCTTGGAGATAAGACAAAACTGGAAATCATTGAGAACACTTCACATATTCCCCAAATCGAATGTGCCCAAGAGTTCAACAACGTCGTTTTGAGATTTTTGAAAGGATCTCAATAGTAAACATGTGAAGTATTATAAGTTCACTTAATATTAATTACTACGTTGCTTGCTACGCTTTCTCATTTTTTTCATGTAACTTATATTCTGTTTAAAACAAAACTGGAAATCATTAAAAAAACACTTCACATGCATGTTCCCCAGACCGAATGTGGGCAAAAGGTGAACAATATCGTTTTGAGATTTCTCAAAGGATCACGATTACTATGATTATAAATTTGCTAAATAATTATTAAGCTTGTTTAATATAGTAAAAATTTAGTATAATTAGAAGTTTTACAAATATATTAATAGCTCAAATAATATAAGTTGTAAATAATAATCCTGGTTGTTACAAAAGAGTAGATTTTGATTTGGTCACCAATAAATTTTGGTGGTGTACCAAAACTACAAATCACTTTCACAAAATTTAATCACTTTTGTCCGTGAACGAAATAGTCACGGGACGGGAATGATCGCATTGATATCATCAACATAGTTGCTGGCACGTAGCTCTCAAATAAAAACTCTGGTGGTTAATGAACAATGATAACATCCATGACAAATTCAAAGAATTAAGAGAATTCATTACTTAATATTCACAAAGATGTTGTACCATTTACAGTCCCCAAAAAAAAAAAAAGTGAGCTGATTGACAATTGCATAACTACAAATATTATGCTTTCAACGACGTATAGTAAAATTCTACAGTTACCAAGTCTAAGCTTCCATTGTTTTCATACCAACTGATTTTTTTTTCTAACTTGCATTTGATGCATAATCAAGCTCATATGCATCAAATGATCTACTGTGAGGCTGTAGCTGCAGAGGCGTCCTTCACAAGGGACTGTGCACAAGTATATTCTGATACAAACTTCGGTGGTTCTATTTCTGATGGGTCTAAAACTGGAATAGCCTTATCTATATCTTCTGCAGAGAAAGGAATGCTGCACACACACACACACACACACACACACACAAAACGATACATTAATCTATATAATGTAGACAACTTTAGTTACGTCTGAGTTATGCGAGAGAAACTTGATTAACCGTCGACTCGCAGCCAAATGCCCAAACCAAACCTTAGAAATGCGTTTTTCAATCTACATGGATCCTAAGATTTTAACATGCATAACCCCGCAACATGTAACCCCTGGCGCAGCTAGAGATAGATATAAACGTTTGTGTTGTTACTACCATATTGTTCTACCCACGTATAACTAAACTTGAGAGCTGACTTACTTTTGAAATATTTCATTTAGTTATACAGACTAAACCGGAAGAGAAAAAATACCTCATATCATCATCCAGCAAGAAGGAATTGGATGTTAGTTTTTGGCTATCCTTGTCAACAAGTACCCTCATTTGAGAAACCACCTACAAGACAAAGATGCAGGCGTTGGGTAAAAGTGTTTAAATAAACATTTCAACCCAATTAGAAGCCCATGATTAAGAGATTAAGACATTAACTCACCTCACTTGAGACACTCTGAGTTCCATATTTATCATCCCAGTACATCGTACTTATTCGATATATTTGCCTTATTGTCAATGCCTATAAGAGAACAAAATAGTGCCGACGTTTAGTGAGATTTCGAAAGTGCTTACGGCCAGGATTCAAAGATAAGAAAACGGAAGCCAAACAAAAATGACGTACCGGGCATAGGTCCTGCCTGATTTCTTCCAGTGATTTTTTTCGCTTCTGGTGTATAACCTATGACGCAATTAAAAAGTTGCACAAAATAGAACTTAATGAATGCAAGCTCAACTACAAATGAAACTAGACTTTTTATCAGAAAAGAAGGAATGAGTTTTTACCAAGAATCCAACAGCTTGTCTAATGTAATTTAACTCGTGCCAAGAAGTTCCTGCAAACTGCATTCACAAAACTTTAGATCACAGAAAGCATCCGTCTATAAGAAATCATAACGAGTATAAAGCATGGTGTACCTCTTCCTTGACACTGGCTATCCACTTCTCCAATTCCGCAATCCCAGATTTCACATATTCCCCATTTGAAAATGTGCAACATTCACGTCGAAGGAGAAGACTGAAAAGGAATTCAGATTAAATATGCAGAAAACAAATGTAAACTGCGGTAAGCAATGAAGCAAAGAACTGAAATTAAGACCACATGTACCTGTTGAAAAGTGATAAGTTGATAAATGAGAAAACCTGAGTCACAAGTTTGCGAATGAAGAACGAGGGTACCTACCAATAAAATATCCAGGTTAGAAAATAAACATCGATATTCTTAAAGTACAAGGCATCTTGGGACATGAGCATTCTTATTCCTAATCCTCGCACAAGAAACTAACAACGTAATTACTAGACCAGTACAATAGACACAAACTTAGAAGCGTAGAATTTAATCCATGGCGGAAAAAACATCATTAAAAAACCGCGCGGGTGGAAGCAGACATTATAACTGAAACTACGGGATGTGTGCATACTTGATTTTGGCGTAGGCGGGACATAAGAGAATCCAAGAATTTAAGTATGTTTTCCCATTGAGTACTCGGTGATTGCTGCGGCGCAACACCTGGTGATCTAGATGGCTTTCCAGCAGTCCCTCGTGAAGCTTTGGGCGCCTATAGAATCATTAAAGAAACGCTTGAAAAGTTATAACATATTCCAATAAATTTTTTTGTATTTTGAAACTAAAGAGATGAAACTAAACGCAATCCAGAAAACACACAATTTATAACGCTACCATAACCAAATTGCTATATTTTATTTAGGAAGACACGGTAACCCAGATCTTCTGTCACTTTTTTTTTTGATCAACAGATCTTCTGTCACTTGACAAACATATAATGCTGTACACAAACTTGATATTATGTACTATCAAGTTGTATACCAAAAACCACAGATACAATGAAGAATACATGAGAAATGCCAAATGGGGTATAAAGTCTTACTAACAAGGTATCTTGATGCATGTTAAAGAATTAAGTTAATGGTATCCAATCAATAATTCAGAGAATCAATATCAACGGTGCTGAATATCTACCTACTTTTGGACTCTCACCTGAATGCATAATCCAAGAAGCGGTGATAATTCTTTCTTCAAATTATCACGAATCAGACCATAAATCTTTTCCACACATGCTGTCAGCTGCTGCTTAAATAATATTGCAGGATATCTTGCTTCTATTTGCCCAGCACCATCGTCAGGTCCATGAAGTTTAAAAGGGGTCTTTACTCCCTGGTACGCAAGCAACAGAACATCAGTTTACACAATGAACATATTATAACAAGGTAACACGGTGCTTCTGAATCTCAAGAAACAATAGACAATGAGAATTTTAATTTAGCTATTTCAATTCTATAGAAATGAAACGTGCAAACTACTCTGAATTGGATATATCCATTGAACTCACATATGCAGCCCTCCCAGACCGCTGAGCACTAGCATTTAGAAAACTATTCGACCGCAGATTTCTCTGCAAGAGACATAGAAGTGCTGAAGAGTTTGAAAGCCAATATGGTAATACACTGTTCTCATCTCCACCCTGAAACATATATAGAAACCACTACATAAAAGAGTTCTATCAATTTTTCTAAGCTAAGGAATTTGGAAGAAAGTTGTCACCTTGAGGGCTTCATTAATTCCCTCGATAATGATGTTAAATATGGCTGTGCTCTCAGATTCAAAGGCGTGCCAGTGCAGAAGACATTTGTATATTACACAAGCAGCCAGTGGCTTATCATCATTGAATCCCAAATTTTCCTTTATACATCTGGAGAGCAATTCGTAGTTCTCCTGCATTATAGTGGTAAATTCAGAATTAGTGTATACTTGACCCACCAACAAGAAGGTTCTACATGAGAAGATTCAGAATATGTGATAATACAAACATGTTACTATCAACTCAGGAAAACAACTACATTCACAGTAAATAAATTGTCAGCCTAATGAAAAAGGCAATGAATGCGTACCAAGTTTCTTTCAGCAGTGAATTTGGATCGACGTGGCTCCGACAGGCTATGTGAGATTGGCATAATGTGCTTCGATGGTGTGGGTGTGGCCTATACATATTAACGGCATAGGTAGAGTCCTCATTTTCAAGCATTTACACACTAGATAATAAAAAGATAGAGGTCATAAAACAAATGAAGAAAAGGAGTAGTTACTTACAAAAACGGATCTCCTGTCATTCTGAGCTGGTACAATAGCACTAAAGTGTTTCTGTTGAGGAGACGGTAATAATGAGTTGGTAAAAAGTATAGACCAAAGAAAACAGGATGATAATAAATTGACAAGCAAAGATGGTGGAATGCATGGTCCCAAAAGGTAAGATATACAGCAATTTTACAGAATGCATACTTTCGTGGATGCATATTTAAAAAGCGCAGCAGAGAATAGTCAAAGTTTACATACCTCACCAACTCTTTGTCCTATTCTCTTTGGGGATAAACTTAACGTGTTCTGCCTCAAGACATGGTTCTCGTTCTCCAAGCGAGAGAGTTTCTCCTCGAGACTGTAAACAACTCAAAGAAAAAGTAAATACACTTGTTAAACACAAACCTGAGGTTGACTTGAGAAAAAGACCAGCCACTACAAACCTTTGAACACTTGTCTGGAGTTCAGAACATCTTTTTTCAGCTTCTTTCAACTTCTGTAGTGTGTTATTGAAATCGGTTTTAGCACTCAGAAGCTCCTTCTCCAGAGCCAGATTCTTCTTTTCCAAGGAACTCATCGAATTCTGTCATTTAAAAAGGGTTACCAAAAACCCGTGAACAACCAAAACGAAAGAATTTGGGTTCTAAGCAAAAAGTGAAAGCATACCAAAAAGATACCAATATTTATCAAATAACAGAAAAAACAAGCAGTGAACAAAGAAAAGAATAAGACATGCTATCCAAAGATTTGACCACTTTTGAGAGAATTTCTCGGAAGTTCGGAACCTCTTACTACCCTTTCACAAATGCAATTAATATATATATCAACTTCACGTTCTCCCGAGACGGGATCCAGTTATATATCAATAACGAATTGCTCTACAACCAGAAATAAAATGTATATATAGTAACACTATAGAAGAACTTTAAAACTTTGACCGCCCTGTAGGTTAATTAAAACATAATTGAAGTTGACCCAAGGGAAAAAACTTAAGGACTCTTCCAAAAAAACCTAAGTAAATTTTTTAGCTGATAGAGAAATCAATGATGGAGAATACATCCCTTTAAAAAGGAGTCCAAGTTTAAGACAATGACAGAACAAGCTCTTTATATGCTTCACATGGATAACAGTGGAAAGTTACCTTCAGCGAAGTGTTCTCTTTTTCCAGTTCAACCATTCCATTAAGTTCTTTTACAACAGCAGCCTTTTCCTTTATGGATATGTCTAGTTGCTTTTGAAGTACTGCATTCTTATTGCATTCATTAATGGTAGCCAGCTTAGCTGCATCTAGCTTGAGGCTGAAAGATTCCAATGTTTTTTGAAGCTTGGATACTTCACCTGACTTGGCCTCCTCACCACTTGTCTGTTTTAAAGCACTTGTAGTTATTTACACTGTTTCACGAGATCACTACTATATAAACACAAAATTGGGAACATACTCGCAATCGTTTCTCAAGCTGCAACCGCCATTCAAGATCTTCTAACCGCTTCTCAAGTTTAGTTTTAGCTAATCGCAAAGCACCTGCTTCATTAGCGGCCTGCAAGACAACGATTTGCATGTTTATCCTTTGAGTGATAGGTAGCAAATCGATACCACCCTGCTCTATAAGATAACTAAACCATACCTGTTTAAGTTTTCTAAACTCTCTCTTTGCAAGCTTCCGCCGCCAACAACACTGAATGGCAATAATAGAAGATTGACGATGCCTGAATGCTGACCGAAACTTATGCATTTTCCAACGAGCCTAAGAGATTTATCATACACATTATTCGAGCATGCATTAGAGAATGAAATGATGAATGAGGATAAAGATATCAGGAAACTAGCTGGATACATAGTACCCTATACTGAAAACTTAATAACAAAAAAAAAGTGTAACACATAATTTAATATACGACTCGGAGATTCTAGGTACCTGAATGACAGAAGCAGCTCTCTGTTGTTTCTGATGTGCAAACTTCAAACGAGCCGAGTCAGCACGGATGTAAGACTGTATTACTAAGGCCGCCGATACAAATTTCACAAATGCACATCTTGACAGCCACCTGCGCGCATGCTTTTGTACCAAAACTGCTGCCGCTGCATTCCTTCTAGTCGCGTAAGCATTTCGAGACAGGCATCCTTCCCAATAGATATTATTATTATTATTAGGCATCGAAATGAAACAGAGATAAGAAAAATAAAAAAACATGTACAAACTAATAATATACTAGTAACCACAATTTGCATGCAAGAACATGTGAACATGTTTAACAAAAAAAATTAATCCATAATTTTCAGAGAGTAGGTTGTTACATATCTGAAGACATCTCAATGACCACAAACTCGAATGCAAGAGAACTGCAAATGAACAAAGAAATAAGAATAGTAGTGGATGAGAAAGGAACCTCTACAGTACGCTTGAATAGAAATTGCAGAGGCCCGCGCGGAGATGAAGTTCTGATGCGTAACAAATGTTCTCAATCGTCGCTGAATGAGTCTTGCAGAAGCATCAAGAACTTCAGCCCGCCTAGAGTCCAAAATGCCAATTTGACCAGCTCTAAGGAACACTTTTGTCTTTCCAAGCTGTGAACGATGATCCACATATCAGCAAATCAATTTGAAGTATCTAACTGGGTGTCAAGCGTTAGAGAAAATCCTTTGGGTTTCAAGCCCACCGAGAAGCAAAATGTTATTAGTAATAGTAATGTTGGGATCAGCATACCTGATAATTCCCAAGACCTAATTTCCTCAAGATTTTCTCGGTCAGTGCCTGCTCATCACTGCTGCAAATAATGTATATATCAACCTTGCTTCGCAAAAAGATTATTCAATGCAGGATACAAGAAACTGGAAAATAAATGATATTCAGGTCCAGGGTATCCGTTCTGTGACTCCTGTCTGACCGAAAGCTATAAATAATGCTTAAGTTCTATCGACACATTATCTTTCCTCAACCAGGAGGTCACAGAATGTATAATATTTTTACACAGGTTCACGAAATTGCATGGACAAATATAGGATAACCACTCCGACAATGATCTTAGAATCATCCATCAAATATGCCTACCTCTCATGTATGAACTCTGGAGCTAGCAGACCAAACCGATCCAAGAAGTCTGAATAATACCGTCGTGTGGGATACCCTGCAAGACTAATCCGAACAGCTTCCAGTACACCCTATCCAATTGGGAGATACAAGGCATCATCAAAGTCAAAATACCAAACAACGAAAAAGGAAGAAAAAGCATGAACATGAAAAATACTAGTACAACCAGCTGAGAGTAGTCAGATCACAATTTTTCAATTATAACAGTTTTAGAAAGCAACTGTAACAAAACATGGACTGGAATGGTTAGAAAGTACAATGAACGTTAGAAGAAAGAGCACGAATATAAATTTCTAGCCTATCATAGCACGGCAAAGTATATGCATTCTGCGACAAGAAAAGATATAATCATGCAAATAAGCTTGACACAATTCATTCACGTTAAAGAAGTGAACCATGGAAACACCAAACTAGCTAGAAAAAATGCTAAAGATTCTCTCTTTAAAATTAGACCATAACTGCCAAGGAAAATGTGAAAATGAACTAAGATCACATATCCACTAACCCCACAACGAAGTTGATGTAAAACACTAGGATTCTCAAACTTCTGAGGTCTGTTGAGTGAATTTGGCTTCACACAACGAACATAGTGAGGCTCCGTTTCGTTGAGAGTTTCCATGAGAGCTTGAAGTTGTTGCTACAATCAAAAGGTAATGGTCAAATCAAAGATCGGTTTCACGATTGATAGTTCTTGATATACACAACTATCATAACAGAGTATCTTGCAAAGTGAAAAAGAGATAGCTGGGCAGTTTCCTGACCTTAAATCTGGAAGACACAGAAGAAAATTTGTAAGAAGACCTGGTAGACTCCTCTGGCGCTGACGGAAAAAGTCCAGCAACAAAGGGGCATTTGGAGGAAGACAACAGATTGCAATGCTCCACTATAGCATAATCACGGTTTTTATCCAAAAACGTTTCAGTCTGGTAAGTAACCTGCAGAATGAAATGGATAAACTCATTGAGATTTGAAGGACACAAAATAACATTAAGCTTTGTTCTAGACACGACTTGCCTTGCCAGCATAATGAGAGAGAGTAAAGTCCGTCTCTGAAAATTTTGGCTTCTCCAATCTAGGATGAGTTTTACAGTTGTGGAACAGCTTCATTGAAAATGACTCATGAGTTGATCTAGGAAACATGCTGAATATAAAACAAACAAAGATAAGTCAGCGCACAAAGAGAAGATACTATTGTGGGACATAAGATGAGACGGGTTGTACCAAGCTTCATCCAAGAGTGCAATTACCCCAATAGGTTTCTGCATGTAGCAAAAATATTAATAGTAGAATCAGAGGAAAATAAATCATTTTTGCTATCATGACTGCTTGAGTTTAACAGAACAAAGAAAACAAAAGGGGACACAATTTTAGAGGCTGGCGACTACAACAGTAGTTTGAAAAGAAACATATTGTTAACTAGAATTTCACCATACCAGCATGCAACAAAACTATCAAGCGAAGAATATAAATGTTTTTCACTAAGTTCTAGTATTCTTGCAGCTAGTCTACAACTTTTATCATCCACATTCTATAATGAGAACAATAATGGCGTCTTGGTAGAATTTAGACGTGTGGTGAATGTATTTACACATTAACAAGGCTAAAAGATATGCGACAGTACAATGTGACATCAGTAATCCGTTCGTTTTCTTAAGACCATGCAGGCGTTGAGTTATAACAAAGCACGGTACGAAAATAACATTGAACCGAAATAACTCTTTAGAATTGACACGATTCAACCTATACCCTGTTTCAAGGGCCTTGAACTCGACCCCTCGACAATCTAAGTATAGTAGTAAATAAATAGAAAGACATGAGAATTTGAAATATGTATCATAACCAAAATCACTCACTGAAGGTAACAAAAAAACTTATTGAAGATGCTGTTTCACAGATCACAACAGGTTAAGGGGCAAGGAATTAGAATAGAGTGTCAAATATAAATCTAGCTGAAACATAGAGAAACGTACCTTCTCTATAAGGTCCAAGACATCCTGGTTGTCAACAAATTCGATATAACTCCAATTAATCTCTTCTTTTCTGTACTCATCCTGCTCCATCTTGAATACATGCTGAAAACAGAGCAGAGATTATAAGGACAGGAAGCAATGTCCCAAAATCTGGCTTGACCTTTGAAAAGAGCCATCTATATTACCTCATTGAAATGTTGCTGAAGCTTTTCATTTGCAAAATTGATGCAAAATTGTTCAAAACTGCAGAGTGCAAACAAGGATTTTGGTGTTAGTTTTCATCTTTAGCCGTTGATTAGGTTAAAAATATACCAAGTCGACAGAAATGCACCAGCCCAGATAAAGTTTACATGGTGCGTCAATAAAACCAGCAATGGATAAGGCTGGGAAAGGAAAAAAAAACAGTTGACTACTTAAACAAAACAACACTAACCTGTTACTCTTAAAGCATTCAAAGCCATAAATGTCCAGGACTCCAATTTTAAAACGTGAGTTTGGATCTTGACCAACAGACCTATTAATCTTGTCAACCAACCTGACAGAAGCATTAAAAGAAAATTTCAAACAGAAGTGTAATGCATTAATTAAACATCCACTGAATGAAGGGATGAAGCAAGTAAAAGCAAACCAGTCAAACAGACGGGCGTAAACAGTCTTCGAGAGTGCATCCCGGCTAGTTACAGCAGCATTACAGTCGAGTGCTTTGATTATGGGACCTTCACGGGTCAGAATTGAACGTGTGCAGAGCGAAGCCAACAAAAGATTTGGATCACACCTGATTAATTTCAGAATACAAGAAAATAAACAAGCCATTTCTTTGTACGTCTAGTTAAAAAATTAGTACTATCAGAAAATTCCATGTACTTGAAAAGATCAGCAGCCATCTCCAGATGAATTCTAGATTCCTGATCCTTTACTACAGAAGAATCGTGTTCTTTTCCTGGGGAAAACTCAACATTTCCAAGATGCAGAATTGCAGCAAGCGTGCGGAATATCCCTTCCTGATTAATGATTTAGGCAAAAGAAACAAGGACTATTAAAAACTGATGGAAGAAAACTATATGAAAATACAAGTAGAAGTCAAAACACCTGCTCATCGTGACTTATGCCCACAATATCCATGGCCCTCCTTGTATTCTTATACTCTTCTGCGTTGCTTACTCCCTCCAGTTCATATGTCTTGCTTTGATTTAGATAATGAAATTGACGTGGGTTGCTTAGTTTATATTTATCAGCGTCCTATACAATGAAAAAAACATCTAAACATTAGTAATCGGCATAGGTTACTGACAACATCAGCCCAAAAAAATCTGGCTTAGCTCGATAGCAAGAAAACTGAGACCAATATCTTATGAGACGTAAAAGAGCAGGAAAAGAATTACATTCCCGGAAGCGCACAGCTGATAAAAACAATGATAGTTCCTCTCAGGGTCTGTTATCCGGACTACACGTGATCTCTCCAGAAGGTAGGTTCTGATTGCAGCACCAGATATTCGACCATTTGCGTCAAATTGGATTTCGACAAACTTGCCAAAACGGCTGAACAAACCAAAATTCAGTAATTCTGTCAGTAAATCCGTCGTTTTTAGGAATCTGAAAATCCAACTGAAAAAAGCAAGAGCAACACACACGAACTGCAGCTAAAATGGTATGTGCACTCAATTCAATGTTTGCAAAATAAGGATTCTAAATCGTAAACATTTATGATTAGTCTTCTATACATGCTAAATGAAGAAGAAGAAAAAAACCTAGTTACCCCGGTAGCAGTAAGATTGTAACACATTGGAATCCTTTCACATTGGTAAAAGAGGTTGCAAGTCTTAATGGAAAAACTTGTCAATGGATCATATATCTCTGAAGTGAATTACTACCATACTTAAAGTACAAGTTTAGCAAGACCACCAGAGTTTACAAACAAGACAAAACTTGTACAAGAGATACTAACATCATAGAGCGCCATTACCACTGGTTTCTAACAGCTCCAAATAATCTAAATGTGATGGGTTCCACAAATGCTCCTATATGTGCTAATCAGTATGATGCTAACCGTCATGAAGAAAATTGTTGAGAAATGGCATACGCGAGATCTAAGAAACAACCCCAGTTTTCATGATCCCATCGAAAACAGGAACAAAAAGGAAAATAAAATTCCATGACCCACCTGGAATTATCGTTTCTAACTGTTTTCGCGTTGCCAAATGCTTCCAAGAGTGGATTTGACTGCAGAAAAAGAATACTTATATTAGAACAGTCGCAAAGAAGGTCAATTATGATCGCCTATAATTTTATTTGCAAACAGATACCAGAGAAAGGCAAGTAAATGCTATCTTTTTAATTCTTTTCTTCTCGTTGAACAAGATAAAGATACAAAACGTGTAAGCAAAATCTTACTTCAAGGACTTGCTGCTCAACACTTCTATCATCTACAGCTGCACGTCCCCCAACAAATGTAAGATACTGCATGATTAGTTTCGTTGTCTCAGTTTTGCCAGCTCCACTTTCACCGCTGACGAGGATAGACTGACTTCGACTGTCGTCAATCATTGCTCTGGATTATGAAGCAAAACTGAGGTTAATTGATTAACATGACAGAAAATACCACGTAAGAATGTCAGTACAAATATGGAAAAGATGGTGGACCACCTGTATGCAACTTCAGAAACTGCAAAAACATGAGGACTCAGCTCACCGAATGGTGCTCCCTTGTACTGTTCCATCATGTACGCATCGTAGAGATGTGGAAGCTTCTTAAATGGATTAACAGCGATCAAAATGCTTCCAGTGTATGTCTGAAAATGAAATAAAGCGAAACTTCAGTCAGGAACAATCTACGAATGGACCGGTTAAATATACAAGGTTGATTATCCAGTCAAAATAATGCTTATACTGGAACCTAAAGTTAGGGTTGGATTACGAGGATGTTTCTAGTACAATTAGATACCGAATAAGCAAGTTTTTCAAGAGTATGAATGTAAATGATATATGCATTTCTTGTTCATACAGTTTATAAATTAATGATCAATCTTTTCAGCTAGACGATATAACACATCACGATTATAAGTCAACATAAGAGGGACCAACCACATAGAATAAACACAGCCATAAATAAAAATAAGCAAGGAGATATTTACCCTAATGTGTAATTACTCATTGCCAAAGATGGCATTTGATCGACAGAGCATAAACACAGAAACACTAACGCATATCAGATGGTGTTCAAAATGTATTCTCTAATTACACCCAGGCTTAAAATTACATGCACCAGACCTAAACGCATGCTATAAAGCTAAATCTCAAGTCTTTGGGGGCACGGGCACCCACAGTACCATAGACAAAATGGGCGAAAAAAAAAAACTAAATCTACTTCATGCGTAAACATGTCTTAGACCATAAAATGGATACACAAGAAGCTCCAGAGGCAGTTCTAAGTTGTTCAAGTGGAAAGCTCCGGCCACTGAGTACAAACTGATACCGATGTCCATATGGAATAAAATCCAACTCAATAAAGTAACCCAAGCAGCATAAAAACTAAAATTCAAGCTGCAATCATACACACGCAAGACTCCAAATAAGCAAAGAGTGAAAACAAGAACTCACGTAGATATCATTCAAAGCGTATCTCCTCTGAAGATTGGAAAGCACACCAGGCTCGTGCAAGTAAGTCAGCTTGGTCATATCATCCACTCCATTATGCTCCTCATCGTCAGGATCCCTCCGAAAGAGCTTCTCCGGAGCGACGGAAACCTAAACTCCCAAATTAAAACAAAAAACGGTGAAGGAAGCGCGACGAAACAGAAATTCTCCGGCGGTAAAGACGGTTAATCAATCAAATCAAAACAAACCTTCTTCCCCGTAGAAGTCTCGACATGAACCTTGCTACCGGAAGAATCGAGCACCTCGCCGGGAATCCAAGCCAAATCCTTATCCTCAACCCAAACCTTATCGCCCTTCCGCAGATTCGTATCCATCGGTGGAAGTCAATCTCTCATGAAATTCGTCAACGAGACAACCCTAGAGAGATAGATTGGGCGACGTGAGACGACGTCGCGAGGTTGCGGAAGAGAAATTTTTCAAAATTCAAATGAAGCACCTGAAACCCTAAGGAGATTGTGAGAGAGGAAGAGGGATGTTTAATTACTGTAGATAAACTTTTTTTTTGTTGCAAGTAAAACCGCAAGCGAAAAAAAAAAGGGTACAAATATAAAATAATATTAAAAAACGGTTGACTTCCCGCCCTCTCGGATCGCATATTCGCCAAAAAAGAAGACGAAACGACTTTGAAAAAAAAAACAATTTAATTTGTCTCTCTAGAATTTATGCTTACAACTGATAATAATAATAAAGGTTTAATCCGTGTTACGCGCGGAATTGATTCCAACAATTAGCAGTTTATGACATTAACTAATATCAAAACAAACTATTGATGGTTAATAAGTATGCTTATCTAGCAATTTTGTGTAGGTTTTTCATTTTTTTTTATTTGCAAGCACTTGTGTTGCTACATTTTCTTTGATTTCCATTAGAAAATCATGAAAGATAATAAATGATCAACCGAAGATTTGTTTGTTAGTTGTTTTTTTCCGACAAGGAAACTTAATGTCCCAATCTTGAAACCAAATCAATTGAATCAAATAGACTACTCCATTTATAACAATAGCAACAATATAATCAAGCAAAAACAAAAAAAAAAGAAATAGGTAGAGTATTTATGTTATTAGGTAGTAGACTAAGAAGAAGGCCACAGTACAAGCTTGATCCAGAGGCCCACAAGCACTACTGAAGACTTGGGCCCATTTACATCTCAAATACCCACACAACACAACAAAGCAATTTGTACAGTCTGCAGATGAAGTTGTATATAATAAAACACTCAGGCGCAAACACACTAATCTTGCAAAAGATTAGGACTGCTGAAGACGCGCTTCAAACTAGGACACACTGTTCGGAACCTCCCCATGCTCACCGAAGATATCTGCCAATCACCAAGACATAAGTCTCATTGATTATTGGCTAGATTTTGATATGGAAGTAAACAGTCATTGTTATTACCTTTGGACAGAAACGGAGATCCAGTGTCTCTAGGGAGCAGCATCCTGATATAGCTGCTTCGACTCCTGCTTCATCCATGTTACAAGACTACCAAATACAAAGGTACAAAAAGTGTGTTTAGTGATAATATCAGTACAAGTACTTGAACTATAGATATCTTTAACTAGCTCAAACTGAATCAACAATGAGGATACATACCTGAAGAAAGAGACTAGCCAGTCTTGGACATTTAAGTTTCAGTACTTCCAGAGAGCAACAGTTGCTACACAATCCATTTTTGATTCGAAAATTCAATTAGTAAAATGGAATAACACCAAATATTTGATGAGAAACATATAAACAAGTCGATAAGAAATGGTAAAGCCTTTCATACCTTAGATTAAGTAAGACCAGGTTGGAACAGGCGAGGTTAACCTCCTTTAAATTGACCGATAGCGAAAGGTTCAGTGATGATAGATGATAAAACCGAGCTGCAGGCGGTATCAAGACCTTTCTGATATTGGGGCACCCCACACAATTGAGGTTTTGCAGTAACCGGTTGGCTGTTTCAGCCGCTTCTTGTGTGTTCTCGCTAGAACTGTATCCACCAAAGTAATCAAAGAGCTGTACATTGGTTGAACCCCAATCAAGGTCATGCATGTTAACACAGCCGTTCAAGCTCAAATGGGTCAAGTGCGTGCAGTACGCAAGTAGATCATCTATCGCAGTCTGACAGAGAGTTCCATACGACAGGTCCAACTCTTCAAGTGCCGGTAAAGCACCTTCTTTGTACAGAGGCTCCAGCGATGAATCGGTGAGATACTTGCAGGCTTGTAATTTGAGTACCTAAACAATAGAAAATACGCAAAATTATAGTTCTCATGGTAATAATATAAAGTATTTATGATCTTTAAGGTCTTAAATTACCTTGAGCTGAATACATGACTTGAAGATGGGCTCCAGATTCATCAAGAAAGTGTAGGACAAATCAAGAACAGTCAAATTTGGGAGACCGTTTAAGGAAGACAAGCCATCAGAGCCAATGGAAGGGCATGACATTAGGACCAGTGACTCAATTAGTGGGCAAGAAGCAGTTGTTGCAGACAGACAGTCATCCGTCAGCTGACTGGAAAGGTAATGGGGGAGAAATTGATTAGAGCACCAAAAAAATAAGTCATAAAAATGAAAATGAAAGATAACAAACAAATACTCTGTCTGTAGGCCTTTTTATGGTTGAAGTTATATATTAAATGATACATTTTAACAAATAACCATTTTCTTAATGTTAGTGCTTTTAACTAAAACTATCTACAATTTGAAACAGAGGGAGCATATAATTACCCGCAGAAAGAAGCATCTAAAGATGTTAATAGAGGGCAAATGATGGATGCTTCAGACAG
Source organism: Brassica napus (assembly GCF_020379485.1). Classification (NCBI taxonomy): domain Eukaryota; kingdom Viridiplantae; phylum Streptophyta; class Magnoliopsida; order Brassicales; family Brassicaceae; genus Brassica; species Brassica napus. The sequence continues at coordinate 2,418,452 of NC_063434.1, read as the reverse complement.
TACACCACAACCTTTCAGTTCAAGGGACACCATATACGGTGCTTCGATATTGAGCACACTCAATTTCGGGCATATTCCTAGATTTAGAGACCGGAGCGCAACCTGTTCCCAGCCAAAAGGAAGAAGGGAAAAATTCTTCAGTTAAGAAAAGTTAGTTATTTGATGTGAGAGAAGCAAACACTCACAGGCTGGAAGAGTGCAGTTTCAAGATGGTCACAACCATCCAAACATATCTCCTCTATGCGAGGGCACTTCAACTCGAGAGAAGTGACAGCACGACAGCCAACAAGGGACAGAGTAGCCAACGATGAATTGCAGAATCGCACCTCTGTTAAGCTCTACAAGAATATACAAGATTCAGAATCAGTTAACCAGCCATTAAGTATCACCCATTGCGTTAAAACGATGTGTCACACCTCACAGTTGTCAAGAATTAATGACTTCAGCATTGGGCATCCACCATCATCACTGAATATTTCACAAACAGTGTTGGAAAGTGATTCACAATCAGAGAGGTCCACTTCTTGCAAGGACTGGCAATGCAGAACCAATGTTGTCAGATTCTCCTGTTTCTGGAGAGCTAATCTCTGCAACCAAAATGAAGAAATATTAACAAAAATTCCAACTAATGGAACTGTATGAACAAAACACGGTTAACTAAAAGTGCATACTCGAAGGGAGTTGGAAGCGATTGTGATACGGCGAAGCGCTGGACAGTTTGAAATAGTGATTGATGAAAGCATGGTGCTTTGCAAGTTAAGCTCTGTGAATCTGTTAAACACAGCGGAAAGAGAACATTTATGTGAAATGATGAGAATTTTTTTGAAGGCTTAACTACTCATCATAATAAAATCTGCAGAGGAGACTAGAGATGAGGACTATACTTGCGGCAATGGACTAGGCTTATACTCTGCAAACGAGAGAGATGCAACGCTACAGATGTCAACAGATTGCAATTATCAAGCTCCAAAACCTGCAATAGATGATATGTGATTAACTCAACTGGAAACAATGGTCCTAGGTAAGGTAAAGCTTGTAGATCAATGTGGATAAGACAAAAGCAATCACCGACCTCCAGCGCATGACTATTAGCAATCCATGTCATAGACGCGGATGTTATACCCTCACAGCTATGAAGCTTGAGAACTGTCAACATGGGGAGATGTACCGACTTCAAAGAGGAAAAAAAGGGCACACAAGTCAGAAAAAGAAGAGTATGAGACAGCATAAGGGGGTAGAAAAGCAGCATCAGATAAGAGGAGACCAACCTCAAGAGATATATTGGGGCAGTATGAAGCATTAAGAACATGGAGACCAGCACAAGCCTGTGCTATTTCACGCAGAGTTTCATCACTGACACAGGAACAATTGGAAACATCGAGCGACTCTAACTGAGGACACGAAATGGCAGCTGAACGAATAGCAGCATCCAAGAGCTTATGGCACGAGGCTATATCAAGAAGTTGGAGGAGTGGACAGTTAAGCATCGCCTGTGACATGTTGCTTCTTTTTAATGATAAAGACCTCAGCTGCGGACACCTAAAAGATACAAAAAAAAAAACAATAATACATAAGCGAACAAGAATGAAAATGAATTTTATTGAAAAGAAACTTCACCTTAGAGACAAACGCATGACTCGACATTTTGTAATTTTAAGTTCACGTAGCCGATCATGACTCAGGTTAATTTCCTGAGCACCATTTCCTAGAATAGCCTCGTTTACAGTCACGCTTCTCAACATATTACACTCCTCCAATGCCTGGAAAAAGTTTTCACTGATATGACCTTTTCCTATAATCAAGACCTCCAGATTCCTGAAACATGCGAAACATACTGTAAAATGGGCATATATATATATATACACATAAGCTTAATTTATGAAGTGAGGCAGATACCTCAAAGTGGTAGCTGCTTTCATAGCCAGAGCGTTAACAGCAGGAGCGCCATAAACATTCACTTCAGTGGCATTGGGATAGCGATGACACATGTCTTCAACTGCAAACAAGACAACCAAACGTTTATATTTTATCTATGTATATTAATGCCTTTCAATCATGGTTTTTAAAAATCCGATTTATACTATTCACATCTGTTAAATCATTTTAAATCGGTTTAAATCAATCTAAACTATTCCAAATCTGTTGAATTAAGCAATAGTATTACGACTTTGACACAAATCCACAAATTTGTCTGATTTCTTTTGTTTGTATATCTAATTTTGATAATTAATCAAATCTTTTGCGGATTAGAATTTCTTTTGAAGACCAATCTCATCATAAAAAAATGCAGAATGAATAATACCCTAATGCTACAATTCTATTGTCCTCACTGAATATCAACGAAAACAAATGTACAAGAGCAGAGAAGACACCCTTAACATATGTATGAAGGACAAACTTACATTGCTCAATAGAGATCCTCATATTCTCAAAGTTCAAGACCTTCCAAAAATCCTCATGAGCACTAGCTACTCTCCACTGACGACATACCATAGCAGAGCGACAGAGGTCGATGTGACTCAAAAACGAGAATACCTGAAAGAAAAAAAAAATACAAAAATTTAAAAACAAAGAAAAGTATATCTAAAAAAATTATCTTGAATTTTTTTTTTAAAACGTTGTACCATGTGTAAGAGGTCATCAGTCAAATCAATATGAACTTCAAAATCTTCTGCATCCGAAGAACCATTATCATCTCCATCATCTCTCTTCCCATCTTTCCGACCAGTGTAATTCAAGATAAAATTCTGACAGAACATATCAGTATCCGTCCGAGGAGAAGAGGCAACTCCGAAACTAACACTTCTCTCCACCGACGAACCAGAGTTTCCAGCATCTGAAGATACACTGCTAAACAAAATGAAAGTAAAAAGGATTAAAAATCAAAACTTTAAAGAGATTCACTATCAAGTGAAAGGAGTCAGAGAGAGAGAGAGCTCACGCAAGGCCAGAGTACACTTTAGCACGTTTGTGATACGAATCGTGATCAGCTTCCTCCATGGTACAATCCTCATTGCTAGTACTCTCTCCTTGAACCAATTGATGCAAGCGAATCTCAGATGACCGTACTCGCTCCAATTCAGCACCGTTCTCTTCCCTCTCGTTTAGATCGAAACCGACAAAGTCTCCACCTTTGTTGTTGTTGTTGTTATCGTCCATGGCTGATTGTTTCTTCAGTCTATGGGAAACTCCGCCTCTGTTTCTGTTCTCCTCTTGTTCCTCGTCGTCGGTGAAGCAGTGGAAACACCAAATCCTCATGCACACATCCTCGGTCTCGATCTATTACATTTAAGGAAACTGGATCAGGAAAAATCCAGAATTTGAGGGGGAAAGTTACTAAATTTGGAAAGTTCAGAACGAATTAAGAGGAAAAAAAAAGTAGAATTGAATCTCTGATTTTGGGATTAGGGTTTGAGGAAAGGAGATCAGATCTTTGGGAAGAGAGAGAGAGAGAGAGAGAGAGAGAGAGAGTATACTGTGAGTTTTCTAGCTTTACACAAAAGTGGTCGTTGATGAGTTCCGGCGAAAATGGAAAAAAAAAATTGAAAAGACAAAACACAATCGGGAAAGGAAAGAAAAAAAGAGACAGCTTTGTTTGGAGTTCCTCTTTGCTTCACGGTTTTCATTTGGTCAGGGTGGAAGGACGTTTGGAAACGGTGTCGTTTGACGATACGTACTCTCAAGAGTCAAGACAATAATAACAATGTTTTTTTTAATAAGATTGTACGATGAATGAAACTGACATTTACGAACGAAGACGAAGCGATACTGCCACGTGTGCACGAACGTAAAGCGTTAAGAACTGTTAACAGTTGGATAGCTGCTCGAGCCACGCTGTAGCCTGTAGATACAAATAGTCAGCACTCAGCAATACGTAGAAGAAGACTTGTCCGAGTCTTGTTGGATCGGTCTGGCCCACTGGGCCTCCTATATTATTTGACGCATGTTATGCCAAACATCAATACATATGACATGAATTAGAGAAAAAAAGAGAGACTTTTATTCGTGTTCCCTTTTCTGATTAGACTACATTCATATGATTTCAACCCATAACATTCTTCCTTCTTAAGAGTGACGATCACGAGTTTTCTCTACTTTTATATTTTTTTCCATTTTTGTATTGGGAAAACAAAAGATGATATTGCAATGGTATCTATGGTTGCAAAGTAATTAACGCGTTAAATTATAGAACATTTAGTAAGCTTGTCGCATAATTGGCCAGTGATTAGATGATAACTTAGGCCACCTATACACACACATTTATATCGAATCTCGCCACCGAATGATAAACTCAGCAAATAGAATTTATCGTACATATAGTAGTACATTCTGCATTAACAAACACTGGCTATTTTCTTCTTATGGAAAAAATTGAGAGAAGACAACCATCGAAATATTGTGGAAATATCAACCTTTGGGAAATTATGGAGTGGATGTAACTATAGTCAGAGGCGTGCCTACGGTGTATTGAAAAAGGCATTCGCCTCAGGCTCCCGATTAATATTACTGTTTTTAGGGTCCCAAAATTTAAAATAATTTCTAGTATAGTAGTTTAGACTTATTTAAAAAAAACATTTATACGAAAATTAATTAACTCACTTTTTGAATTCATGTATTTTTTTCTATATGACATAATATAACATATTTATGTTATAAACTTATTCTTTTACAGTATTAGACTTGTGTATTTGGTGAAAATAATATATCATATATCATATTAGAAAATTGTAAATAAATTTATTTTTAAAACTTGCCTTAGGCCACTAAAACTCTTTGTACGGCACTGACTATAGTTATTTATTGTTATTATGTTTCATATTAAGTGATATAAACCTCAGGCTTTGGTTTCATTTTAATTATTGATGTTTTGCTTTCTCGGCACAAGAATATGATATGGTTTTTTCTGTTGACCTATAAAATAAATCAAATGGTTAATATGTTTATTGTTTTCATTTCAGTTGGTAAAAAAAATAACTTAGATAAACATATGTAATTTACGATTATATTTGATACAGCGGTGGATATGCTAAACAGCTGCATGCTACTACACGACCAAATCTGAGAATGTATGTGTGGGACGGTTGAGTTATAATTAAGACATCTCATAAATATTATTATTTGAAAACAAAAGAAATATCAACGATGAATGAATGAGCTTGTTTGGTGGGATAATGAAGTTAAGTCGCAATTATTTAATTTACGTTACGTAGACTAGAACTGTTTAAGGGTAGACAGGCAGGTGGGTGGAATTAAATGGCTTCCTTCTTTTAAAGGATCCACTGACTCAGAAGAAACTTCAATGTCATCAAAAAATAATACTAGTTATTAAAAAATGTCATGGTGGAAGGGTTTCTTGATCTTCTTGATGTTGAGTCTGTGTGTGTCATCGGAAGAGAGCATGCAAATGCAATACGACTACTTGAAAGTTCCGGCAAGTGAGTTCGTGGGCTCCATTGACACCATCGTTGAAGTAATAAGCCAAGTGACTTCAATTTTGTCTGAGTTTGCGGATTTTAGTGGAGATAGTCGGCTGCAAGATGCGGTATCTGATTGCCTGGATCTGCTCGATGTTTCTTCGGACGAGCTGAGTTGGTCTGCTTATGCTTCTCAGAATCCAAATGGTACTTACATTTAAAACCGTATCTCTAGTTTTATCACACCTTTATAGTGTTAGAAACTTTCAGTACATAATTTCTTTAAACTTCAATTATAGAACATGCAAACTTTGACCTCAAGGTCAAAATTGTTTTTGGATCAGTCGACAAATTAACAAAAGAAAATACATTGGTTACAAAAATACACGTTTTGCCATAAAAACGGAACTTAATTAGTGATTATATATGTAACAATTCAGAAATTTTGATTAATTGGGCCATTAATTATTGACATATAAAGACTAACCGAAAGACAACACCCAAATATGTGATGATAATCTTTTCAAAATTACACATCATATACACACAAAAAAAGACAAATGAGAGGGACCTTAATTAATGTTAATGCGACGTACAAGATCGCTGTGGAATTTTAGTCTTATAAATTATAAACGTGTTACGTAAATATGAAACATCAATTATTGTGAAACAACACACCGTACCTGTACAACTCGACTGGTTTGGAGCTTATTTATCTAGTTAGATTCTCGACGACTCAAATAAAATGTGATCACTTGATCCTCCATGATGTTAAATGATACTGTACTAATATAGTAAGACACATTTTTTCAAAACATTTAATTGAAATGGGCTGAATTGAGAAGTTTGTTTTTAAAGAATTCTGTTTTTGTACTTGCTGCATAAAGTTGAAATAGGTGGTTCTTTGCCCATCGACTATAATAAAATGAGCTTGCATCACAAACACAACACAAATTATATTTTTTAGAGAATGGAGGGGTTAATCAAATTGAACGTGGTCTTGATAACCAAAATTCTCGATCCACCTAACTATATACGTGCATGCACTATGCTATATTATTTTTTCAAAGATTTTACAAAATGTATATACATAAAAGTATATTTTTATTGAGGGAGTCATTTCTACCAAATGATTTATGGTAGTAACCATAACTTATGTTAATTGTATTCGTTTGAATCTATTAGTCAAGAAATGTTAGAACTTTCCATCTTGTTATTTTAGTACACATTAAATTTAAATATAAACATATGTCAAGTGACGATGATTATGTTACGTCAAGGCTATGCATTTTCTTTCATTGAGGAAATGAAAGCAACTTTTACAAAATCATTAGTAAATGGCATGTGCGTCGTAGGGACAGGGAACATGGATTCAAAATCGTAGATACTTATTGCATAATAAATGTAAATGTGAATGAATGAAAATGATAGTGTTGAAATGTGACGGTCTTGGAGTGGGGTCAGCAGGTAAGGGCAACGGAACAGGGAACGTGGGATCAGACACAAAGACATGGTTAAGCGCTGCTCTATCCAATCAAGACACTTGCATGGAAGGCTTCGACGGTACATCTGGTCTCATCAAACCTCTTGTAGCTGGTAATTAATCTTTTTTCTTACTATGTTAATTATATTATTTGTGTGGGTCACTAAAAAAGTAAATTGACATAATGGTATGGTAATGTTTAAGCATGCGCATTCGATTCACATTGTTTTCTTTTTGGATTTTTGTTTTCTGTGTTAGGTTATGAGAAACAGGTCTAAACTACAATCATACTTCATTTCGGTTTGAATCGGTTTTAGACTAAAAAACATAAAAATTGTATAATTTAAGTATTTTCAATGTTTTTTTTTCAAAAGGTTTGCTTATTCATTATAAGTATATTATTAACTTATTTTGATATTTTGGCTCGTTTCAGGCAGTCTCGGTCAATTATATTCTATGCTTAGGGATCTGTTACCACTTGTTGAGCCCGACCAGAAACCTCAACCCATTACCAAACCTCGTCCAATTGGTAAAGGACCAACGGCTCCACCAGGCCGGACACTTAGGAACATTGACGACGATGAGGAAAGTCAATTCCCAGACTGGTTCAGACCAGGCGACCGGAGACTCCTTGAAACCAACGGAGTGAGTTACGACGTTATTGTAGCACAAGATGGGACAGGCAACTTCACGACCATAATGGACGCCGTTAAGGAAGCTCCTGATTACAGCTGGACACGTTTCGTCATATACATTAAAAAGGGTTTATACCTGGAGAACGTTGAGATCAAGAAGAAGAAATGGAACCTCGTAATGTTAGGTGATGGCATTGACGTGACAATTATTTCCGGTAACCGCAGCTACATTGACGGCTCGACCACGTTCCGATCCGCTACATTCGGTAATTAAATGTTTTGTAACATACTTGTTGTCTTGTTGATCCATGCACACGTGAAAGTTGGTTATAATTATATATATTTATATTTCAGCTGTAAACGGAAGAGGATTCTTGGCTAGAGATATAACGTTTCAGAACACAGCTGGACCAGAGAAGCATCAAGCCGTTGCCCTTAGGTCTGACTCTGACCTATCTGTGTTCTATAGATGTGCCATGAGAGGTTATCAAGATACACTCTACACGCACACTATGCGTCAGTTTTACCGCGAGTGCACCATCACTGGAACGGTGGATTTTATATTTGGAGATGGAACAGTTGTGTTTCAAAATTGTCAAATTTTGGTTAAGAAAGGACTCCCTGACCAAAAGAATACCATCACTGCACAAGGCAGGAAAGAAGCTGACCAACCCTCAGGTAAACAAACACTTCTTGAAACTCTTTAATTACGGTTTGGTTTCTTGTCACCCAAGAAACTATGTAATATAATGATTCTCGATTATATTGAACCTTTTTTTGTTCATATCCAGGATTCTCGATTCAGTTCAGCAATATCTCGGCGGATGCAGACTTAGTCCCATACCTGAACACGACACACACGTATCTAGGAAGGCCATGGAAGCAATATTCAAGGACAGTTTTCATGAGGAACAACTTGAGCGACGTTGTGAGGCCTGAAGGATGGCTCGAGTGGAACACCACTTTTGCTTTGGACACACTCTTCTATGGAGAGTTTTTGAACTACGGACCAGGTTCAGGACTCAGCAGCCGAGTCAAGTGGCCTGGTTACCACGTGTTTAACAACTCTGACCAGGCCAACAATTTCACCGTTTCTCAGTTCATTGAAGGAAACCTTTGGCTGCCTTCTACTGGAGTAACGTTTACTGCTGGCTTGGGTGTCTAAATTAACATGGCTCAGTGTTTACCTTTTTGCCTATCAATTTTAACTTTTGATATGAAATATTAAAATCTATTATAACTCAAAAGAGTCCCCAAAAATTATATATTAGAGTATATTGATATGAGAAATGTCATAAACAAAATAACAAGAAACTAAAAGAAAGAAGCATTGTATATACAATTGCACCTTGCTTTTATTAATTCTGATGCAAAGGCGATGAAAGAGCTACTACATATAAGGCCACTTAAGGCTAAGGGTAAAAACATAAACAGGTATTACCCAAAGACCATTCCAAAAGAAGAAAAAAACAAATAAAACTTGAGCACCATTACTAAACCCAATATTGTGTATGTCTTTGCTATATTTGCTAATTGCAGAAAGATGATTTCAAGAGTTTTTACCAACACCTTGACGATCGTCTCTCTCTTCATCATCCTTCACATCTGCTGAAGAACTGTTGTTGCTTGGCACAACCGTGGCAGGTGACCATTGGTCAGGAACCATCAGAAAATAAGCTGTCATGGCTTTCCTGAAACGTTTCTTGTATTGCTGCGGTGATATCACTGTGGGAGTTGAGTTCTTTGGTCCTCCAAGCAGCCCTGAGGTTTTGACCCAAGTCTCCAAATGTTTGTCCCAAGTGTACTGCCTCATGAAGTCTATAGTTCCTAGAACAAGCTCACTTCGTTCCTCATCTACCCCGACTAGTAATGAGTAATCCATTACGTGTATTGACTTCAGCCAAAGAAACAAAGTAACACATCTTCCATCAGTAACATGTACAGCCCAAGAACATATTCAGCAATTCAAAACAGTTTAAAGAAGAGAAGTAACCGGAAAACTTACAGCAAGAAACGATGTATCATTCCAGACGGCTCTTTCAAGAAGCCGTTTTGCCTTGCTCCCAACAAATATTGGAGATGTGGGCATTGCTTCGACCAGATTCTGGTCCAGCAAAACTGTGTTGCTACCACTTGTATCCGGATTGTAACGGGCACGAGTGGAGCCTTTTAGGTCATAAAGCCTAGCGAAGTTACGCTTGAACAGAAGATTCTCCATCACCAAGACATCCATTTTGAACTCTTTCCCTCCTTTAAGGTGTTTGGATGAGACCTTTACAGATTTTAGCAAAGAATCATTGGTTTAATTATTATATGTCAACAAAATAGGTAATAAAATAAATCGATTTATGTTGTGTTACCTGATAGATTCCCAAGATCTTTGCAAGGCTTGTGGGGCTTTTAGTACAGATTGAATCAGTCAGGTATTTGAAGTAAGCTGGCGCAAATTTGATGAAGGACTCAAGCTCAGTCTTTGTAACTTGTTTGATGATAAAACGGTCATCCAAAGTCTTTGCAAAGAAGACATTGCTCTTCCCACCCTGAGCTCCCCATTTTCTACACCGACCAAGAGATCTGATGAAATCAGTTTCCGAGGGACAGCAAATCTTCCTCAGAGCCTCAAACTCCTTGGCATAGTAACACGTCACAGAGTACTTCACTTTCCCAGGAGGACTCTCATCTGTAAACGAGACTCTAGCGTGCAGATCTTTCAAATACAAAGACGACTGCAGCAGCTGCGAAACTTGTTCATCAGCAGAGCTTAGGCTTCTACTCATGTCAACTGACAAATCGCTCAAAGAGTTCAACGAGAGAAGGTTCACAGAATCAAAAAGTGAAAAGGAGCCTCCACTATCTAACCGATCTCTTGCCTTATCTGATCCAGACATTTGAGCGTTATACTCTGATGAGGTAAGGGCATAAGCTATGATACTAGTAGGTTCGTCATCATATACAGGTAGTACCAACTCATTAATCCCCAGAGGAAGTAGCAGCCTTGCACCACTTTGCCATTCAAGCTCTCTATATGAAGAAACATAAACAGGCCGGTCTTCAGCCATAATATGCTTGCGAGAATTAAGCGAATAATTCTTGTTGAGTGAATAGTAGAAACTAGGAGAAGGCATCTGAACTTGCATTGTATGTTCCTCATTGGTTGGCCCACTTTCTGAATCCAACAGCTTTAAATCATAACTCTGAGTTCCGTTTGCTGAAGCAGCTCTGCTAGGCGGACGAGAAATACCATTATTCTCCGAGGCAGTTTGTTCACCTATCCATGCTGCATCAAGAGTATCAGATAAGTCTGTTGTTGTTGCTTGGGTCTGGCTCTCAGAAAGCATCACTTTAACCATCTGCGAAGGCTCCACAACGTTTTCTTTACCACCTTCACTAGATTCAGAGGGTTTGTCTGAGCCTACATCTTCAGGAATGACACCTTTCCCGCTAATATCAGAAAATGATTTACCCTTTTTAAGACTTTTATCATACTCCGCATCTTGGGGAAGAGAGTCATTACTACTTGCAATCGACTTTTCTTTTTCATCACCAAGCTTTTCTAAGGAGACGTCACGGCCCATAACTTTTGAGGAAGAATTCCTCAGAGCTTCAGAATAGTTATTTCTCACCATACTGGCCGCTCCTGTCAGGCATTCATCCCAGGCATAGGAGTCGAAAAGTATCAGTCTTCGAAGTTTGTTTATCAGAAGGATATCAACAGTAGGTTGCCCATCCTTAGACACACTTAACATTTGCTGCAAAGATTCCTGAAACCACCAACAGCTAAAATCAGGTGACAAAATCTACAATTGCTCAGAAAATAAGTTTCAGATCCTTTTTTTGAGCACAACCACATGGCAAGTGCAATCAAGAAACAGTCCACTACATGAGAAAGTGTATAGTATACAAATGCAGAATGTTTTTTCCAAATGTAAAAATATATGTTTATTTATTCACGTGCTGATAATTAACTTTCATTATATAAACAAATATATTGTGAGGAGTGTGAGTGATGTGAATGCGCCAAGCATATGCAACTCTGCTACTTCTTAAGTCTAACGAAGTGTAAGTTGCATGACAAGGTACCTTATATTCCTTTTTACGTTGATCAAGAAGTCCTGCAAGTTCTTCAAGAGAAAGCTTTATCTTCTCGGGAATGCTACCCATTGTTTTCGCTGAAATCTGACTAAGTGCCTCCTGAACCTCGTTGAAAAGGACCTCCGCTTTATTAATCACCTATTGTATAGAAAACCACAACAAATAAGTAAAACAAGACTCTCCTGGGTTTGTTGATTATTATACAAATATTCAATTAAAAACTGTTGTAACCTCTTTAGATTCCCTTTGGAGCCAATCCTGGTTTTCACAGTTGAACTCAAGTTTTGCTGGTGGCAAAGAAACTGCAAATATATTGATTGAAGCATAGCGGAAGCAAGCCACCATTTTCCCAAAACTGCAGTAAGGAAAGATTATATGAGACAATCCAAAATATATGGAATGGTTTAAACTTTAAACATTCCACTGTGAAAGTGTTTATTAGGAAGTAAATCTCTTCATACCCATAGAAACGGAGACAGTCTCTGTGAAGGGAGTGACCACAGTTGGCGACACGACTAGCTGCTGCATGGTTCGAGAAGCTCAGTTCCAAAAACTTACCAAAAGACAGGCCCCACGCAGCATCTGACATCACAATTCTTCGTGTGGCAGGAGGAAAGCCACTGATCCGAGGACATTTCAGGCACCGATGCCACATCCAAATTTTTCCTTCGCGTTGTCCAGGTAGCAGTTCAGGCAGTTTCTTAACAGATATTGTAAGACTACCTTGCCTGTGAATATAACTATGAATGTGTGCTTCTACTGGCATCGCACATGACGGGCAAGAACGATCCTAAACAAGAGAATAATGCAAGCCTCAGCTATATAAAACCATACGTCTATACCAAAAAATGATATGCTTCATAACTTCTGCTCTTACTCATTTAATCAGCCTGGAATCTTTAAACCATTTTTAATGTCATTTTAAAGATTATCCCTACAGTCATCTCCTAAACTTACCTGAATCTTTTAAATTAGTTCTACAATTATACAAGTACGCAACCATAGGACTTTAATTAGATTCCACTTGGTTTCATTAGGAGTACAATGTCCTCACCATCGGCTAAAAGAATAAAGGTGTGCTAAGATATAAGAGAAGATAAAAAACATATTAAAAATGAAAGGTACCTGATCAAAGAGATTATCCCTTAAGAATCGGCCTAAAGGCTTGTCAAAGCTCCCGTAATATTTAATACGGAGTAGATGAGCCCGTTCACACACAGATCCCTTCCACACACATCTCGTTGATGCCGAAACCAATATGCTTTGATGGTCAGAAGAAGCTGACGGAAGAAAGTCTCCTTTTGAAGAGTCCATCTGTTCATGTCTGCTAAAACTTTGATCTCTTGTTATTGTGGCTTCATTAGTGTCAGCACCATCAGTGACTTGTTCTGTGGCAGAGGGTAGAACAGACCACTGGTCTTTCTGAATAGAAGCTCCTTCCGCCTGAAATGATAGCTGCCTGGATTTTAGAGTAGGAACTAACCCATTGTCCTTAGAGGTGATCATTTCTGGATCAGTATCCATGTTCTGCTTAGAAGGCTCAGTCCTGTCGTTCCCATCCAATTTCCCTTGGAAATGAGTCTTACTAGAAGCGAAATTACCAGTAACGTCGCCATTGGCTTTATGTAGCTCACCCATCAGCTCAGTAGTTGGAGACTTTTCAGCACTTGAAGCAGCAAAACCAGGTATTGTGGATATTGATCTGTTAATCGGTGATGGTTTATCAGGTAAAGCCACTGTAATTGGGGTCTGCAGAGGAAGTTCTGGAAGGGAAGCACCTTCATCTGCTAAGAAAGATGTCTCAAGAGCTAAGTGATATGCTGCAAAAACTCCATACTGAATCACATGTTTCACCCTTTTTAGTTCATCTTCGTGTGCCCCCTTGAGCAAAATCTGAAAAAAAAACAAAAACAGATCAATCAGCCAATAATATTAATATGTTAAGGATCTTATATCTGAAACACCTAAGAATATTGTGGAACTTACCGTGCAGCCCAAAGGCTTGGGGCAACCATCAAAATACATTAAAGTCTTTGCCAGTTTCTTCACACCTTGACCAGTATTAAAATGTGTCTCGACAAACTTTTCCACATGGAAGAGGTCACAGTAACCCAGCTTTGGTGATGTGAGCTGGTCAACAGAAGGGACAATCTGCGCACCGGTACAGCGGGATATGCGCTCAAGAAGGGGCCTTTTAATATTTAAAACAAGAGATATGTCCTTGGCAAGAAGATACTCCTGCGCAAACCGCGAGACAGACTTCTCCACCAAGAGGATTTGGGGATTGTGAGAGTGAATTTTGGCAACAGCCATCTTCAAATGATCCATTTCCTGAAACACCAGAGAGAGTCATTAGTGACAGTTATGATTTTCCTTTTCTTCTAGTACAAGGATACATGTCCATGGTCGTAGGGCAAAATCTAAAAGAAGAAAACCGATACATACCTGTTGCAACAAAGTGTCAAAACTAGACAACTGATTAGATATTCGTTGATACTCCAGAGCTCCTCCAAGAATTAGCAGACGTGGCTTCTCGATCTTTGAAGTCATTCGCCGATGAGCCACATTTTTCTTGCAAACAACTCCTCTCACCACCATACTAAAATAATAAAATTGTAATGTAATTAGTACTATAGTGCTTAGCAGTCAACCTAAACAGATATAAATCCCAATTAAGGAGTCCTAAAGAACTCACCTCTCACTGCGACGTCCACAGGGGATGCATTTAACCTTCACATAACCACCAGGATCCATTCCTCCGCTTTTACTCGTATCCGGCTTGAGAAGTGTTGCAGCTTCCCATGATAAAGATGTGATTATATCAAGCCAGCCCTCTCTATCGCCTTCGTCAACCATAGGTAGATTGTCAACCTCCAAAAGCTGTGCTACCAAAGCCCTAAAGTGCCCTTCAACAACGTTTTTCATAGCGCCACCGGACTTCTCCCTAGAGTGGAACTCCTTATCTTTGAAGCTATTTGATGGGCGAAGGTACCCCCAATCACCTCTATCACCTTCATCGCCTTCGTCATCAGATAACAACCCTTCTCTTTCGTCTTCTTCGTTCTCTGGCTCTGGCGGTAGCCATAAGAGCCCATCGCTCTCGAAATCTACTACTTCAGACTCAAAGGCCTCTTCACAAGTAGGGCTTCCTTCCTTCTCATCATTCCACCCATCTGCTTGCTGCATTGCTGTATCTATCGTCTCTGTATTCAGTGCGTCAGGGGGCAGGACACTTTGGATGTTTGACTCTATGTTTTCTCCAGCATCATGAGCTACATGTGATCCATAGATACGATCAACTTCATCAAGACTAATGGCACCATAGTAGTCATTTCCTTGAGAGTAAGATTGCGCGTAATCAGAGTTATAATCTTCATCGTCATAAGCTTCACCATCACTCCTGCCACTACAGATACATTCATAACAGAAGCTACAAAGGTAAAACATAAACACACATAACACAAGAAAAGCTAACCTGTTCACAAAGAATTCAACTGGATCCTGAGAGGAATGATTCCTATGCGACGATGATGATGCATTCTGCAAATCCATGTTTGAAGAGACACGACCGCTAGCTGGAGGATTCGTTTTTGAATCAACGGTGCAGTTGCTACTGTTGGAGGTGCAATTTGAGGTGGTACTAGCAGAAGGGGAAGAGCTAAAATGGAGGCTAATAATAGAAGCTCCTTTATCAGGCGGAACTATCCCTTGCTCCCACTGTTTGTAGCAGTAGTTACAAACCCTGATCCTCCTGTCTGATGACGACTCCTCATGACTATCCTTGGCTTCATCAGATGGAGAAGGGATAGAATTGGCAGCGCATTTGGCGCAGAAGACACGGCCACAGAGGCGGCAGTGATGTCTTCGGTTGAAAACAGTGAACTGAGCATCACACTCGTAACAGACAGGACAGCTGTGGTCAGGCATCCAGAAATCTCTAGACATGTGTGAGGAGGAGGTGGTGGTGGTGGAGGACTCTGTCTTTCTAGGGATCCAAGATTTGACTAAATCAACAAAGCCAGGAGCTTTGGGATCTGGCGAGTCCATTTATTGAATAATCTCCAACGAGGAGAGTCATCATGAAACACCCATTTGCTTAAACGCATAAAGTCTCAACCTTTTGAGTCCCTAAAAGAGGAAACTTTAAGCCAAGCTTGTCTGAAAAAAATGAAGATGAGAGAGAGAGAGGGAGAGGGTAATGAATTTACCTTAGATGCTTCAGAGATCCAGACCAAGTCACACTGAGGTCACTCTCTCAGCTTACACGCCCGTTTGAAGATCATTGAGATCCCTAATATAACAGTGGTATCGATTTCAGTTTCTCAATACTCAAAATTTCTCCTGTATGATTCAAGAATCAACAAAAATGCGAATTGATTAAAAAAACCTTTGAAACAAGCAACACTAAACTACACGGAACAAGCAACTAATTTTTTTAATACGAAAAGCAAACCAATCCAAAAGAAGAAACAAATAAGAAATTCCAAAAAGACGGTTGATTAAAAAACAAATACATGATAAGATTTGAAATCAATTCGAGGAAACATTAACCATTAAAGGGAAACCCTTTCTTCGATTTTTCTTAGGAAACCAAAATGAGAGATTCGAAGAGCAGAAGGGAAACCAAAAAAAATTAAAAAAATTTCAAATTGATTGAAATAGAGAATAAAAAAGAAGAAGACATAGAATGGTTACATAAACGAAGATTTGCAGTTTCTTCAGCTCCTTTCCTTTCCTTTTCCCTGTCGTATTTTGTGATTTGTTGTCCAGTTTTTATGTTCACGACTTGTCTGAAATTTTGTTGCCTTTCTCCTCCTCTATTTCGCTTTTATTTCACGTATTTTTCATTTTATCCGACACGTATCTATAATAATAATTCATTAATATTTTATTTCATTTCATTTACGTAATAGTATCACAATAAAAAAGTTAATTATGTGAACATTATACAATCAAATTTTGGTTCATTGATGTCGACCAAAAAATTCATCAACGATATTATCACTGTTTTCAACTTTATTAATAGCGATAGTTAAGCAATTCAACATTTTCTGTACTTATTTTGTTTCGTTCATTTGTTTAAATGCTAACTTTATATTACCACTACGAAACACCATTATTCCGTATTTTAGACCAGATTAGTCCTCGAAATCATTTTTTAGTATGCAATATTTTAAGCGATCATCTGAGGACGCTATCTAAGTATCTAGTATCTAAGCTGAGTTATATATTATTAACCAATAGAACAACGAGGTGAAAAAAAATGGAGAGTCGAAAATATGTACATGGGAAAGGAGAAAAAGGAGCACGTGATTTGATGATCTGTTGTCAAACATGTGAGCTTCCAAATGGATGGCTGTCAATGTTCCGATGTGATCTGGTGTTAGAGATAGGACAAGAACACCTCAAATAAGAATTAATCTGCCCGTTCTCATATTCAAAGAGACCTTAAGCTGATTCAAATTAGAACAAGCAAATGATTGTTGAATCTTTTCTTCTACCATCGTAGGGTCAAACACGGCTCTACTGAAACGCACTGATATGGTAACATAAGACTTTTGGACGGTAGAGAACTAAAAAGCTCAAAGGGCCCTGTATAAAACTATGGCATCCAATAATCTTTGCAGTGCAGTCAAATCGAGCAACTACTTATAATTGTTAATGCAAAGATCACATTACAGTGTCTTAAAGTGTTGTAGTACATGAAAAAGACAGGGAGACAAAAAGGAAAATTTCAAAGAGTCCTCACAAACTGGTTCAACCAAGGATGGGGAAGATGCGGGCAATGTGTTCCAAGGAAACATTCTCACCTGTGTTTTTCTTCAGCTCCGGATGGTTAAATTCGTTCTGTGGTAAGACGATACTTCCATCTTCCTTCGCTACAATCCATCCACTGTTAGCCACTTGGTGCTCAATGAACTTGTCTAGAGATGCACCGTCCATGTTAACAGCCTGTGTATCATTTTCATAAATAATGAGCAAGGGCATTTTATCGACAAGCAAAGGTCACCAAAAACATATATCACCCATAACTACGGTGAGGAAGCTTCTTAACAGAACAAAATTATACAAAAGTGAGAGACTTTCCATCCAAAGTTCTACAATTTGGTGGGTTAAGCTATCCTATGGTGAAAAGCAAGCCATGTGTCAAGAATCATAAGCTTAGTCAACATCATACCTCGGCAAGCACAGATCTTGGAACCTTTTGGTAGCTTAAGCTAAGAAGGTGACTCGCATACGCTTGGATAGCTTGCTCAAAACCTGCATTTCATCTCTTGCATATAAGACATCCACACACAAATCATAAAACGTATAGACAGTATCATGAAGAACTACTCATGATTTTTATATGAGCCACCATTTCTAGATTTATTTATCCTTAAATAACTAATTTAGATCCATAACTTTTAACCATACGACTTATTTATGATTCAGAAAGTTGATTATACCTGGAACAGCCTCAAGAATGTGACGGTTCTTGGCAGCTTCATCCCAGAACTGTTGGAACCTCCCAGTCTGCAAAAGCAAAACAAATACTCTAAACACTCAACTACACACCTTTCGCGGCTCTCAAAAAAGTCTCCAGCTAACATAGATGTTTTGCATACCTCAAGGTAGTGTGAGAGAACAATAAGCGTCTTGAACTGCTCCTCCATTTGCTGCAAAACACACAATTCAAAACAAATCCATCTATTAATCCCCACGAATCCAAAAAGGTTCACACTCCATGAATCATCAGTACAAAGAAAGAGCTGAGAGTGAAAGAAGTGAACATTACCACTCTTTCAGGAATCAAGAAGAGGCAAAGGCTGAAGTCTGGAGCTGGCATAGCCATAAGAGCCTTCAAAAAAAAACAAAACCACAGAGATTAGTTTTAATATAAGCCACAAATCACAAGGTAGAGTCAGTCTGCTATACCTTGAGCAAGATTCGAGCCACGATGTGAGTGTTCATGCGCTCAGGCTCAAACTGCATCAACATAACCAACGGCACGAGTTAGGAGAGACTAAAAATCTCTTGGGGGAGTTATGAAGAGTACCTGATAGAGCCGAAGCAAGCATAGATTCGCATCCAGGCTATACGTTTGCGATGTAACCTGAAACAATCATTGAGAAATCAGAATCCAGTAAAATGCGTATATCAATTGATAAGCGATTAACCTGCTCGTTGACGTAGTTTTCGAGATCGGGTAAGATTTCGGGGTTGAAGGGATTGACGGCGACGAGCTGCTCAACGGTGTACGAGCTCTGCTCCTTCGGCGACTCCATCTCTTTTCCCATCTCTCTCTTCCGTGCTCGATTGATTACTGTGGAGGGTGGAGATGGATCTAGGGTTTTAGTGCGAAACGACGACGCTTTATCAACTGGGCTATAACTGAACAATTTCATAGTTCTTCGGGTTAAATTAGGATTATAGAAACGTTTAAGGGTTGTTTGGTAAATTTAATATTTTTAATTTGAAACGACGACGCATTGTCTCATTGATGTTCTTTCTTCTCCAGCTCTTTCCACTAGGCATCATCCAAAACTTGTTTCTTTTTCCCTTAGGACTCAGACATAAAGCTGAATCACGTTTTTTTATATGCAATCCAAGAACACAAACTCTATATCTTGCTTTCTTATTGGTGACACTTGCTTTAATGATCAGACTTCACAAGTCCAATTCTATAAATCCAAGTCAACGAGTAGATAATGTGAATGTACAAGTTAGTAGACTTATTGAGTATGAGAATAAGAGTGTAAAAATGAATTTCTTTCTATTTAAAATATATTCAAACAACGAAGTTTGACTCAGTATATGCACTTTACTTATTACAAACCCAAAAAAACGAAAACAAAAACATCTTATTTCACAATCACTGCTTGATTTTCTTTGTTGTTAGTCTTATGTAACAATCACTGCTTGACTTTCTTTGTTGCTGTTAGTCTTCTCTTCACAGTTTCTTCAACGAATACGGTTCACATGAGAAAACGGCTCATGAGTTGCTTTTGGAGCTGCTTTTTTGGCCGTCTCTGGTACTCCGAAAACATTCCAGAATCTCAGAGTTTCATCTCCTGCAGCTGAAGCTACGGTACAACCATCTGGGCTCTGTAGAAAACACAGACAAATAAAACAAAGTTTAGAACTAAAGACCTCAAAAACTCAAACCACTTTCAGCAAACATTAGAAATGGAATTTGATCAAGTTTTACCTGGGCCATGTATAGAACTCTTGATGTATGACCAGTGAGCTCAGCCATTTTCACCATAGATGGGTACTTCCACAACGTAAGCTGGTTCTGTGTAAACCCGTGTGAGCTAAGCAACTCTCTTTCGTTCTTGCTCCACAGCAACGAACAAACTTGGGAGCCGGTGTCAACTGAATTCAAGCAAGCTCCTGTGTGAGTGTTCCAGAACTTTATCGTCCTATCTCCTCCACCACCACCAGTAGCAAGCAGATTCGCTTGGAAAGGGCACCACGCAAGGGCTTTAACTGCAGACGTATGTTCTTCGAGCCTGTGCAAATACTGAGTGGTCGAGTTTGAAGAGGCGGCTGAACGATCCCATATGTGTACAACATTGTCGTTGCCACCACTCGCTAGTTGCTGTCCGGATCCTGACCACTTTAGCCCGCAGACCTCTTGAGTGTGACCTCTGTAAGTTTCCACAACGTGTGATCTGATTCGCACGTCGTTGTTGACGATCTGTCCATCCATCCCTCCCGTCGTCAGGATGTGATTATTCCACGCCAATGATCCTACTCTAGACTGGTGGCAACCCTTCAATGTCCTCAGCTGCAATAAAAAAAGCACAACACATCAGGTTTAAGACATGATGACAAACAATCTATCTCAAACTGAAGCGAGAGGAGATTGTGTAACTTACTTGACGGTTGGATCCAGAATCCCACAGCTGCACTTCGGAGTTGTTGAGTCCAAGTGCGACATGACGACCATCAGGTGCCCAGTTGATACTCGTGACAGGTCCTTTCTCCTCATCAATGGTGACAAGCTCAGAAGTGGACCCGCTGGAAGCATCCCACAGATAAACAGTGTGTCCCAACGCAATGGCTAGGACATTAGCACTGCCCCAGTCAAGCAAGTTGAGGTAGAAGTCGTCCACAATGTCAGGTGCATCCAATGTCCTCTCAGAAGTCTGTTAAAAAATTAAAACAACAGATCAATACAACAACAAAGTAGATACGGATCTTTTTACTTACAGCGCAATAATAACACAAACCTGAGGAATGTATCTACGAGCCTTAACGGATTTGGGCTGATGGTGAAGAGAAGCAGAGTGGTCTGTAGGAAGCAACTCGACTGGAGCTTGAGGTTTGTTTCTGAAGGCGAGAATCCGAGTGTGGTTCAGGTTCATCGTCTCAGCGAGTTGCTTCCTGTAGGCCTCTCTGGAGGGTGAGCTTACCGCTGCTGCTACCTGATCTTTCCCGTTCCTACCTTCGGTAAGAGCGTAGTGAGCATAGTCGAAGTCCATTGCTGATCTGTTGGGTATGAATCTGTCAAGCTGGTAGAATTTAAAAAAAAACAAATCAATACACAGTTGCAAGAAAGAATCAAATACACATGATCAGTTTCTTATTACAAAACCCACATAATCAAAACAATTCATCCAATATCCGAAACAAATCTAGATGCAAGATAAACAATAACCCCCAAATCGAAACCCTAATTCTTGATTGCAAAAAAAGGAATCGACTTTGATCAATTGAAAAGAGAATCCCGTAAATTCGCAACTCTAATTCTCAGATGGCAGGACGGGATCATGTAAATGGAATCGAATCTGAGGAAACTTACGTTTTCCTTGGAACTCTTCCTGGGAAGAAAGTGTTCTTGAAGTGGGCACCGAGCTTGAGCCTTCAAGTGCGTAGATGTGTTCATACCTGCATCCATTGTTAACACAAACACACAAACACACAAAGAAACAGAAAGCACGGTAATACACGAAACGGATTACAAGATCTCAAATTAAATCAAATAAAGCAGTAAATTCGAGCACAGAGAGAGGGAGAGAGAGCGAAGAGTTGTTGGTAAGCTGATAATGCGAGATGAGAGCAGATTGAATTGGTGGAGAAACCTGTGAAACTTAGGCGTTGATTTATACTACAAAGGGGGCAGAGTCAGATTAGGGCTTCGTTTGTCCCCAATTCTCTATTAGGAGAGTCCGTAACGGCTATATTTTCGAGAGAGACGTTATAAACCGGGAATGCCCATCTCTAGTTTTACATTAACCAAACCAAAATTAACCGGCTATGTTAAAACTGAACCAAAAGATAAGTCGATTCTGTGTAGTTAGGTGATGGTTGTTTAACTGGTTTTTGGATTTTAGTTTTTGACTTTTTGATTTTAGTTTTTAGATTTTAGATTGTTTGTAGTTTTTGAAATGGTTTTTGGTTTCCGTTTTTCAAAAACTACTTTATTATCCAATCAAGATTTTGAAAAAAAAAAAATAATTCCTTGAAAAATAGGAAAACTAGTTTTTGAATTAACTCCTCAATTGTAAAGAGAAATCGAAAACTGGATTTTACTAGTTTTAATTTTTAAAGCAGTACTTGTCCTTGCCTTTGTATTTTTTTTTTTTTTAGAGAATTTTAAATTTTAGAAGCTATTCCTCATTATTATTATTTTTTTGACTAAAAAAATAGTTAAACTCGGGTTTATTAAAGACACAGACCTAACTCCCAGGTGAGAAGTAAAGTCCACAGATAGATTCTTTTCCAAGTATTCAAATGGACCGAAAAGCAATAGTCCATATTCGTGTGGATGACCAGGAAAATGCGACTTAGGAAAGGTTATTGGGAGATGAATTTGTGTAACAGTGAGTTTTTCTTACTGATAATTAACAGTGAGTTTCTCATAAAACATAAACATCTGGTGGAGAAGAAGGCCCTAAAACACTTTGGGTTGGGTTGGGTTGTTGCTAAAAGGCCCTAAAACACTTTGAAGAAGAGAAAAAAAAAAGTATTTCCAAACGTTCATGTTTCCAATTAACTTGTTAGCAATGTTTTTGGTTTTTTTTAAATTGCAGAATTTATATATAACACTTTTAATCAATCTAACACAAAGATTAAGTTGGTGGAAACTGTACAGAGAGACCTTATTACAAAAGCATAATATTAACTAACACTAGGGGAGAAGAAGCTTACATTAACCCCCTAAACAAATTACAGTTTCTGAATTAAGTTATACAGTTTTAATTACTCGTCGAGCCAATCTAAGCTGAAACATTTCTCAGCAGCTTCAATCTTTAACCCTGGAACAGCCCTCTCAACTTCTTCCCATATAAACGTAACGTCCTTGTCGCAAATCACATGGCGCAGAGACTCCAACGAAACGGCCGACCTCACTCTACCAGAGATATAACATTCTCTCATGTCGATCTTCTCGAGCATCTTCAGCTTCCCTATATCCTCCGGAAGACAACTCATGCTGACGCATTGTGAGATGTCGAGGTACTTAAGCTGAGGAAGCTCACAGATTTCATCAGGCAACGCCTTTAGCTCGGGACAAGCATATAGCCTCAGAAGCTCAAGAGCTTGTAGCTTGCTGAGGTTCTTAGGCAATTCACCGAGGCGTGGACAGTTTGTTATGCTTAATGAGTTAAGAGAGGTCATCTTACAGATGCTTGAAGGCAGTGTCACGAGATCATCACAGTGATCTATCGTCAGATCTCCCAACTTTGGGAAGATACTGGAGACGTCAACTCCGGTCTGATCAAAACTGTTATTGATCTTGCAGAGAATCAGAGACATCTTGTGGAGATGTTTCATGGGGATTGTTGTGTTGTAGAGCTCAGGGACGTGAACTCTCTCGAGCCAGAGACTCCTTAGTTTCGACAAGTTGGCAAACATTGAAAAGTCACGGAGAATCGCAGGGGACATGCCGTTGTTGATGATCACCAGGACCTTAAGCCGGGTCATCTTGCTGAGGAAAGGAGGCAAAACATACTTGTCTGAAGAGAAATTCAGCAACAGAACCTCTGCCTTAGGGAAGTCCATGTCAAAGTCAGACCAGTCCATGTCATCCATTTCCCCTGCAACAAAAACACAAAGCCTATCAACATTATGATCCTTGTGATTATAGGACAAGAGAACCTAGTAATATAAATATTGCAGTTATAAGATCACTTGCATGTATGAATAGAGACTATCTCAGCATTGTATTCCTCATCACAGTTCTTTCCCCATGTTTTTGGAAGCTCTTTCTCTCTTTTCGGCATCAGCAATCGCTTTCTTCTGTTTATTTTCCCTTTGTTGGATAAATGAAGTGCCAAGTCTCGCAGAACATCATGCTGTGTCACAAATACATCATAGTAGCTTGCATACGTAGAACCAAGCCTGCAAAATTAATATAAAGTGATGATGATTACATAGAACTTTGAATCATATAAAGAGTTCAGAGCTACAAGTAAGCTTGGACACATTTATCCGGAACCAAAGAACCAAACCAAATCGAAAACAAGGTTCGGTTAAAGTTCAGATATTATAAATTACCCGAATGGATTTTATATCTCTAGAATTAAAAATTTTAAACTGAATTGAGAACCGAACATGTATCCAAATTTGTATAATATAATTTTAAAATAATAAAATAGTTACGTTCAGTTAGTTATAAATATCAACTAGTTTAAACTTTAAAATAATAAAAATATTTTAAAAATGTTATTTATAAACCAAATAACCCGAGAAAAAATTACCAGAATAATTTTTATCCGAAATATTTAAAATTATCTGTCTTAGCCGATATTTTTATCCAAAAATACAAAAATACAAATTATCCGAGTTTTTAATCCGAATTAACCGAAAAACAGAACCGAGCGGGAATCAGATTGGACCCAAAATTGTTTCGGATATTAGTTGGTTCCCAACTTTATTATCTGAACTGAACCAAAAACAAAAATAACCTATATTTCTATAACCAGAAACCGAAATAAACTGAACCTATACATGAAATGCTCAGGCCTAGCTACAAGTAATGTGATCTCTTACCGTGGATCTTTCCCAAGAGTAAGGAGATTCTTGTGTGACAAATCAACAAGAGTGGCAAAAGCAACTGCCTCGTCTAGATCATGTACTTCAATCCACATGTTGATGAGAATATCAACAGGAATCTTCCTGTCTTCAGGGAATGCGCCAAGATCCAAGAAACACTCTCTGGCTGTCTCGTCCAGATCTGCTAGACTAGCTTCCATGTGATGGAGCAATCTAGTCTCGTGAGTTTCATCAGCAGGTTCACCTTTTGATAACCTCTGCAATGCGCCCTGCCAATACATTTCAGGGCGGTCTTTTAGTGAAGCGCCCGTAACTTTGAGAGCCAAAGGTAGACCTTTACACTCACCAGCAACCTGAGGAGGATCGAAAAAGCATTAAATATACATCACACTAAGCCATGAATCAGTTATAGAAGAGAGAAACCATTAACATTACCTTCTTAACAAGGTCTTTGTCGAAACCAGGAGGGATAGTTTTCTGACCAAACGCACAGAGACAGAAGAGAGAGATAGCTTCATCTTCCCTTAGTACTTCCACATCATAAGTAGCATTAGGATCTGCAAGTTTGGACCGTGAAACAACAAGAATTGTGCAACTAGGAAGGTTAGAAGTCAAGCTGTCCAAAGCTTTTCTTGTCCAAACATCATCAAGAATCACCAGCTTCTTTGTTTTAACCCCACCGTTATACTGTAAATTCCAGTCCGGAACATTATTTACACTTTCACAACCAGTTAAAAACCCCCATATACGTGTTCTCAGCTCGTCAAGAATCGGGGATTGTGATACAGTCAGAAACAAAATCCTGTTCTCGAAGTAACCTGACAAAAAAAGCAGTGATTTAACAAAAAAAAATGTCATAACCAATGTTCTAAAATTGATTTAGGCAATGCCTAAGCAACAAATTGGTTATAGCCGAAACAATTTTTTTTTTAAAATCCACTTTTAAATGGCTCAATTTGGTTTAAACGTCTAAATCAGTTAAAACTGATCAAAGTTGATTTAATTCGATACAAATTTGATGTAAATTGGTTAAATCAAGTAATAATGTTAATGTAAATTTACAAAGCTGGCTGATTTCTTTTTCTTTTGTATATCTAAGTTTTATAGTTCATTAAAACAATCTTTGTATAACTAAAACTAATAAATTTAAAAATCTAATCTCTATAAAATATATAATAAATAATAAATAATTTAACAAGTCACCCCCAATAATCAGCCTTATTACTAAGCCTAATACAGAGCGTCTATTTAACACCTACCATCTATTTAGAGAGACAGGACACGAGAAGAATACTTACATCGGACTTCGTTGTCATGTTCAAGGTCTCTAGCAAGAGTTGTCTTACCGACACCACCCATGCCACTAATCCCAAAAAGCCCTCCTTCAGCGTTGAACATCATCTTCTTCACCTTCCTCTTTCCCATCTCCAACCCAACCCCAAACTTCTCACAATCATCGCTCGTCTCAATCTCCATCGTAGCCTCAGCTATCTTCATCGCATCTGTTATCATCCCTCCTCCTCCGATCTTCATCGAACCCAACTGCTCCTCGAGGCCAGTGAGGCTCCTCTCAACTCTATCAAACCTCACATCGGCGTTAGTACGGTGCTGATGAACATCGGCTAAGATATGAGTCAATATCTGATTCTTCATAAAATCAGATATCGTCTTCTCCAGCTTCTCCATCTTCTTCGCTAGTGTGAACTGTCGATACATGTTCCATCGACGGGAGCTCAAGACTCTCTCCGTGAGTTTCTTGCCTTTCTCTAAGGTACCAGCGAGCATACCGATTTGAGCTTGGCGGTGTGGAGGGAGCTCCACGCCGCTGTACTGGATCTCGTGGATCGTGGGCTGGATGGTCTCGATCAA
The DNA here is from genome assembly GCF_020379485.1 of Brassica napus. Taxonomy (NCBI): domain Eukaryota; kingdom Viridiplantae; phylum Streptophyta; class Magnoliopsida; order Brassicales; family Brassicaceae; genus Brassica; species Brassica napus. The sequence continues at coordinate 2,391,975 of NC_063434.1, read as the reverse complement.
GATGATGAGCCTGTCGGCGATGCTTTTGTATTTCCACGCTTTGGCTGAGATCAGAACGAGCTGTTTTAGTAGCTCCGTCGCTATTTCGCCGGTGAAAAAATCGGTGACGTCCATGTTTTTAGTGGAAGTGAGTGGAGTAGAGACAGACGTGGTCTATGTTATTATATATATGGGAGGATCCAACTCCAACTGAAATTTCCTGGCAGATTCGCAGTGAGAGTGACATTGTAATTAAAAGACAAGATGAGAAAGAAAGAACATGGAATTCGACCGAAAAGAAAAAAGAAAGAACAAGGAACAAGGTCACGAAAAGACATATGTGAAGGGATATGATTTTGTTTGTGTCTTTTTGAACTAATTTTTTTGCTAACTTGTCTTTTTGAATTAATTCAAAACAGATTTTCAATATAATATTAAAAAGTAACACAAAAAAAGAAAAATTTATGAAACATCATAAATGAACTTTTCTTTAAAAAATATTTTATATTTGAGTTTGAGTTTAATGATTAATATTTACAATTCATTATCTAGAGATTAGAGTTTGAATAAAAGTTTAGAATTTATAGTAAGTTAATCATTTTACCATTTAATTAATGCTATTTTAAGATTTTATTTTATTTTATTTTTATTTTTATTATACATTATTTGTTATTCAATTCATTTGTCCAATCAATAAAATCAAAAATTATAGACAACAAAAATTCAGAAAAATGAGAAACCAAAGCCAATAAAACCTAAACAACTTAACTAGAAATATATAGTATAAAGTCTTACAACAAATTAAAACATTACTAGTTACAGAAAATGATAAACAAATGTAATATATAAAAGAAAATAAAAAAAAATTATAGTCAAAAATATATAAAAATATCAGAAAAGGAAAATTCAAAATGATGATTAATAAAACTGAAAGAACTACGATAGAAAATCTAAATTTGTATCTTGTTAACCTTTAACCTAAAAAGTTTAAATGAAGAGCTTTGCATTTTCATAAAAATAAATTGTGACACATTATAATAAGAAATAAAATCTAACAGTGAAAGAAATTTACACGAAATAGATTATTAATCGAGTTTTTCTAAAGCATTTAATTTAAGAAAATGTAAGAGAGATTCATATTTTCCACAGAAGTTATGCCCCTACACATTGTCACATCGTGTAGGGCAGAAACGTATCAAGTGGTGTACATAATTATTGTTGCTTACATAAGTCTTCTTCATTTTTTGAGGTCAAGTCTACATAAAACAATATGATATTAATGAGAGGTGTGTCCATCAAAAAAAAAAAAATTAATGAGAGGTATAATACGTGGAAATATACCGGAGGCATAAAGTAGGGTACACTTACACTAAATTAATATCGGTTAATTTCTAGGTCGAGTTCACCACATGAGTTGTGAAACAAAAATAATCGTAAGATTCTTATTGACATGGTCTAAAAATATTACACACACAGGAAAAAAAATTGAAAAGAAAAAAGAGAAGAATGGGGTCTCAGGCTTAGTATTACACATCTATACATATATAGAGAACAAAACTTAGCCTATCAAATAAGAACGTCGTCGTCTTGGATCAGTAACATTGATCCTCCAATGGAAATCAGTGGAACCTCTAAGCCTCGCTCTCCTCCTCTCCCAGTTGATCTCTGTCCTCCTCTGCTCCGTGAGTCTACAAAACTTCTGCAAATCTTCGTCCATAGCGTCATGCACTTTCCACCATCTACCATGCGCGGCGTCACTAGCGTACACTAGCTGCTCGTCCACGTCGAAGTTGCAGTCGTAGTCTCTGTAACAAAGCCATGGTTTCAAGCCTAAGTAGTGGACCGCGTAGAGCTGAGGCGGCTCGGCGGCGAAGAGGTGGTCCTTGATGTTTCTTTCGTTGGTTGTGTTCGCCCAGAAGTTCTTTAGAAAGTTTACTCGTCGAGGCAATCGGTGCCACCACACGAATATCTCGTTTAGATACCTGAAAAATACATATGTAACATCATCAATTTTTGTTCAAATGCATACATGTGCATAGCATTATTGGTGTTTTAGTATAACGTATGATTTATTATATATCAGGGTTATAATCAGAGCATCTTCTAATGCGGTCCAGGCTCACATCAATATAGTGTGTTATAGTTGAGTGTAACAACCATTTGTTAGTGTTTACACTTAACCATAACAGTAAATTGATGTGAGATAACCAGACCAGTTTAATTCAATATTTTTATTCTATATACTTTATTTGCTATGTTATAATAATAATTTATGTTGAGTAATATAATAACTTTTTGACTAAAAAAACATAAGTTACTTTTATATTGTTGAAATGCTGCTTACCCTTGATCACCACCGTTGTATGAAACGATGTCGCTTCGCTGACTCATGATCGTACTAAACGTACAATTAGAAGGCTCAATGACCATTACACCAGAGTTAAATATCCAGACATCATTTCCGGTGGCTGACATTTGTGGAAAATGGAAGAGGATGTCAAGGTTACGTAGGACAATGATGTCAGCATCAATGAAGACCACTTTGTCGTAATCCGTCAACTGCCACAGTCGAAACTTGCTGTAGTTATATTCATTGTATGAATCTTTTTCGGCAAGTGGATTTCTGATTCGTAGGATTCGACGCAGCTTCCATCCTGCGGCTGCGAGAGCTCGGAGTTTTGCAATGGAGATGGAGTCATCGTGGAGAAGGATGAGATCACGTTTTGTGTTTGTCTGAAGGAGGCTTTGAGCCAACGTTATGGCGCCACAGACGTAAGATTCGGATGAGTGGAGGACGGTTGCGTAGGCTTCACGTTTTGGTCGCCTTGTCTCTGCTTGTATCTTCGTTAGGTCATACACTTTGTCTATACCTGTTTTGTATATTGAAGGAAATTATATTAAATGCTTTGATTAGATTGATCTGTTAATTAAAACGTGCTAACTTATTTTGGTTGATATAAAGTATCATACTTCTAAGTTCTATATATTTATCGATTTTGAGAAAACAATTAATTACCACACTAATCAAAGCTTTGATCCTAGTTGACCAAAAAGAAGACAAAATCAAACACATGTAATAGTTAAATATTTGGGTACTGAACAATATATTTTGCATATATAAGCCATCATCAACCTTATCCGATGATCATTAATTTGGTTGATCATTAATTTGTTTTCTTAAACCTCAAGCAACAGCTAACTAATTCGACCTACCAACGAATAAGAATGCCTAGCTAGTTTGAAAAGGCAATTCATATTGTTACTTGGTTTTCTTAGTTGTGTATTTTACTCAACAAATATTCTTTACAAAGCTAACTAATTGCAAAGTACCACATATTAAGGTATGTTCCTTTTTAATCGCTTTCAAATGTAATTAACATCAGTTAGGAATCATAGTCTGATTATTTGGCTATATATGTGAATGTAACGATTGATTCTAATATATCCTTCTGAAAATGCAATGTAGCTGGTAAGACAATCAACTTCGGTGGTTAGCAAAAAAACATACCTAAAACACAACCACTAAGGTAGCTAATTAACACAACAAGCATTTAAGCAAAGTATCCAAACATATGACTTATTTTATCATAAATAACAAAGTTGGTACCTATTCACATCAACTTCACGTAATCAAATCCTTTTTAAGTTACAATGTCTTAGTCACTACATACGAGACTTTCTAGCTCAAGTTCAGTTCGAACTTCATTTCCTGTTAAGCTAGTTCAACTTCTTTTTTTATCAAATTCGAAACAAAATTTAAAATAATTTGCTAATGATACTCAAAACATAATTTAAAATTAACAAACAAATAAACGTTTTTTTTTTAATTTCATTTTTTGGTTCATCTTAACATTTATAAAATGGAATTTGGTTTAGTATTTTGTGGTTTGTATAGTTTAGTTCCTTTACTAAAATTAGAATTATTAAACAAAAAAAAATACAAATGTAGATTTGGTATGAAAGTAATATTTACCTTGTGGTGCCCACAAAGGAAGAGCAAGATTGCAAGATCCGATTGGTAAACTAAGCTTCTGCTGTAACCTAACCACCTCAGGCCGATACAACCACCAATCTCCCTCCCTCTTCTCCATATCATCACACCTGAAAATCTCAATCATCGGTTGACACTTACTCCAAAACAACACTTTGCTCTTCCACGTCCAATCCGTTTTCACTTTCTTGACCACCAAGTTAGCTGCCACTAGGTTCACTTGCAGCCTCAAAACCTCTCTTCTCCACCCTTCTTCAGGGTACTTACAAGGCAGCTTCACTACTACCAAATCCAACTTCTCTAAGCTTTCGAAATCAGGCATTGGTATCTCAGGACATGTGGGAACCTCGGTATCTTCCTCTTCATCTATCCATTCAGGAAACAAGTCGTGCCATGAGAAGAACTTGGAGACACGCTCAAAATGTATGTGAATGGTTTCTCCATAACGTTTCCATTGTGTGAGATCAGATTCATCCATGTTCACCATCCCAATCTTTGTTTTCCCTAACCCTCTTGTTATAATCTCATCCATGAAGCTTGGTGCCTCAAGCTTGGTTTGGTTACTAGAATCTATCTTGTTTATTTGGTTCTCTACAATGAGTTCTTGCATCTTCACTCCTCTCTCCACCTATATCTCCAAAGATTGATCAAATAGAAAATAGAAAATAGTTATTATCACAATAAAAAAACAAAAACCTCACCTTACCTTGGGAGTGCAATCACGAAAGGAGCATCCAACAAAGGAAGCTGCGCTGATGAAGTAGACTGATGAAGAAGAGTGAAGGAAAAAGGCAGTGGAGAGAAGAAAAGAGAGAGCAAACAAGATTAGGTTGAATCGTATCAATGTGGATTTGGATGGAGCTATCTTCATTATCATCATCATCGTCCTCCCGTTTCTAAATGAAAAACATTTCTCTTTCATCTTGTATATATACTAATAAAAATGTTCTAGGGAGTTGTGTGTAGGATGATGATTCTCTTATATATATACGGTCCAAGTAAAATAGTTAGGGAAGAGAAAAAATAACATAAACATGGCAATTACTAATTATTAATCTATGTAGAGGTTGAGTAAAATAATAAACACATAAAAATTAAAAACGTCTAGAAGAGTTTCATTGGACGGTGTCAAAGGATTTTCTTTACTCAAAAACAAGCCTGATGGATTAATACTAATATAACAAAGATGTGGCCAAAGCTTTAAGGTGGTTGGGATACAAATAATGAAATGAGTGAGCTAATAATACGTGTGCCTTAAGTTACGTATTAGTTTTGTTCTCAAGTCCAAAATGTGGGACCAAAATGACAATGTAAAGGATACTATGATGGGAACCAACCATCTTCTACATCTCAACCAATGAGTTTATCAGCCAAGTCACGAATTTTAGATAAACAATGATTTGTAGTTAGTAAGGATTCAACACTCGTCCAAATGATCAGTTTGTCTATCAATTCATAAATTCTTGTAATTACTGAGGAAACTGTTGAATAAGTTTTGTTACAATACTAAGTTTGGACTACGAGTGATGTATCTGATAGAGACAATCTAACCATCTATTTTCTATCTTATAAAATGTTTCCACTGTTACAAAAAAAAAAAAAAAAAATGTTTCCACAACTTGATGATCTGAACAAAAGATGAAATATATATGTGTACAAAAAAGGTTACAATGGTTTATTCACTAAACTCCACCAACTACTACTTCTGAAAAATACAAAAGCTCATAATAATTAAAAGAGACTGAATATGATTAATGTGAAAAATACACTAAACAAACGTAAGCATTCTTCTACTTTGGTTGTTTTTTTTCTTCTCCCACACACATTGGTAGGCCTACCTTACTCTTTTTTTGTGATTATTTTAATATAATTAAGAAATAATATATAGCAAATTATTTTAGTATTCCACCAGCACCATGGAAAGAAAAGAAATTTAATATTATTTAGATAGCTTTATTACTTGAAATGTAAAATGTACGACGTGATCAACCAGAATCGTTATGGCAAAGTCCTAGAAAGCTAAAAGCGTGCATTAAATAATATTTGAATTTAAAAAGTGGGTATATATGTATATCTTAAGTGTGTGTTTTGCCTGTGATTAGTGTAAGAAAGGGGTAAAATCAATGTGAGAGAGAGAGAGAGACAGCAAATAGAGCATCATTTTTAAGTTCTCCTGTCAACATTGGTTACAGGACTGACGAATGCTCCTCATCTCATCCCTTCTCTCCTTTTCTTGTTTTTACTTTCATTTAAAGTAATAATTAGTTTGTCTCAATCAAAGATTATCATCACTAATCAAAAGATTATCATCATTTTTAAGCTGAGATGTCGAAGTGATTTTACGATGAAAAAATGGTAAAACGAGGAAGGTACTGTAGTTTTTAGGTGACCACAACCCCTTTGGATAAATTTTTGCCGGTTTAAGCTAAAGAAAGATGGAGAACATCTTGAACCACCATACCCGTAAATGGTATGAATAACCAAGAGAGTGAATGGTTGTTTTAAGTTGTAAGAGAGTTCTATAATCAAATTATTTTATTGCAAAATCTCAAGAGAAACTGTTTTGTCAAATGAAAAATACACACACTCTCTGTTTCTCATCATCATTTTATCTCTTTGACCACCTCCTGCATGTGTTGTGCATAACTTCTTCCTGGTGGAATGAATATCATATCTTCCCAACCTGAATTCTTCTCGCTCCTCTACATTATTTTGTTCAATGCACATTTTATTAGATTACTACTGGGTTTTCTCCATTCATATGACTTCAATTTCTGTAAACAAAGAAAAATAGTTACCTCCATTTTCCTCAACACATCTTCCAAGCTCCCAACCTGTGAAAGCACAAGGTTATTAGTTTCATGGTAAAGATAAGAAGCTTTCAACATGCCAATACTGTGGAACTTCTTTATAGTATTGATCTTTGTTATATCTTAGTACAAGGTATGATGTCTAGTGTTAAATTTCTCCCAAATACAAGACAAATAGGAATCAAGGTGTCGAATGTAATTACTAGCCTATATCAAATACAAGACGAATAGGAATCATTACCATAATTTGTTGTTCTCCTCTTGATGCTCTTGTATACTTTGAAAGTTCCCTCTCTATATCTTCCTGAAAGAGGTCGCAGCAGATATAGTTTGTCAATAACAGTAAAGTAAAGGTTATCTGGATCGCCCTATTGGCTTTTTAGGTAATTTTATTAAAAGTGCGAGAAGAACTTGACTAACCTTACTGAAATATATAGGGCAGTAACGTTTATTTTTCTTCCTCACAACAAGAAGCTCAGACTGCAGATGAAAATGAAGCAAAGACATAGCAAAAACACCAAAACACAAGGGAGCTTCATCAGTGTAGATAAGCGCAGAAAACATTTCGCCAATTAAGATAGTATAACTTATTAAGTGAAGGATCCATGAATACAAAAGCAGGCATTACAGTGCATCTCTTCAATCGTTTTTTAATACCAGACTAATTGCAGAAGCATTCAAACTATTAGCGACGACCAGGCAAATGGTAGATATCTCAGAGCAAGAGAATATGTAAAGAAGCTTTTACCTGGAATACTGGAACTCCATCAAACCCATTCTTACTACTTGAGGACTTGAGCTGGGACACAAGGATTTATAGCGTTTTAGGATAAGACTGAAATGAACCAAAAAAAAAAAACTAACTAGTAGACAACAAGTGCAGGAGAAGTGTATGATGAAGCAACCTCCAATGCATTCTTTATTTGGATTGGATCTGGCAAGAAGCGAAATGAAATCCCCTCAACTTTTAACAAGTACACCTGTAAACAACAACATCATCCTCTTTAAATAAAATGATAAATTTTCACAAATGTAGCAGTAAGTTCCGAGCCAAACTAGAACAACGCTGATCATGCACCCAAGTCTTCCCATTCATTTCAAACAGCAATAGGAGTTCCTAACACACTATTACCATATCATTAAGACATGAACAAGTTAACAGAGATTACTGTCCGAGGAAATTTGTTTGCTTTCGTATGTTCCAACGTCAGTTTGAGTAAAAAAAAAAAGAAGGTTTCTACAATGATATAGTGATCAAAGGGAACATGAACTACCTGGTCTAGATTAATGGGAACAACCTTAGCATTCGTCTTCAATTCTCTCCTCCGTAGACGCGCCTGCAGGGATGATAATTGAGAGTCAAGAGCTCATAAAGTCAGAAACTTTCAATCTCGGAGAGATAGAAAAAGACACGAGCAAAAACAAAAACCTGAGCAAGAAAAGCTTCAGCATCCTCTTGACGGAAACAGAGCAACCCGATAGACTTGTCTCCGGTAGGATCCGAGATAAGTACAAACTCGTTATTGGTATTGCTAACCGTAAACACCGAGGTCCCAGCTAGAGCTTTAGCGACGTGGGACGGATTCAAAGTAGTCGTAGAGGCTCCAGAGGAAGGCTTGGGGGATTGCGAGACTGAGGCGAACGGAGACGGAGAGAAACGTCGGTTGGTTAAGGATTCGGCGAGACGTTTGGTGTCTTCGAAACGGGAGGAGAGGTCGGAGGCGAAGCGAGTACAGTGGTGGTGAAGGAAGGAGAGGAAAGGATTGGGTTTTACTGATGATGACGACTCCATTTTTTTGGATTTGCAGAAGAACGAAAGAACGAAGAGGAAGCTGTAGTGAAAGGAGAAAGAAAAGAGTTAAAAAGGCTCAGAGTTTCGGCCCATCTCTCATTTTATGGGCTTTATTTGGGCTTTATTTATTCGGCCTTTCGTCGGAGAAAGAAAGAGTTAAAAGGCTCAAAGTTTCGGCCCATCTATTATCTTCTGGGCTTTATTTATTCGGCCTTTCGTCGTCAATAACAGTTAATGAAAGAAGTAGATTAGGGGTAAAAGTGTCTTTTGTGTAAAATCTCGGTTCATTAACGAACCAGCGAAGTGTCTTTTAATTAATTAAACACGTTCGTACTATTAATTACACAACCAACATTTTACACTGTGTGTTCGGTAATAATTTGAAGCTGCGATTTCCTTTTCTTCGAGAAATCGAATCATCTTCTACTTTCCTCAGATTAAAGCAATAAAGTGTTAATCGAATCGACTTTCTGGAGATCGATCTTCAACATAGAGTTGATAAAGAGAGGAATATGGAGGGATGACGGCGGCGGAGAGATGGCGAGGGGAGGAGGAGAATGGACAGTCACCGGAGGCGGAGTTGTCTCGTACAAAAGAATAACACTACTCGTTTGCTCTTTCAACATTCTCATTGCTCTCTTTGTTCTTCGCTTTCTCTATGCTTCTTCTCTCCACTTCTATCCCAATCACCACAATGGTTCGCCCTCTTTTTGATTTTGCTTCGTATTGATAAATGTTTGTATCTAAAGCTTCTGCCTTTTTCAATTTTTTTCTTATCTAGCTGTTAGGTACGCGTCAGATGAGATTAGGAAAATGGAGGAATCTACTCGGATTCGAAGATCCAAACATCCTTCTGAGCTTGTTAGATTGGTTAGTTGAATGGAATTTTTTTTTTGATTGATGCGTTGGTTCTCATCAAATGTTTTTGTCATCATAATAGGTGAAGAAGCTGAGACATGAGGTCGCCACATCAGAATCAAGTGTTGAACTCTCTCCTAGTGTAAAAGGCAAACTAGTTGATGAGATCTTGGAGCGTTTGAAAAGATTAGAGGAGAAGTCCAATGTTACACTAGTCAGAGGTTTGTGCTGTTTTCAAATCCTACATAATAAAAAAAAATTGGATCTTTGTTTCGCTTACTAAGCTATATATCCTCTGAAAGTTATGACATTTATTTTAAAACTGCCACAAACTTGTACCTTTGTGAACTTTTTTGATCAATTACCACCTGCTAATGGTTTGTCTTCTTGCTCGTTGAAATGTGATTGATGTCTTTTTTGACCTTATTTGTCTTATTGCTTAACCTTGTGCAAGATGTGGTCGATGTCAAGGTCAATTTAGTAAAGATAATATCATTCAGGAATATAGAAGCTCAAGTAACTAACAACATCATTCATGTAGAAGTGGAATATAGCTAATGTAACTAATAATGTTACTCTCCATTCAATGTATGATCTGTAATACTTTCTTATGTTCTTTTGGCGATATAGAAGCTGTAGAAACGTGGCGCAGTGAGAAGCTGAAGGAAGCTAAAGAGCTGATTCAGGAACAAAATGGGGTTAATTCCACCTTGATAGTGGAGGAAGCAGGTATTACTCATTTAAGACTGGATCATTGGTTAATATAACTAGAGTTGAACTCTCACTTACTGAGTTACTGTAACTATCATATAGGGATGCTTGTAAGAGCGTTGGAGTTGGAGTGGGATGCGTTGTCTGAAGAGATTGGGTTTTGGTTACCTGCTGAGGTTCACAATGAAGAGCACGATGATAAACCTGAAGGAGAGGAAGAGCCTGGTACTATTACTCATTCTCTGATTTTGCATAAATGTAATTTGGTTATAACTCATGAATTTTTGGAATTTACAGAGGAAATATTAGCAGGGAGACCAGTGCCAGCTGTATGTAATGTAGAGCTTCACACAGATTACGGTGGTGCTGCAGTGAGATGGGGACTTACACATCACAAAGAGAGTGCAGCTGATTGTTGCCAAGCTTGCTTAGACCAGGCAAAGCGTGCGAAACCTGGAGAAATGAGATGCAACATATGGGTTTATTGCCCATCTGAGTTTGGTTGCTTTTCTCCAGATATTTATGAGCATAAACATCAGGAATGTTGGCTTAAATACGTAAGAATAGTTACTTCGTTTCACTATAGTTTCCTTGAGATTATTACTCAGTCTAAGTCGGATTATTAACCTTGGACTTAAAATTGCAGGCAGAGAAGCCAAAACGGACCTTTAAAGACAGATACTCAGAGGCTTACAGAAATAACCACCCAAAAGCGCCTACTATTGTTCCATGGGTTTCAGGTGTTGTAACGGCTTGAGCTAAAACCCCTTGTGGACAGGACAGTAGGAGAGAAATAGTGTTTGGTTATTTCATGTTGTGTTGCCATTCTTCAGTCTTGAAAGTTGAAGTACCGGACCAAGATGCTAACATCTTTGGCCAGTTGTATACGAGAATATAATGTTTTTTTTTTGTTTCTTGATTTTATTTGTTTGTCTTTGCAACACATACCATAACACATGGTCGAAAGTCGAAATATGGCATCACGAATCATGTTTTTTTTTTTGTCTAATGTTGTTCAACTCTCTTAGTGGCCACCTCATAGTGTGATGTAAACTGTACTGCACTGGTTTTGTTTTGGAAAAAGAAATGTAGCATTCATTTATTTTTCAGTTTTCTAAAGATTCTAGATTGTTCACCAAAATCCCTTTTTCTAGTCTAACTAAATAAATATTTGCTGTATCCTTGCTTTTGCTTATATATTTTTGAACGCATGTTGTAATACCCCCTGTATGGTGATGTGAATGTGCAGGAGAAATAGTGGAGATAGATTGATATAAAGCAGGTATCAGAAGAGAAAGAGTTGAACAAACCAGGGTCACTGCCTCGCAAGGAAAGAGAAACTGGTGGAAAGTGGGAAAGATGAAGAACAAGATGATGATGATGATGATGATGATGGGTTTAGTGAGCTTGAAACCATTGCCACCACCGGTAAAAAAGTTTAGTAATGAAAAAGCTATCTATGGACATGACGTCTTTTTTTGTTGTGTCGACCAAATTTTTGTCTCCTGGTTCTGACAATGAGTTGTGACCACAGTCAGGTTGTATGCGACAGAGAGATACAACAGAGCATATGGTTAAGGTTAGTTAGGGACAAATGTCTATATCCGGTAGTATGTTATTAAAACATCACATTACAATTCTGAAATGAATACATAATGAAAAATAGGAATCATAAGAAGAAGAAGAAAGCGAAAATTATTGAGGGAAAGAGAGGTTCATCAACCATTTTGTTTCCAGGATTATCTCTTTTCTAATTATAGACTTTTGAATTGTCTACCTCTTGTTACTTATCTAATAAAAAAACTTATTAACCGGAAACTTCATTGATTTCTCTCCTCTACTTTCTTCGTTCTTTTTCTCTTGTAAGTTTCTTTTTGTTGATTTCTTTCTTTTAACGTTTGCCTTTGTTAAGCTTCCTCCAATGGAAGATTTGAAATTACCAGAAGCAGTATCTCCTCCTCCTCCTCCTCCAGAAGAACCTAATGATAGCGGCGACGTTGGAATCACAGAGCCTGAGTTGCAGCAGCCTCAAGCAGATGAAGCAAATGAACAACAATCTGAATCAAATGAAGATTCAACTGAAAATGAGAAAATTTATATGGATGACACTTTTTTGCCCTCCGGTTTATCAAGCAGCCAAGCAGAAGAAGCACAAGATTATGTTTCTGAGATTGTTCTGCCTAGAGTGAAGATTAAGAATGGAGCAGTGGGTGCACCAAGAGTGCCTTCAAGATCTCTTTCTTCCCTAAGAAGCCTTGGATCTCCAAGAGCACTCTTGTCTCCAAGATTTGGAGCATCATCATCACCTTTGAGCAACGGAACACCCAATTCTTACAGACACTCCATTGACACAGCATCTCCTTTTGAATCTGTTAAAGAAGCTGTCTCAAAATTTGGAGGAATCACAGACTGGAAAGCACATAGAATGGAAGTACTAGAGGTAATGCTCCTTGTGTGTGTATCTTTGCATTGTGACTTGTGCTCACTTTCTTTTTTCATTGCAGAGACGCAAGTTTGTGGAACAAGAACTTGAAAAGTTGGAAGAGCAGATCCCTGAGTACAAGAAAAAATCAGAAACCGTTGAGATGTCAAAGTTCTTAACGGTTGAGGAGTTAGAGAACACGAAGAGACTCATTGAAGAGCTGAAGCTTAATCTCGACAAGGCGGAGACAGAAGAGAAACAAGCAAAGCAAGACTCAGACCTTGCAAAGATGAGAGTTGAGGAGATGGAACAAGGAATAGCTGGCGAAGCCAGCGTTGCAACCAAAGCACAGCTCGAAGTGGCTCAAGCCAGACACACATCTGCGATCTCAGAACTTGAATCTGTTAAAGAAGAGCTGCAAGCTCTTGAAAGCGAGTATGATGCTTTGGTGAAAGAGAAAGAGGAGGCTGTGAAGGAAGCGGAGGAAGCAGTTAAGGCTTCTAAAGAAGTTGAGAGGAAAGTTGAAGAGCTCACTATAGAGCTGATAGCTTCAAAGGAGTCGTTGGAGTGTGCACACTCTTCTCATCTGGAAGCTGAAGAGCATAAGATTGGAGCGATCGTGTCGCGTGATCAGGAGACTCACAAGTGGGAGAAGGAGCTGAAGCAAGCGGAGGAAGAGCTTCAGAAGCTAAAGCACCATATAGTTTCAACGAAAGAGCTGAAAGCGAAACTCGACTTTGCTTCAGCGCTGCTTCTTGATTTGAAGAAAGAACTGGAAGATTATAACGAATCATCCAAGGAGAAGTCTCACGCAGACGTACAAACAGCTGTTGCTTCTGCAAAGAAGGAGTTAGAAGAAGTCAATGTGAATATAGAGAAAGCAAGTTCCGAAGTGAATAGCTTGAAGGTTGCAACATCTTCTTTGAGAATGGAGCTTGAGAAAGAGAGATCAGCGCTTGACTCGATTAAAAAACGAGAAGGGATGGCGTCGATAGCGGTAGAGTCTCTAGATGCTGAGATAGACATAACAAGGGTGGAGATAGCTCTCGTTGCGTCCAATGCCAAAGAAGCTAGAGAGGAGACGGTGGAGCTGCCAAAGCAACTCCACCAAGCAGCTCAAGAGGCTGATGAAGCGAAGTCATTAGCTGAACTAGCTCGCGAAGAGCTGAGAAAGTCTCGAGAAGAAGCAGAGAAGGCAAAGGCTGGAGCAAGGACAGTGGAGAGCAGATTAGTCGCAGCTCAGAAAGAAATAGAAGCTTCTAAAGCTTCGGAGAGACTGGCGTTAGCCACCATCAAGGCCTTGCAAGAGAGCGAGTCTGCTTTGAAGGAAAACAACGTTGATTCTCCAAGGAGTGTGACGCTGACGCTGGATGAGTACTATGAGCTTAGCAAGCGTGCTCACGAGGCTGAAGAAGCAGCCAACGCGAAGGTCGCAGCGGCGGTTTGTGAGATTGAGGAAGCTAAAGAAACAGAGAAGAGGAACTTGGAGAAGTTGGAGGAAGTGAACAAAGAGATGGATTCGAGAAAGAAAGCGTTAGCAGAAGCTATTGAGAAGGCTGAGAAGGCTAAAGAAGGGAAGATGGGTGTAGAACAAGAGCTGAGGAAATGGAGGGAAGAACATGATGTAAAGAGAAAGAATGATGACGATGAAGTGAACACAGAGAAAAGTCATGAAGAAGAGTCTAAGGAGAAAGAAACAGAGTCTAATGGAACTGAAACAAACACAACTCCACAAGCAGTTCCTGGAAAGAAAAAGAAGAAACTCTTCCCAAGATTTTTAATGTTCATGATGAAGAAGAAGTCGAATAAGTGAGTTTGATATGAACAAGTTGATTATGTAAATTTTTTTATTAATGTAAAAGAAGAATTAAGCACTAATTACCAGATTTTTTTTACCAAGAACATAGACATGTTATGTTGAAGGAACTGGATAAGCTTTCTTCGTGCTAACCTTCTAGCTTCTTTCAAATGAAAACAGATAATATAACCAACATAAGAGTCAATGTCACACCAAAGTAGATTAGCAACATCCTGGAATGTTTTGTGTTTTAAATCTAACAGCGTACTAAGAACGAGAAAACAAGAGTTTAACATGGTTACAAACATACTAGGATTCGAATTATATAGACTTAAGGTCCTTCACTTGCTTGATTCATCGCTTGCTGGATAAGCTGAAAGAGCTGACTTTCATGGGAGTTGCAATGACCAGAGGCGCTTCAGGTGAACCAGAGATTGCAAAGTTGTCATTCATGAAGCGGCTGTCGACAATGGATTCGTTTCGCAGGACTATCTTGTAGCAGTAGCATTTCTTCAGGCCTTCTTGGTCATGGTAGCATTCATGAGATCCGTTCTTCACTTGCTGAAAGTTCCATATCACACTGAATTTGCCAACAGTTGCCACCACGTGACGCTCTTGTTTCCCATCCTCAGTGACCTATACATATCAAAATTTACCACAAACGATACACTTAAGATCGATTACCAAAAAGAAACACCAGGCAATAGAGGAACACTATAACTTGTAAAGTAGAAACTGTGGGACAAACTGAACAAGACAAGACAACTTTTATTGCACAGGCAAAGGTTCATGTTAAGGATTTTAAAAGACTATATGCACTCTACTATGAACAAAACATACAGAGAATGATGCGGTTTGTCTGGAGCAAGAATATCACTTTGGGAGCACGAATATAGACAGCAGCTAGAGTTTTGCTTACCCAAGAAAACTGAGCATTGCGGAACTTATTGTTCGCTCCAGCTAAATGTGCGTCGAGAGGTCTTAGCTTTAGCAACCTCGGCGCAGCTATCTTATTCCCCATGCGACCCTCAAAGCCAGTCTTTGTTTTACCAGCCTTGTCAGTGAAAAGGGTACAGATAACAATCAGATACGTATCAGTCGTACCAACAATCCATTTCCCATCGAAAGTAGCATCCACATGAGTCACAGGCGCACCAAGTCCAGGGAAAGCAGTCTTCGCCTGCCTCATAGTATTACTCGAGTAAAGCCTAATCTTCCCATCAAGAGAGCCAACCACAATAGATCCATCACCGGTCGTTGCAAAGCACTGGAAGTTAGTCCCTCTAGAAAACTGATGCCCCTGCGCCCAATTCAAAACCGGGGCACTGGCAGCAGCAAGATCCTGAACCATCCCGTACCTGTCACGCATATCCCACCTGCAAAGCCTATTGTTATCCAAACCGAGAAAGGTCGACGCAGACGGGTCCAATTGAGCACCTTTACCATCGTTAGTGATATCACTCATAGAGATATCAACTCCATCTTTCTCAAACTTCCACTCAGATATAACCTTCCCTGTCTCAATATCAAGCTGGTGGATCCCTCGGTTCTGACTCATGGGACTCATGAGCAGCATGTTAGTTTCAGCTCTCATTAAAAGAGCCTTCCTAGGCGCAGAGTGAGCTTTACCAAACCCACCACCCTCGAAGTTAACACAGACACCTTTCCCTTGAATCCCTTGCCTCATGTTCTTGAACACCT
This sequence comes from Brassica napus, assembly GCF_020379485.1. NCBI lineage: Eukaryota > Viridiplantae > Streptophyta > Magnoliopsida > Brassicales > Brassicaceae > Brassica > Brassica napus. The sequence continues at coordinate 2,375,913 of NC_063434.1, read as the reverse complement.
GAATACCAGAATCCCCCACGAGGAAGCTATTATCCAACGCACCGAGAGCTAAGCTATGTATCCCTTCACTCGTAGCTTCCTCAAAAGCTTCAGTCAAATCCTGACTATCTCTCAACGGAGTCGCGGACTGTGGACTCTTAAGCAAAATGTCATCAGCGTCTTCCCACATTGAATCATCAGCAGCTTCCGGATTCGCCCACCCGATAAAATCTTTCCCGAAGATCTTGGCCTTGCTAGCGTCGTTCAACTCAACGCCGTGATTGTTCTCAAACAAGCAGTTGTTATAGCTGTTTACGTAATCGGCGAAGTCCTCGGTGCCGGCGAATTTCAACGCCCAGACACCTTTAGCGACGAAATCAACTCGGCGCTGGTCTTTATAAGCTTTCAATTGCATCTCCTCCGATACCTTCTCTCGGATCTTGCTTCCTACCTTCAACACCCACCATTCATTCTCCGAATCTTGATTCTCGTCGTCGTCTTCTTCATCCTCGTTTACTTGAGAGGTTTTCACGAAGGAGTAAGCGGCGAACTTCTCAGCAGTGATCCATTTCGCTTTGGGAGTGTTGCCGTTGATGTAACGGAAGAGGCGAGCTGAGTTCTCCGTAGACGGAGGAGGTGTGTACTTCAGCTTCAGGGATTTGAGCTTTGCGTCGACGTCGTCGAGTGACGACGAAGGAGGTTTAGGACGACGACGACCACCGGAGGAGGGAGATGGAGCTAACGTATCGTCTCTAGAGTCCTCGAACTTGTCTTCGTCGTTTGATTCTTCTTGGCCGTCTCTTCGTTCTTCGTACTCTTCGTATTCTTCCTCGTCTGATGTGCAGATCTCGAGATCTTCTTGACTGTGAGCTGCTCCCATCTCGAAGAAACTCTAAATGAGAGAGAATCTGGAAATAACGGCAAATGAGATTCAAATTGAAGGTGGGAAAGTGTAGTGGTAGAAGAAGAAGGAGGAGGAGACGAGCATAAAATTCGAAATTTGAAAAATTAGGGTTAGACGTTGTGTTCCCCTTTAACCACTTAGATTGGAGATAACCGGCTACACCCAGTAAACAGACCGGTAGAGCCCGTTAATTGGGCTTATTTGATTTTTTTTTAAAGAAAAAAAGATATCAGGAAGTTAACTAGGCCTGGACTTAAGATATTCGGTTCGGGTTCGGTTAAGATCCAATCGGATCCGGATCTTTTGAATAAATGAATTCTTTATCCAATAGATATTTGGTAAATTTCGGTTCGAATTTCGGATCGGATACCACCAGTTTCGCATCGGTTTTGGATACCCGTTTATCATGTAAATCATATATATATTTACCAAATAAAATAATTACTGATTATATACTCGACCATTAGCGTAGGCTACCTGGATTCAAGTTTGATCAGATCCGGTTCGGGTAAACGTTCCGGTTAAAAAGTTCCAATCCTAAAATTAACAAGTTAATATAGTGAAATTAAATAATAGTCTGTTGAGAAAATAAAATAAAATAATAGTCTAACCTTTGTTTTTGTTTTGGGGACTAATAGTAGCTAATTAATCATAATACGTTTTCTTTTTGGACAAAATCTTATACAATAAAGGAGACTTGCCTCTCTCCTCCTTCCTCCACGTCCTCAAGATGATATGGGCAAATCTGGACACGTGTACAATTTTTCTAGATGACTCTCGCTTTCTGACTTTATTCTGGTAGTGGGCCAACTTTTTGATACAATTTTATTATCTGGCCCAAATCTTCTTTTCGTTCATTTGTAGCCCATTTCTCCCCACACTGATCAGCCTGATACCACGGAGAACGCCGTCGATCTCCTCTGCCAAGACTTTACTGTTCCGCTTCCCCTCCCTTTGCTGCGTTTAAGAAACGTCTACACTAATGGCTTTCAATCAACGATACCCACTACATCATCTTTAATGCCTTATTATCAAGCTCTCTCAGGGGATTATATATATGCAGAAGATGAGAGATTTTTCATGCGCATCCTCTTGCTCCTTTAAGATTACTGAAACCAGACATTTTTCCTTATTCACCAATATTTTGTAATTTGGGAATTGAGAAACAAAATAATTGTTATGGCTATTTGTTTCATCACAACTTTTTAAAACATGTTCTTAACCAAAATCTATTGTTCTTTGTCAGGGAAACAAAGTCGTCAAACTAAGCTCTGCTCAAAAGCTCCTCCAACGAAAAAGATTCTTTCGGTATCATTTCTGTATGATTATTTTGCCATACAATATTCTCCTTTAATGAATTAGTTTTTCCATTTCTTGGCTTTTGTACTCAATATCAGTAACTTTTTTTCCTCATCTCTCTTTCTGCAGTTTAGTTTTAAAATCCAATGTTTTTGTCATTCTCACTGGTTAGTTGCTTGATAATTGCATCTTGAACAACAAAGAAAGAGTTATGTGTTCTGTTTATTTTTACTTTTAAATTTCGGGTTTCAAAGATCTTTCAAAACAGGGTTGGTGGTTCTGGAGTGAACATGAGAAGCACAGCCAAGGTAATCGTTTTGTTATATTTACACGTTGACAACAAATTTAGCAAATTTCCTGTAAAATAGAATCAGAATGACAAAGCTTACTGATCTCTGTTTGGTTTACCTTTACACTCTCCCTGAACCTGCAACCCAACCATCAAAATTCCTAAAAAGGAACTATGATTGTTCCAACACTGGTGAAGCTCCTGGGAAAAACAGTGAAGTGATCTTATAGTAAGGCCTCTGATGTTCATTTCCCTTTCTAGGGGTTTTTACTTCATTCTTCTTTGATTTTCTGTTTTGATGTTTATACAAAACAATCTATATCAGGGACCATACCATTGTAGTGTTGGAGCTGACAAGTCTTTTGGAAGGGAAGGGACATCGTTGATTCTCACTTCAAGGAATGTTTGTATGCCGGAATTAACACCAGTACGGATCAATGGAGAAGTCATGCCTGGTCAGGTATTACTTCAGAAACCAACAATGTATCAATCTTTATATCACCTATGAACCAAAATTTACAAAAGTTTAGCACGAGCTAATCTTTTTGGTTGAAACAATTGGAGTTTCAAGTCCGCCCATCGGTTGATTTGATGTGCTTTGCTCTGCTTTGCAGCGGATCTAATATGGGATGCTGAATGATTTTTCTAGATTACACCCAGTTCCGTAACACCGCTTAAGTATCCGTACCAGATGTATGTTGCGTCATTTATCCCTACTACCAGATAAATGTACCTGTCATTTAGAGAAGAGATTTTTTGGGATTGAATAAATGTTCTGTCTCGATCAACCTGCAATGTAGCTACTCTGATGGGTGAATATACTCATATACCCTAGAATTCAGCTGCATAACATCTTCACCTAGGAACGAGAGATTGTGATTCTCAAGCTATGGTTTCCAAGCCATCTCTCGATTTCAAGCTATAATTTATTAATCTTTAATATGTAATGCTGCAATGTCATATATAACTTGATGTCTGAGTTACAAAGGGTGAGTTTTGGCTTTGCTTTTAGATTCCAAGAATATGTGAGGGGAAATAGACAATTCTAAAAGGGAGTTTGGAAAACATTATAGGTCTAAGATCAATAAGAAAACTAAGTTGACAAGGAGCAAAATATTTGAAAAGAAAGCCGCAAAACGTATTATAGTTTTACACCATTAAATTTCACTTCCTTTTCTATAAGAGCTTTCAACTTTTTCAAAAGATATTAACTAGGATACTGATGCAAAAATTTCGTGCACGAACTTAAGTTTAGAAATTCAAAATCGAGAGTGACTTCATCATATATATACAGTATATAGATTTGTTTCCAAGTGAGGAAATGCATTAAAATTACAGGGAATAAGAGTTACCATGCTTATGTGATACTTGACAACTTTATAGCCTATGAAACAATATTTATATGTCACCGTGACAACCTATAAAACATATGTATCTTATGTTAATACTATAAGCCACAACCTATAAAAGTGTACTCATGGTATCTTATGTTACTACTATAAGCCACAACCTGTAAAAGTGTACTCATGGTGTAAATAACACAGTGAAGGTTATCGTATCAAATCTCAAATCAAATGTCAGAAACCGGACTTTACATATTCAATGAATAAAGATAGATGAAGTCTTTTTTTCTTTGAACACCAAAATATATGAAGTCTAATATCTAAATTCACATGGCACTAAAATCTTTATAATTGTATACTATGAACAACATATACAATATAAAACTACATACCAAAAAAAAAAAAAAATACAGATGAAAGAAAAATAGATTGAATATATAAAATACTTATATATCTAAGATAAGATCCTACTGTAGACACATTAGTCCTATTTCAACTAATGTACAGGGAAAGATAATCGAACTCATAAGAGTATAATTAAATTAGTACAAATGTTAGAAAACACGTGTGATAAAAAATACAAACAAAAAAATATAGAAAATCTCAGAAAAAAAAACAGATCAAAATATTTAAAATGTCAAAATTAACCTAAATAAATATAAAACCGTAATTCATTTAATAATAAAACATGCGAACCCGGCGCGTAGCGCCGGAATACCACTAGTTAATCATAATACGTTGTGACAGTGTAAATAATACGTTAGCTAATTAGATTATTAATGAATTCCAAATATCTTTTCGTTTCTTCTTCTCCAACGCATGTGAAACGTAGATGAGATCCCAATTCACTCCATTGAAGCCTTTTTAAGGGATTCAACAACGCGTTTAAGGTCTCTCAGGTGAGAACAATCTTCTGCTTTCTCATTCTATTTTGATATTTTCCTCTCGATTTAATTTCTGCAATCTGCGTCTCACTCTCTTTTGAACTGAGACATTGCTTGATTACTACAAGGTCTCCAACCTAGTTTTTGTCTCTTTGAACAAACCCCACCATTGCAAAATACGAACTTTATTTCATTTATGGATTGCTTAGTTTCCTAAAATGTCAAATCTTTTTGTTTACCTGCTTATAAACCAATTCGTGATTTGCTTTGAATCGTATAGAACCCAAATTGAGCTTGATGTCTGAAAACTACGCGTGGTTTTACAATTTTCTAAGAGCAATGCTAGGCGTTTGTTTCTTTGTATAATATTTTGGTCTTAAAACCTTTTTTTGGAAGTTGATTTGATTTTGAACATTAGTTGTCTCTACTTACTGCATTTATCATGCAAATTGCCCGTGTTTGATTTTTGTATCTAATGTAACCTCTTTTTGATTATCAATATGTTTTAAGGGCACACTTATCATAAGCCAAAAATCAGATAATTAATTGTAAACTATGCATTGTTTATAATTAAAGACAGTGATGTATTCCATTTTAGTTATAAACAATGCATAGTTTTATAGTCAATTAGTTATCTGAATTTCGAATTATGATAATTGTGGGCTTAAAGCATATTGATAATCAAAAATATTACATTAGATACTTGATTTTTGGGTCAGACACTAGATACTATAATGGACAATTTGCATGATGAATGATGTAAGTATAGCCTCGGAAAGAAATGATAGATAACTAATGTTCAAAATCAACTTTCAAAAAACTGTTTAAGACCAAAAAGTTAAGACAAAGAAACAAACTCCTCACATCCCTCTTAGAAAACTGGAAAACCACGCGTAGTTTACAAAGAATCAAACACCGCGCATCCTTCTTAGAAAATTAGAAAACCAATTTGACTTGTATAGAACCCAAATTGAGCTTGATGTCTGAATTTGTGACAGACATGTTCTGTAAAACTCTTAAAACTGAAGCTTTCTTTTGTTTGTTTCTTGTGTGATTTGATCTTTAGCAGGTTCACATGGAGACTCTATGGACTCTTTTGTATCTGCTAGAACCTGCTCCATCCGCTCTCATGCTCACAGCTGTAACCGTCACATTTGCATCTGCCTTCCGTGCACTTAACTACGGCAAAGAGATGGAGAGAAACCGTGACTTCTCCGAAGCATCCATTACACTAGACACCTCTCAGGCCTTGATGATCCCAGTCATGAGCTCTTGCAGTTTGCTCCTCATGTTTTATCTCTTCTCTTCCGTCTCTCAGCTCCTCACCGCCTTCACAGCCATCGCCTCGGTCTCATCTCTCTTCTTTTGGCTCTCACCGTATGCGTTGTACATCAAGTCCCAGCTCGGTCTCTCTGATCCTTTCCTCTCACGCTGCTGCTCTAAATCGTTTACTAGAATGCAGGGACTGCTTCTTGTGGCTTGTGCCGTGACTGTTATAGCGTGGCTTGTCTCTGGTCATTGGGTGTTGAACAACCTGCTTGGGATCTCTATCTGTATTGCGTTCGTCAGCCATGTTCGTCTTCCTAATATCAAGATATGTGCTATGCTGCTACTGTGTCTCTTTGTGTATGACATCTTCTGGGTCTTCTTCTCTGAGAGATTCTTTGGTGCTAATGTTATGGTGACTGTGGCGACTCAGCAAGCGTCGAACCCGGTTCATACAGTAGCCAACAGTTTGAATCTTCCTGGACTGGAATTGATCACAAAGAAACTGGAGCTGCCTGTTAAAATAGTGTTTCCGAGGAACCTATTGGGCGGTGTGGTGCCTGGTGTGAGTGCCTCAGAGTTCATGATGCTTGGTCTTGGTGACATGGTAACAGATCAAAACCCTTGTTGTTATAGTTTAAGATTGTTTCTTCCCATGTTTCACTAATTGAATGAAATGTTGTTTTTGTTTTTTTCAGGCTATTCCTGCAATGCTTTTGGCTTTGATCCTCTGCTTTGACCATAGAAAAAGTAGAGATGTGGTGAATCTTGTTGATCTAAAATCTTGCAAGGGGCACAAGTACATATGGTATGCACTTCCCGGGTACGCCATTGGCTTGGTCTCGGCTCTAGCTGCAGGTGTCTTGACCCACTCACCTCAGCCAGCTCTGCTTTATCTGGTACTTGTTTTCCTTAAACCAAAACTGTTGATTCATTCCAGTTTTTTTATATTCATGAGCCCCGATCAGTGTGAAATATAATGTGATTGTGATTTCTCTTTTATATATATAGGTACCATCTACGTTAGGACCAGTGATCTTCATGTCATGGCGGAGAAAGGATCTTGCGGAGCTGTGGGAAGGATCAGCATTGTCCAATCCCATTGAGAAATCTCATGAAATAGAGATCTGAGTTTATTATATCAACCAAAGATAGCTCAGAAACATAAAAACAAAAACACAAAGACGTTAGGAACCATATCAGTCAGATCAGGTGTTCTTGTATTCTCTAGTAAAAAAACACAAGTATTATATCTCATTTTATTGCATTTGTATACCTTACATGCAGCAAAAATATTCAAGGAAGTAAAATAAACATTTAAGTTCCAAGTGTATAACATCTTATATCAACTGAACTACAATTTATAAGAAAATCAATCATATGGAAACTAAGCAAAATTTAAAGTGTTTTCCAAAACACAATGATAATATGGTAGTCATCTAACATAGACTAACTAGTTGACAAAACACAATGGCCAAAGTTAGAAAAATAATGAGGAAAAGTGTAAAAAAATAAAGTTCATCTCCAATGTAGACCCAGCTCTGTAGAAGAGTATATTACGTCAAAAACAATTTCCAGATTTAACAAAAAAAAATATAAAAACACTTCTCGGATCAACTGTTCTTGTCCTAACCGGATAAGGAAGTGGAACAATGTAGCAGTTGTTAGCTCCAGGAAAGGAGCTGGTTCAATGCAAAAACAGAGCATGTGTCACATGACTCGCTTGGTATGTGAAATACCGGTTTAAAGTGGTTATGAGCTGATGACGTGGAGACATCGGCTTAGAAGATCTTTGCTGTGGTGATAAGCTTGAGAAGATCTGCTGTTAGCATAATATTAGGAGATGAGGATATTATGTAACAGAGTATATAACTGTGACTAGATAGGAGATTTAGGTCACGGTTTTAGAGATTAAAAAGAGCAAGTGTAAGAGGCTGTTCTACACTGGCTCGCGTGGGAACAATTGGTGTAGCTCGATCACCAGTTGGTTTGTCAGATAGATTAAGGATTGGTCCGTCACAAGTCGGTGTAGACGTTGTGTAATTCGGATTAGACAGGTCTTGTAAGAGTGTCTAAGAAATTCTTAATAAAACAAGTTGTGTTGTGGAAACGTGGTTCAGTTCTTATACTTTGGTATCCATTTGATCTTTCATTTGGTATCAGAGCAGGTCTCCTCTGTGGACTCAAGTAGTCTACTCACAGGTTGAGGTCCTGCGATCATCATGGAAACCATGAAAGAACTAGTTGCACTGCAAAAACCAATCATGCTAGATGAGGGAAACTTTGGACACTGGAAAGCCAGGATGCGACACATCATCAGAGGCATTGACGAAGATGCTTGGACTGCAGTTGAGCAAGGATGGTCAGCACCCACTATGATCATGGATGATAAGTCTAAAGAACCCTTACCCAAGGAGAGATGGACAGACTCTGATAAAGCTGCTTCAAAATTTAACTCTAAAGCTCTCACCACAATCTTCTCCGCTGTAGATCTTGATCAGTTCAAGATAATTCAAGGTTGTGAATCTGCCAAGGAAGCATGGGATACTCTGATCAATCACTTTGAAGGGAATACTAGCGTTAGACGTACCAGGATTGATCATCTAGCCTCAAAATTTGAAAACCTACGCATGGAGGATGATGAATCGATTGGAAGTTTCATTTCAAAGATCAGCTCCATATCTAATGAAGCATCTGTACTTGGCAAAAAGTACAATGAAAAGAAACTTGTGAAGAAGCTCCTGAGATGTCTTCCAGCTCGATTTGAAGCCTATAAAGCTGTTCTGAAAATTGCTGTCAACACTGACGAGATGAAGTTCGATCAACTAGCAGGGATCCTGAAGGTACATGACCTTGAGCGAGTGGAAGAAAGTCCTAAAAGTCAGAAGGGAATTGCATTCTCAGCTGATACACAAGAAGTCGATCGCGTCAAGCGAATTGAGGACAACATGGTCCTCATGGCTAAGAACTTCAACAAGATGATTAAGAGAGTTGAAAAAGGACAGAGCCGCTCGAACAACAGATTCCAGAACAGAGACAATGAACGAACCTCTAACCAGAATTCAAGGAACGATTCAGGTCGAGGGAATCGCAGAAAGGACTTACAATGCCATGAATGTGAAGGTTATGGTCACTATCGCAACGAATGTCCTCTGACAAAGAGAAAGGAGCTAAAATGCATTGAGTGCAAAGGATATGGTCACACCAGAAGTGAATGCCCCAACAATCTCAAAAAGGATAAGTCCCTTATCTGTTTCAGCGACACTGAGTCAGAAAGTGATGAGGATAACGATGAACTGCTCCTAAACTTTGTAGCATTAGTCAGCAAAGACGACAAACCTGAAATCATCTCAAGTTCAGATTCGGAGTCAGATACTGAACAAGATGCAGACGAGGTATCTACAGACATCAAAACAGAATATCGAGTTCTATTTGACAAATTCACTGAACTGAGCTTAGAGAATCTACAACTAATCAAGGATAGAGCGATGTTGAAGGCTCAAGTAAACATTCTGGAGCTTGAACAACCTGAAACAAAAGTCATCCAGAACTCGACGGAATTAGTCGAAGAGAAGAAGAACGACCTGTCTGCACTTGAGAAAACTATCTCCAACCAAGCTTACAACCTGAAGAATCTGGAAATCAGATACGATCAAACTCAACACTTACTGAGTGAAGAAATGGAGAAGAGTCGGTTACTGCAACGAGAACTCAGTGACAACTACAAGAAATTGAGAATGCTCAATACAGGCTCCAGCACTCTGGACCACATTCTGAATCAAGGTCAGTCCCCTGCAATCAACCGAGGACTTGGATATCAAGGAACTACATCTCAGACTGATGATCACACAAAAGGCATCAAATTTGTGAAGAGCTCACAGCAGTCAGCACCAACTGATCAACAGGTAGTTGCACCATCCAAAGCTGATGGAAAAGATCAAATTCAGAGAAGAGTAATTCCACGACAGAATGTATGTCTGTTCTGCTGCAAACCAGGACACAAGGTTTCAAACTGCTACTTTCGCAGACGCCAACATCAACGGGCATGGTCTCTGAACAAATGTTTTATTGAACCAACCAGAGTAGGATGTGTGTGGATAGCCAAGACAGATCTCTATCCAAACTATGGAAATAGAGTTTCTCTTAAACTCAACTCCGGAGTAGAGAGTGCCACATCACCAGTCAGTACTCAAAGGGAAGGAAAAGCCATCATGTGCAACTTAGCGTTCATGCAAGACTGGGCCTCAACTGAAGGGGATTCAGTGTCCCACTCAGACTGCGATATGACACTCTCCGATGATGAAGACAGTAGCGAAGAACTGTCATACGCGTTTAACTCAAGACCCACAGTAGCTGGAGTTGCTTATACCTCCACTGACAACTCTGTAACTACTGAAGTTCCATGGTACTTTGATAGTGGTTGCTCAAGACACATGACCGGAACACTGAGTTGTTTGGATAAAGTGGAATACATCAAAGGAGGAAAGGTCACATTTGGTGATGGTGGCTATGGAAAAATCCGAGGTGTAGGAAACACTAACAGAGCAGACTTACCTAACCTCATAAACGTGTACTTTGTGGATGGACTGAAAGCCAATCTTATTAGTGTGAGCCAGCTCTGTGATGAAGGACTTCAAGTCATCTTTGATAAGAAGGAGTGTCGTGCAGTTAACGAAAAAGGAATCACAGTCTTGGTGGGGTTTCGATCAGAAAACAACTGTTACATGTGGAAACCCTCAAGCCAATGCATGTCAGCTAAAGAATCTCAAAGTGATCTCTGGCACAAGAAACTAGGACACATGAACACAAATGGCCTATCCAGATTGGTACGCGCAGAGGTAGTAAGAGGAGTGCCAACACTTGAGGATATCTCAGACAACGTATGTGGAGCGTGTTGCAAAGGTAAACAGATCAAGGTTCAACACAAGCAGGTATCTCAGATCAACTCAAAACAAGTTTGTGAACTTATTCATATGGATCTTATGGGTCCGATAACTCCTAACAGTGTTGCTGGAAAGCAATATATCTTTGTACTTGTTGATGATTTTTCCAGGTTCACTTGGGTTAGATTCCTGAAACACAAGTCAGACGCAGTTGATAGCTTTCGAATTCTCGCGTTACAACTCAAACAAGAGAAGGGTGGCATAGTGCAAATTCGTAGTGATCATGGAGGTGAGTTTCAGAACAAGGACTTTGACACCTTCTGCCAGAGTCAAGGCATTCAACACCAGTATGCTGCACCAAGGACTCCTCAACAAAATGGGATTGTAGAACGGAAAAATCGAACCCTTCAAGAAATGGCAAGAGCCATGCTCGCTGGAAACAACGTTCCATCTGGATTCTGGGCTGAAGCTGTTAACACAGCGTGCTATATCATCAATAGAGTGTATGTAAAACCAAAGACGAAGACAACGCCATATGAAATCTTCAAAGGGAAGACTCCTAACCTGAGTTTCTGTCATGTCTTTGGATGCCTGTGTTACATCTTGAATGACAAAGACAACCTAGGCAAGTTCGATGCCAAGAGTGACGTGGGGATGTTTCTCGGTTACTCTACAAACAGCTCAGCCTTTCGGGTTTACAACTCAAGGACCAAGCTAATTGATGACAAAGTCAACGTGGTGTTTGATGATCGAATGGGATTTTATCAGACTGATGCAGCTCAAAGAAATGTATGTGTTACACCTGATGCAGCGACTGACATTAACCCCATCACTACACCAACACCTGATGAAACCCCTGAGATTGACGACCAGATCCTACCTTCCTCAGTCACAGTTCACAAAAATCACTCTCCAGATGACGTCATTGGAGGAGTACTCGATGATAGAGTGACTCGCAAGAAACAAATTGACTTCAAAGGGATGGTCAAACTCGCATGCTTTATGGTAGAGATGGCGAGAACAGACTGCTTCATCTCACAAATTGAACCAAGGAACATTCAAGAAGCATTGGATGATGAATTCTGGACTGCATCAATGCATGAGGAAATGGATCAGTTCATCAGACTTCAAGTCTGGGACTTAGTACCAAGGCCAACAGATGCGAATGTGATCGGTACTAAATGGCTGCACAAGAACAAAACTGATGAGAATGGGAATGTTGTCAGAAACAAGTCAAGACTAGTAGCACAGGGCTACTCCCAGATTGAAGGCATTGACTTTGATGAGACTTTCGCTCCTGTGGCACGACTCGAGGCCATACGTCTACTGTTCGGCATTGCCTGCAAACTGAGAATCAAGCTGTACCAAATGGACGTTAAAAGCGCGTTTCTAAATGGGGTTCTCCAGGAAGAAGTGTATGTAACACAGCCTAAAGGATTTGAGGATCCTCACTTCCCAAATCATGTGTACAAGCTGAAAAAAGCACTTTATGGCCTGAAGCAAGCTCCAAGGGCATGGTATGAGCGACTAACGCAATTCCTGACTGAGACAGGGTTTAAGAGAGGAGGGGTTGACAAGACACTGTTCATCCAGGAAATAGACTCACACATTCTGGTCATCCAAGTCTACGTCGATGATATTATATTTGGGAGCACATCCAAGTACCTTGTCAAGGAGTTTATGAAAACCATGACCAAAGAATTTGAGATGAGCATGGTAGGTGAGTTAACGTACTTCCTTGGTCTACAAATCAAGCAAATGGACGATGGAATATTTGTGACTCAAAGCACCTACGCGAAAAATCTGATTAAACGATTCGGCATGGTAACCTGCAAGACGGCAAGAACACCTATGAGCACGACCACTAAGCTCTCACGTGACGAGGACGGTAGAAAGGTGGATGAGAAACTATACAGAGCTATGATCGGTAGTCTTCTTTACCTCACTGCGAGTCGCCCTGACCTATGCCTGAGCGTAGGAATCTGTGCTCGCTATCAAGCCTCTCCAAAGGAATCACACATGAATGCTGTAAAACGAGTGATCAAATATGTGAAAGGAACCCTGAATTTTGGCCTGCACTATACCTTCGAAACTAACCTTAATCTTGCAGGGTATTGTGATGCAGACTGGGCAGGGTGTGTAGATGACAGAAGAAGCACATCAGGCGGCTGCTTCTTTCTAGGCAACAACATGGTCTCATGGCACAGCAAGAAACAGAATTGCGTCTCCCTATCAACTGCTGAGGCTGAATACATCGCGTTAGGAAGCTGTTGCACTCAACTCCTGTGGATGCGACAAATGCTTGTTGACTACGGGTATGTCTCTGACCCTATGCTAGTTCACTGTGACAACATGAGTGCCATTAACTTAACTAAGAATCCTGTGCAACACTCTCGCACTAAGCATGTTGATCTTAGACACCACTTTGTGAGAGAGTTGGTAGAACTGAAACTTGTGATCATTGAACATGTCTCATCTGAAAATCAATTAGCAGATATCTTCACTAAACCTCTCGACTTCAACACCTTTCTGGGACTCAGAAAGGCGTTGGGAATTGTCGACCTTTAATCACCTTACCCATAATGTCCTAGGGGGTAGATAAGCACAGTTAGTAGTAAGCTCACCTCAAGTCACCTCTTTCAAAACCTTGTATCAACAATTCATTGGAAGTCATAATCTGAGCTGTTCTTAGCTATCTTGGCCACGAGACTCTACTGTGAAGGACACTCATCTTGGACCAGGATGCTAAAACATTCTGAGCTGAGCACTGATCACTGTCTGGATTGAGTTAAGAAACAGTGAAACGTCAGACAAAGTGTCACATTCTAGAATAACCGTGTGAAAGGCCTAAAAGGAAGAACACTCGTCATGGAACAGGGTATCACAACACTCTGTATCTAAGACGATCACTGTTCAGATTAGGCAAAATCAGATATTAGTGTGACATTCATCATGGATCAGGGTGCCACAACACTCTGCATCTGTAATGCTCTTTGCCCTACTAAGATGTTGATTTTGGGAAAAAAAAAAAAAAAAAAAAAAAAAAAAAAAAAAAAAAAAAGGGCCTTATAGGTTCCCATTGTAGAGGCAGAGATGGGAGCACAATGCTGCGAGAAGTGTTTCTAAAGTGTGACCAAGCCAAGCAACTGATCTAGTTTTCAGCAAAACTTCTAGTGAACCATTCTGTGTCAGCTACTCGGCTGAGCAAGCTACAGAGTGGAGTTGAGTCATTGCTTTTCATTCACTTATTTTTTTGACTTGAGTGTGTCTGAATCTGTCTGAGCTAGCCGTATCTTTTCCCATGGGACATTGAATATTTGTATATACGTTGTACTAGATTTATTTTCGACAATTATGTCACGATGATCACAGAAACCAGTCCTATTACTCTCTCCATATGTGTCTTGCTTAAAAAATGTGTTAGGAGTTCTTGGTACAAAAGTGAATATTGGGCCCAAATGTCACTTGTGAAACAAGCTTATGGGTCAGTGAGATGGGCCTAAACCAGCTGAATCTCTACTTAACCGCTAAGGGTTTTCAGCTCAGCTGCCACACTCCAAACCAAGAAACCTCACAGCTCTCTCCCATTCTAACGAGCAACATGCAACCTCGGAGAAGCTCGCGATTGAGACAATCAATGGAGACTCAAAGCTCTCTGATAACTCCGATCAACCCAGGCTCGTCATCGTGTCAGCGGAAATCAGCACGCAAGCGTCTCCGCCGCCCCACGCCGGCTACTCCGTCACTCCCGGAACCTGAGGTTGAGTCTCTCTCTGATGACAACCCAGATGATACCGATTCCGACGGATCTCTGGAAGAAGCCGCATCTGACGATACTCAAGAGGAACAACAAGACGAGTTCCTTCCAAAAGGACCAAGATACGAGGAGAGTCGCCAACAGTTCCAGATCCTGATTCAAGCCAACCCCGCGCTCCTCCGACCATCCAGGGCACCAATCAACTCTCGCTTTGCTACGGTGGAAGCAACTGAAAGGTATCGGGATTTGAAGAACAGGAAGTTTCTTGTCCAGTATCGTCTCCCTTTAGACGAAGAGAATCTTCAAGATGTCAAGAAGGTGATTATGGACTCAGGGCTGATTTACACGGTTATTGACTCTGATCCGTTCAAACCAAGCGTGATAAGACAGTTCATCGCAAATCTGGTGGATGCCGAGCCTCGAGGAGATGGAGTTGCGGTCTATGTCAAAGGCTCCCTGGTGAACTTCTCTCCAAGCCTGATCAACTCTCTGTATCTCATTCCAGCATGTGAGGAGGATCCTGATTGGTCAACCTATAACATGGATCGAGTGTGTACGTTTCTGACCAACAAGCGAATCCGCCGCTGGGAAGATATGAGCTCCAAGTTCCTCACTGCCACAAATCAAGTGCTGTACAAACTTGTTTGTGCTAACTGGATCCCCACCACAAGCTACACAGCTATGAACCCAGAGCGTCTTCGATTCGTCTACATGCTCTACCATGACCGCAAATTCGACTTCGGAAAGCTTGTCTACAACCAGATCATGGCAATGGCTGAGAGCACGAGAACCGAACGAACTCGAAGAATCATTTTCCCCAACCTGATTCAGCAAGTGTTATTGTTCCAACGCAATGTTCCTCCGGACTCTGATGATGAGGAATTCACTGGCTTGCCAAAGAAAGTAGTCAAAGACAAGAAGGCCGGCTTAGGGTCTGGAACCGAGTCTAGGACGCCTAACCTTGAAGAAGACATTGAGCATGCTATCGCTGGTCTCAAGGCCATCAGCATGCGTCTCAGGAGTAAGATGATCTAGAGGAGTTGTATTAACTAATGTTGCATCAGTACTAATGTGATTTTATCTTAATGTGCATCTATGCAGGGGGAGAATACCCACATCAGCAGCAGAATGGAGACAGTGATGGTGGAAGTGACTGAGGGAACGCCTTTTGTAGTCAATTCATCTATAGGCTCAAATTTTCATGTGTTTGAATTGTCTCATAATTGATCGGGAGACAATGAGCTTATTGAATGTATTTTGGTAGTTAGGGTCAACTTCTCGATTATGGCTTTAAGTTGTGTTCCAAGTTGTGTAATATCCTAGGGTTGTATCAAAGACTATTATCTGGTTTGAATTTATGATTTGAATGGATTATTGGGTCTAATTTTTCAACCATAGCATATCTCCTGTTAACAATGGTTTTGCAGGTAGCATAGAGTGTCACATTCAGATAAAAAGGGGGAGAATGTTAGCTCCAGGAAAGGAGCTGGTTCAATGCAAAAACAGAGCATGTGTCACATGACTCGCTTGGTATGTGAAATACCGGTTTAAAGTGGTTATGAGCTGATGACGTGGAGACATCGGCTTAGAAGATCTTTGCTGTGGTGATAAGCTTGAGAAGATCTGCTGTTAGCATAATATTAGGAGATGAGGATATTATGTAACAGAGTATATAACTGTGACTAGATAGGAGATTTAGGTCACGGTTTTAGAGATTAAAAAGAGCAAGTGTAAGAGGCTGTTCTACACTGGCTCGCGTGGGAACAATTGGTGTAGCTCGATCACCAGTTGGTTTGTCAGATAGATTAAGGATTGGTCCGTCACAAGTCGGTGTAGACGTTGTGTAATTCGGATTAGACAGGTCTTGTAAGAGTGTCTAAGAAATTCTTAATAAAACAAGTTGTGTTGTGGAAACGTGGTTCAGTTCTTATACTTTGGTATCCATTTGATCTTTCAGCAGTAGCACTAGACAATCCGCGTTGAAAGCACTGAGGTTATTAAAAGTGAAAATTGGCATGCGATTACATTAACAATACCAAACTCTCTTGTCCATTTCTATGGATGTCTCGGGCTAATGGAAGCCAGCTACATGTCTTGTTTGACTTTTATATCTCTGAGTTCTCTTCAATCATACATGCATCTGTATTAACTACTATAGTCACTAATCAACTCACCATTATCTTATTCACCACTGATGGATAGTCAAATTCTCTACATTTCAAAACGAAATGTAAGTTCTAAAAATTGGATCCTTCTAGATAGCTATATGTATTAGTTATCTTGATCATGTCTACAAGATCAACGTTAATTCTAGAGAAGTCTACTAATGCTAATTTATAGTGTCAAACTCCCATAACTCCATAAAATTATAAGAATCATATCTTATAGAAACCAATGGAATATAATCTTTTTGTGGCTAATTTTGGTCTGAGTTTATCATATCACTATGTTTAAGTTTTTGCCGTTCGAGGCTTCTCGAATCAGCATGTTTAAGTTTTAGTTCCTTTGCCATCAAAACTCGTTGCTTAATTAAGATTTTGTATATTTTAGTTAATATAAATATGATTTGTAGTGAAATACACATTCATCTTCAAAATAAAATAAAAAAAAACAAGTTTTTGTATTTTAATAACAACTTGTGGTCAGGTATATTAAGCATGAGGTACATTTGGTATTAAGTTATTAATACCAATACAATTTGTGGACAAAGCGAAGTCAAGTTTTGGCAAAGGAAGAAATGGTTTTATGTGTCAAAACAACGTGCCACTTTTTCATGCAATAACATGCAAATTAGGTCAGCCATTACGAATAAAATAAGATGAGTAATTCACTTTGATAAGAGTAAACGGGAAGCCACCATAGACCACTATATCCCATCATGGGGCCAATGGTCCAATACACAATTATTATCTAATTTGGTTTTATATGTTCCAATGTTTCAACCACTCCAATATCATGAAGCCGTGACTAAGTGCGAGTACTATATATAAGCGACATATACACTAGCTTGTAAACTTAATAGCATACTTTAAAATAGCTTAAAACAAAATACACACCACTAGAGAGATGAAAAATAATAAGATGGTTAGTGTGAATTTATTGAGAGTGATTATGCTGGTGCATGCAATTATTGGGCTTCCTTATAACGTGAGGGGGTTAAGTATGGGTTACTACATGATGAGCTGTCCTATGGCAGAACAGATTGTGCAGAATAGTGTTGACAATGCTCTTCGAGCTGATCCCACTTTAGCCGCAGGGCTTATCCGTATGCTCTTCCACGACTGTTTCATTGAGGTAAAGTTTAATTGTGTGTTTCTAAGTACGTAGAAGAACCCTAATGTTTGTTTTTGTCATATATTAAGGGATGTGACGCGTCGATTCTGCTGGATTCAACAAAAGACAACACTGCTGAAAAAGATTCACCTGCGAACCTGAGTCTACGTGGCTACGAGATCGTAGATGATGCAAAAGCGGAAATAGAGAATACATGTCCAGGAGTTGTATCTTGCGCTGATATTATAGCCATGGCTGCTAGAGATGCTGTCTTTTGGGTAAGCAAGCTGATCATTTGTGATTGTATATTATATACTGAATGATATTTATAACTATTAGAGTTGGTAATTGGCTTTTTGTTTATTAATTAGGCTGGTGGTCCATATTATCAAATAGCAAATGGAAGATTTGATGGTAAAAGATCAAAGATAGAAGATACAAGAAATCTTCCTTCACCTTTTCTCAATGCCTCTCAACTCATTCAGACTTTTGGCCAACGTGGCTTCAGTGTGCGGGATGTTGTTGCTCTCTCCGGTAAGTTTTTACTTACTACACACTTTGAGCAACACCATAAAGAAAGAAAGCTAGTAGTTCAAGTAAAAAAAATGGAATTCACATAGAAATAGTTCATTAAAATAGTTATAAGCTTAAGATTTTCTTATCTAAAAATTTTTAAATATAAGAATTGAATTTGATTGGATTTGAACTTCAACTAATATATTTTGTAACTCAATTAATTGTTTGATTTAGATGACCATGCTTTATTGTTTTTTTTTAAATAGTTAAAAGTTGAATTTATATATTTAATTTCTAAATGTAACCTTAGTATAAAACTAGGTTTGTGGTGTTTTTACTTTTTAGAGTTGAATAATTTTGGTGGCTGGAAAATAAAAATAAAATCTATAATATAAGATTTTACTATTTTATAAAATATTGTAATATTAAGATACTCTACATTCACTTGGAATGAAATCCAAACAAATATCAAATGTTTATCAAGAATCCAAAGGCCATAAATTAATTTATTTGGTTGTAACTTAATTTGTGGAATCATGTATAGGAGCACATACCCTTGGAGTTGCACGATGCTCATCCTTCAAGGATAGACTTACCACCCCAGACTCTACCATGGACTCCTCTTTTGCAAAAACTCTTTCTAGAACTTGCAGTGCCGGTGACAACACAGAGCAACCATTTGATGCAACGCGTAACGATTTCGACAATGCTTACTTCAATGCGCTTCAGAGGAAATCAGGAGTCCTCTTCTCGGACCAAACCTTATTCAACTCACCAATGACCAGGAATCTTGTTAATGGCTATGCCTTTAACCAAGCTATGTTTTTCTTTCATTTCCAACAAGCCATGCAGAAAATGAGCAACCTTAATGTTAAAATTGGTTCTCAAGGTGAAGTCCGTCAAAATTGTCGCAGTCTTAACTAAGCATATATGCCAAAATGCATTAATGATTTTTGTATTAATGCTCCAACCTTTGGTTATATCTCTACTCTCTCATATGATTCATGATGAATCTCTTGTGCTACCATGTAATATAATTGGTGTAATCTTATCATAATATGTAGTTGTATACTTATTGTTTGTGGGTTTCAGATATCATCACAGTGTGTGACCTTCATCTATGTATTTAACAGATATGATCTTTCTCTCTATCCAAGACAACATTCTATTTTTGTTTTTTTTTTTCACTTGAGCATTATCCGCATATAAAGACAACATAGAACATGCCTAAAGATGTCTAAAACATGATATAAAACTTACAAACAATCCTCAAGAATTAACTTTTAAAGTAATGTTTTGAGTTTTAGTTTTTATCAAGAACATTCAAACCCCTTTTCATATAAAACTTACAAACCCCAATTCTGATTTTTCTCATGCATGTACTCACTTAAGAACCAATAATATGGAGCAGCAGAAACTAAAACCCTTAATAAATACAGAATAAGAAGTAGAAAACCAAGGACAGATAAAAGCATTAGTGTTACAACAAATCTTATCTTGGACCCGAGGGGTAATCGTTTTCGATGTGGGAAGTGGAATCTCCTATGAGCCAGGCAGTGTTCGGTTGGTTATAGTTTTGGTAACTGAAATCTTGTCTGAACATTTCCTCCTTTTGCCACTCTTCCCATCTCTCAGCTAAACCATCTCCTTCAAGCATTCTCACAACTTCAGACATTTTGGGTCTCTCCATCGGTGAGCTCTGAGTGCAGAGCAGAGCCACTTGTATCAGCTGCTCCACTTCCTCGTCTATATAATTACCCTGAAGATCCACATCTACTAGCGCTTCCAACTTCTTCTCTTTCAACAACCCTTTCACCTGTTGAATGGTACCAAAACAAATTAATACAAAAAGAAGCAACACACATCATGGACTATACACGTGTGAAGCTTACCCAGTCTAGTAACATGACATCATCGTCATTGGCGAGGCGAGCAAGGTCGAAAGCTCTTTGTCCAGTAATCAGCTCAAGAAGCATGACTCCATAACCAAACACATCCGTTTTCTCTGATGATTTTCCCGTAGAAAGATACTCAGGTGCTATATGACCAATTGTACCACGCACTGCGGTTGTCACATGCGTGTCTTTGTAGTCCATGAGTTTCGCTAGACCAAAATCACCGACCACGGCTTCAAAGTCCTCGTCCAACAATATATTAGCAGCTTTCACATCTCTATGAATGATCTTTGGGTCGCAATGATCATGTAAATACGCAAGCCCCCTTGCCGATCCCAACGCAATGCGCTGCCTCTTTGGCCAATCAAGTGGCGGCTGTGACTCCGGACGGTCTAAGGAGAAAATAAGAATATAACATTACTCACAGATCAACGCTTTAATAAGCTACAAGATGAGAGATTACCTCTTAAACAGGAGGCAACACTTCCATTAGCCATGTAGGGATAAACAAGCAATCTTTCTGTTGGAGTCATGCAAAAGCCACGAAGACGAAGTAAGTTCCTATGAACAGCCATACTGATCATCTCAACTTCGGTCTGGAACTGCAGCTCTCCACCTTGGGTGCGCTCCTCTTTCAGTCTTTTAACCGCCACTAGGGTGCCATCGGCCAACCGTCCTTTATAAACTTTACCAAAACCACCTCTACCCAATATGTTCCTGTTGCTAAAGTTATCCGAAGCAACTTGTAGTTCACGTAATGAAAACCTCTTGAGTTGTCCTAAATGAACCTCTGGGTCCTCTTCAGCTGCGAAATAATAAAAACAAACGTTTCAGCCAGAGAAAGTGTCAACGAGAAAACAGGCAAAAGGGAAGTTTCCGCTAACCTGGTACATCGAAGAAGTGGTCCTGTGGTTTTTTCCTTCGCCACAGAGCAAGTGCAATGGCTGGAACAGCAAATAGAAGCGCAGCACCTGCGGCAACTCCTCCCGCAATTGCTCCAGTGATTCTATTACTCCCTGCAGGTATTATATGAATAACTCCTTTCTTAATACATAACTGATCGGCATTGATTGTTTTCTTAATAAGTTGAATACATTTTTGGGAAATATTAAGCATAATTATACTAACAGAATTTTATATATTTGGACTTTATAATAGGATATGGTATCAAATATGTTTCATCATTGGACATTGACTGTTAATTCTTTTTCTGTCCACTCAAATTGGCAATGCTATATATTATCTATATACAGTTGTGGAAGAAGCGATAAAACCACCTATAAGATACATGGCATAGACAAAAAAGGAAAAATACCCGCAGGTGATGGCGGTGTAGGAGAGATGGGAGGAGGCGGAGAAGCGGGAAGGGGAGTCAAATTGGTGTTGGCAAAACTGTATATAACTTCCAATTAATTAATCAAATCAATCTGACATGTCCAGAAAGATTTGAAAGTAGGAGAAAGAAGCAAAACCTGATAGGTGTGAAAAGTGAAAAGGAACCATTAACAGGAATATCTCCAGTGAGACGAGTGTTTGAGAGATCCCTGCATTTCAAGATTAATATCATTTTTCTGTCCAAACAATAATCAGAAGCATTTCAAAGAAATTCGGGAGACTTACAGAACTTGCAGAGACAAGACAGCAGTCAAAGACCTAGGAATTTCTCCAGATAAGCTATTGTTATTAAGACGCCTAAACACCAATAGCAAAAAGAGCATGAGTTGATACTGACGAAAGTGGAGCAAATAATGCAATCAAACTTTTTAAGGACGTTGTGCTTACAAGAACCGGAGTTTCTGCAGTCGGCCGAGAGATGATGGGATGGGACCGCTTAAATTGTTCAGGTAAAGATCCAAGCTCACAAGTTCCGTCAAGTTCCCAAGCTGCTCTGGGATTGGCCCAGTGATGTTATTGCTATAAAGCTCCCTGTATCATTACACTTTCTTCAATATCGAATAAACTCCTATGTTTGCATAAATATATAGTCTTTTTAAGAAGAGAAGACTTACAAGTACTGCAAGTTTGGGAGCTGGCCAAGCTGCGTTACGAGCTGACCAGATAGATTGGCATTCCCAAGGTCACTGAGCAAAGATAAACTCTTAGTAACAGATGCGAAAAGCAGAACCATTCTTGAGCAGAGACAAAAAGAAAGAAAGAAAGAAGAACTCACACACGGGTAACACTGTTCTCACTATTGCAAGTAACATGAAACCAAGTACAAGGGGTAACAAGAGTAGCATCCCAACTCTGAAGCACCTTGTTAGGGTCGGATAAACTGTTCTTCAGAGCACTCAGAGCATCACCTAACCAAAAGAAGAATCAATTAAATTAAAAATGCCTACTTTATGAGATTAAAAAAAGGAGAAGAAGAAGCAAACCTTCGGCGTTGCCAGAAGTTCTGAGAACCAAATCGAAAACCAGAACCAGCCAAAAGAATCGAGCTATCATCATCAATCTTCGTTCCATTTACAACTTCTTAAATTAAACTTTCATTTGAAGATGCTCATCATAGAAAGATCCAAGCTTTTTACACCCCCACCACAAATTAAGGATCTGGAGTCCTCGATTTGAGCTTACCACAAGGAAGCCCCCAAAAAGTCAAAGACAAAGAGCCCTCCCTCGACGCGTATTCACCCGTTGACTTTTAGTTTCAAGAGAAACCCCCTAAGCTCGATCTCAGCTGTATTTCTCGATTTGAAACTCCTCCGAGATCGCTGACCGTTGACTGATTTTTCTCCGGGGAGGATTCAGATTGAGAGAGGAAGATGAATGATGATTGCTAATATACTCAAAGAATAAACGAAAAGAAAAAAGAGTTTTTTTTTACCACTTGTTTGAGTTGGTACAGTGAATTTAAAAAATGACATTTAATGAAGAAAGCAAGAGAGACGATGACGTGGCGCATTTCGAGCTTTTAGCTGGTCAAAGTCAAACGCGCACGCACGACTTCCAACTTGGGATGATAAAAGCATGATACATAACACCATCATCATCGCTTTAATTACTTCGTTATCATTTAATCCATCAAATAATTGAGCCTCTCTTTCAAAAGGGTGTTGGTCCAAAATCAGCCTAGCTCAGTTTTTATACAGGCTCGTGTTTTTTTAAAATGGGCTGGATAAAAATAAATATGCAAGGGCGAGTCTAAGTCGGCCCAGCTCAGTTTTTAAACAAGCCTTTATTGTTGTGTCGGTTATATAGATTTTTTGGTATATATAAATTTTAATACCTGAACTGTAACACCCCAAAAAATTATGTCCAAAGATATGATTGGACGGTGTTCAAAAGAAAAAAAAGAAGATATGATTGGACCTAAAAAATGAATATATTTCTTTTTTTTTTTTGGTAAGCTGCAGGAGACATTAGTCCCCTACTTTTTATTTAAAATATAAAATTACATGCAAAACTGCCGAGGTCTCGATACCCCATTAATATCCTCTAAAGAAATAGCACCAACGCTATCAGGAACAAACTCGAAAACATGCAAACCAAATGATAAAGAAAGAGCATAAGTAGCTAATCCATCGGCTAGATGATTAGCTTCCCTATACACATGCGAAATCTTGACTATCCAGTCTCTTGTTATGAAGCCGTAGCACAGACGTACTAGGAATGACAGGGGATGAGAATCATTAATCCCTGTCCGAAGAAAATCCACCACACTCTCTGAATCCACTTCCAGCTCTACCCGACGAAAACCACGCTCCCATGCTATGCACAGCCCATAGTATACTCCCCACAACTCTGCCATAGGGGCGGAGCAAATCCCAATAGTAAGCGCAAAGCCTCCATGCCACATTCCATACTCATCTCGCAGAACTCCTCCTGCCGTGGCAAGACCCGGATTACCTTTAGATGCTCCATCAGTATTGATTTTGATCCATCCGGACGGTGGCTTCTGCCAAGATATCTGCCTCTCCACACGTTCCCTCCCCCGACTGCGTCCACTAAGCTTATCATTCGCTACCACCACTTCCCGAGCTTTTTCTCTAAGAAATTGAACCCTGTCGCGACACTTCCCTTCATCTCCAAACACGTAACCACACCTCCATTTCCAACACCACCAAACTGTTAAAGCAAAGAGCGTGGGCCATGAGTCTCCCCAGATCGGTTCTCTCTTCGCAAGGTTCTCAAATAGCCATTCTAGAAGGGGCAGAGTAAAGAAGCGTTGCTGTTTACTTCTAGGAACAAGTCGTATCCACAACCCTGCAGCCGCCGGACATTCCCGAAGCACGTGGAGTATCGTCTCATCTCCACCTTTGCACAGCGGGCATATACTATTCTCACTCAAGTGTCGGCGTTTACGTTCCATGTTCGTCATGATCACCTGATGGCTTACTAACCACAAGAACACCCGGACCCTCTCTGGGTTTATGACACTCCACACCCGCCTATACAAAGCTTCCATATTAGGCCTCGGTACCGTGTTACTTGTGAGGAAAGTATAAGCTGACTTCACAGTGAATAAGCCATCTTTACTCTCTCCCCACGACATTCTATCTCTAGCGCCAGTTACCTCATCAAGCACTACTGAAGCCAACCTAAGACGGTTCATTTCTGACATATAAGATTCGATTCTCTCCTGTATCCAACCTGTTCCCGTCTGCCATAAATCACAAACCCGTTCCTCTAATCTCTCTTCAGGTACCTCGACCGTACTTAACTCAGACAAAGATTCCTTCAACAGCCATCTATCCCTCCAGAAGCGAATCCGACTGCCATCACCAGTCACCCAAGCCATTCCCGGAATAACAACCTCACGTAACCCCATCATCAAACTCCTCCATGTTGGCGACCACGTCCCCCGTGTTTGTAGCCACAATGGATTATCTATTTCTCCCACATGGAACTTCTTCCTCAGTATCTTCACCCATAATCCGTCTTGCGTATTAAGCAGCCTCCAGCCCAATTTTGCTAATAAGGCAATATTCATTTCTTTTGCCAAACGTATTCCCAATCCACCTTCACACTTTGGTCTGCAGATCTTTTCCCAAGAGAGTAGATGCTGTTTCCTGCTACCCTCATTGCTTCCCCAAATAAAAGACCTAGCAATTTTGTCCAACTGATCCAGTGTAGCTACCGGAAGAGCTATAGTACTCATTGTATGCACCGGAATGGACGCAAGAACAGATTTAGTAAGTGTTATCCTCCCTGCCAAGCTCAAAAACCTCCTCTTCCAACCAGCCAGCTTCGAAGACACTTTCTCAACTACATCGCCAAACGTCTCCTTGTTTATTCTTTTTTGTAGAACAGGCATACCCAAATATTTTCCTAACTCTTTGGTTCCCTTTATACCACTTTCCCTGCTTATGGAGTCCGCTAAATCCCGATGCACATTCTCAGAGAAAAAAATTAGAGATTTCTCTAGACTTACTTTTTGTCCTGAAGCTCCACAAAATCTCTCCAGCACTTTGCGAATCACTCGAATCTGGGATATTGATGCCTCTGCAAGCAAGATCAAGTCGTCCGCAAAGCAAACATGGGACAATGCTGGCCCACCTCTAGATAGCTTTATTGGCTTCCATTCTTTCTTGGCAACAGAGAGTTCAATTTGATGACACAATCGTTCCATGCACAGTACAAAGAGATATGGTGATAGAGGATCTCCCTGTCTAAGTCCACGTTGCGGTTTAAAAGCCTCTGTCCTCTCTCCATTCCATAATAGACTCATTCCCGGGTTCGTCACGCACTGCATAATCCATTGAATCCACATCTCTGGGAGTTTTGCTGCTTGGAGAGTATCTTCTAAGAAATCCCATCGGATCCGATCATATGCTTTTTCGAGATCCAACTTGAGTAACATCCACCCTCTGCGACCCTTCTTCTTTCTCATCGAGTGAACTGCCTCTTGTACCACCACAATATTATCAGCACTGAGCCTGCCAGGGATGAAACTAGCCTGTGCTGGACCAATGAGATTTGGCATAAGCTTCTTTAAACGCAACACCATCGCCTTTGTTATTATCTTGAACAAGACGTTACATAAGCTTATAGGACGGAATTGCATAATCCTCTCCGGCTTAAGGACTTTTGGGATTAGAACCAGCATTGCATCATTCATACCTTCGGCGAGGACTCCTGATTCAAAGAACTCTAGCCCACACCTCGTGACTGACTCACCCACTACTTCCCATGAGTCATGGTAGAAAACAGGTTGAAACCCATCTGGACCTGGAGCTTTGAACTTGCTCATCGATCGAACCGAAGTCTCAACATCCACTGCAGAAAAAGGTTTATTTAAAATTTCTTTCTCCTCTCTTGTGAAATCCGTAAACCCTTCCCGCGGGAGCTTCTCCGTGTCTAAACTGATGTCATCCGTTGAGTACAGTCTTTTGTAATAGGTTATTGCTAGCTTTTCCAGTTCCTCCGACTGATCAATCCACCTACCATCATCGTCCTTCAGCATATCAATTCTGTTTCTCTTCCTCCGAACAATTGTACTCGTATGGTAATAGTTTGTATTTCTATCCCCAAACACTACCCATTTCTCGCGTGACTTCTGGTACCAGAGAACTTCCTCCTGCTCAAGAACAATATCAAATTCTTTCTGTAAAACCCCTTCCTTCTGCAGCAAGTCATCAGTCGGGTTCCTCTCCAAAACTTCCTGAATTTCTCTGATATCCTTCATTAACTTTTCCTTCCTTTGCTTCACATCACCAAATACCTCTTTGTTCCATTGTTTAAGCTTTACTTTTAAGGCCTGAAGAGCCTCAGGAGTGCGCATATCCCCATTCCAAGACGCCAAGAGTAGCTCTTTAAAGCCCTCATGCTTAAACCATGCAGCTTCGAACCGAAAAGGTCTCCTCCTAGGATTAACTCTCTGTTCAGGCTCTAGTTGCACATATAGTGGTGTATGATCTGACGCGAGGAAAGGTAGATGAGCAACGACCGCCTCCTGCCATCTTACCCGTGCCTGAGCGCTACACAAGACCCTGTCCAACCTTTTCGCTATAAAGTTCCGAGTATCCTTTCCTCTTCTCCATGTGAATGTATTTCCTCTGAACCCCATATCCACCAAGGCTAGCTCGTTTATCCATTCTCCAAAAGCCAGCGAGTCTGGTGAGAGTCTACCATTCCCTCCTGACCTCTCATCTAATCTCAAGATCGTATTAAAATCACCACCTACCAATACCGGTTCCGTAATACCTTCAATAACCCGCTTTAGCTGTCCCCACAAATTACTTCGACGACTCACTGTAGGCGCAGCATAGACCGCAATAAGGTGAATGATTTCCATCCCAATCTCCACCCGTGCATGAACAAACTGTTCTGACGATTCTACGACCGTAAGAACTCCAACATTATTTCTCCACAAGAGCCAAATACCTCCACTTTGGCCAACTGCATCCACCCGAAAAGAGTTATCAAATCCTAAGCTCTGACAGATCTTCATCGCCTTATCTCCTCCCGCATGAGTCTCGAAAAGCGCAAGAAAATCTGTGTTGAACTTCTTCAAAATATACCGAATAGATCGTCTGAAATTGGGTTTGTTTGCCCCCCGGCAATTCCAGAATATGCAATTCATCATCTTTATGATTTTAAGGTCTAAGAGAACTACCGGGGTACCCTGTTATGCAAGGGACAAAACCCTTCCATCTCCCTGCGAGCTCGTCTGTATCTCCGAGTCTCCTTGTTCCATCTCGCTGGTGATATTATCCATCGGATTTGCCAGTTCCTCATCTCGTAACTGCAGCGGTTTCTCTGCAACCCCAATTGCCGCCGCATTTTCTCTGAATAGATCAACATCTCTCCCTGCATCCAACCTCTCCACTCTCAGTCTCTTACCAGACTCCGATAGACTGATCTCACCTTTGGTCGGGCCAAAAACCAACCCTCGAGCGGGCCGATTATTCAATTTTTTGGGCCTTCCCCGTGGTCCCTCTCCTGTCTTCTTATCCCCAGCCCACTTATCTTTGTTCCCCACTTTCAAACCCGTCATTATGTTTGCTTTCCCGCCAAAGATCATAGTCTCTTTGCCACGCGAGATTTCCTTACCTCTGTTTCTATCCACATTCATATCCTGATTCTCCTTGTTCTCTTCTCCCACAACAAAATCTTCCCGTGTTTCTCCCAAGTTTGTGTCCATCTCCAAACTCCCGTATTTATTAGATAAAGCAATCTCTGCGGTTTTCCCACCGTGAGCGATCTCTTGGTTCTGACTTGCCTCTCCACTAGTTTCACCCATCACATTCTTTGTCTGTCTGGTCCGCATCTGCGACCCTCTCCTTGGTCCCTTTACCCGAACAAAACCATCCTCTTGCATTTGCTGTTCTTGTCTATTTTCCAGTCCATTCTTGGCCTGCGGCTCTGCATTTACGGCCAAGTTAGCCATTCTTTCCGCAATCATCTTCGGACATCCATGCACCAAATGTCCATAAATTCCACATTTTGAACAAATAACTGATAGACCCTCATAGGCTACGAAGTATCTCTCTCCATTTATTAGCACTGTCCCTTTCAAAGGCTTTGCAAGGTTCACTTCAACGCATATTCTCGCAAATCTTGCCCTTTCAAAATTCAATGTGGTCAGATCAACACGAATTGGTCTCCCCAGTCCTTTAGCAATGCCCATGAGTATTGATCGGTGGTAGAAATTCACTGGGATGTTCGACAGTCTGATCCAAACCGGTGTCGTAACAATGTCATCTCTGAGGGGATCAAACTCTGGCGACCAAGCTCTCACCATGAGATAACTACCAAAAGCCCTCCATGGGCCTCCTGTTAACGCTGCCAAGTAATCTTCTTCCTTCTCGAACCGAACCATGAAGAATTGTCTTGGTAAGTCCATTACATGCATTACTCCCTTCGGACGCCATAGTTCTCTTAGTTTCTTGTTCAAGGCAGTTATCACGACACTCCTTCCCAAAACCCTAATAATCATACACTGCTTCCACATCCCGTTCATCGCTTCCAGCACTTCCGATTCGATCGTGATTGATGGTTCACCATCCTCCCCATTCGGAAAGTCCACCCGAAGCCGCTCCGCCACAAACGAATCATCCATAATACTCTCTGGATTTGGCATGCCTCCCCCGTTCGTACCCGCTGCCTTAGCTGCCCACGAGATTACCGCATCTGGTGGATCTCCTGGTGGTCTCGCTCTCTCCCCCACATCCATCATGGTTGCATCTCGATCTCCCGACTCCAAAACCCTACCTTCGCCAATCGCCAAGACCCTAGAGTCGCCGTTCATTACTTCTCTTCTATATTGCATATGTTAAATGAATATATTTCTTGACACATATATAAAGAGTACAAATATCGTTTTTTTTAGTATCTACCTTACAATTTTATGAATCATCATATTTTATTGTAATAGATCGAAAAGTACAAAAGAAATACAATACGGACAGGCAACTCTGTAAGATATATCTAGTTTGTCATAAGAGTGAAAAAAAAAAAGAGCTAGTCACTATACCAGACAATTTAAAGGCCCATAGATAATGAGATGTAAAATCTTACCCGTGATCTTCTTCTTACATAAAAAATAAATTTTATTTTTATTTATTTTTCGGAAGATATGCACTTTCTCTCCTTCCCTTTACCACCTTTGGCTTTTGACACTTCACATGCACCATCGTTAGTGCCCTTTTCGCGACATATATGTGTCCTGTCTGTATACATTTTTTTTTTAAATTACATTTTCTTTTCTATTTCCAGACAAAGAAAAGTATAAAGAAGTCGAATATTAGAGGTAAGGTATCAAACAATCTTCCACCACCTTCGTTGTCACGAACCAAAAGCTTTACGGTAATCATTTGCACACACATGCAAGTCTGACTTTTCCTTTCTCTCTCTCAAACCAAATCATCACAAAAAGTTTCATTTTAGAACTCTTCTGCTCGTAATTATTATCCATCTCAGAGATTCTCAATTGTTATCTGAATCAAATAAAGATGGAATCTGAGAAGACAAGTGTTGTGAGTTCGATCACAAGACCGTCGTGGGTGCTCCTTCTCCTTGCTTTCACCGTCTTAGCCATTCTCTCTCACCAAATCTCCTCCAATTCATTCCTCCCTCTCTTTATCTCGACCACCACCACGACCCGTATACATGACCCGGTTACATGCTCCGGGTTTTTCACCCACGACCCGTCCCCGAAACGGATCGTCATGTCGATAACCGAATTCGGCGGAGTGGGAGACGGCAAGACGTCTAACACGGAGGCTTTCCGCCGCGCGGTAAGGCATCTAAGAGGCTTTGCGGCAGAGGGTGGGGCCCAGCTTAATGTCCCCAAGGGCACGTGGCTCTCGGGAAGCTTTAACCTCACCAGTAACTTCACGCTCTTCCTCGAACAAGGCGCTGTTATTTTGGGATCCCAGGTAAAAACAAAACTCTAGTTAATCTGGTATTGCTTGGCTATGAACAGAGTTATAATAATTGATTTAATAGTATGTGTTTATCAATTACCATTTTGATGATTGCTCTGTGAGAATCCAAAACTGGGTTACGGCTTTGTCGGTTCGTTAAGTTTGGTTTGGTTGGTAAACACTTTCGGTAGATTACGCTAATCACGGTCACTCGTGAAAAGTCTGTAACGGACCCCACCACACCTAGTGTTTGAAAGTAGAGAGAGTGTGTTATGAGTGGAAAAATCCTCTTTGATTTGTATAAATCTTGATCATTTTCGGATTTACTTTGTTAAATGTGCTTTTGATGTCATTAGTAGTTGCGGTAAAAAAAGGGTCTAGGAAGAAGTGAAAGAAACCATTTTTATATGCTAATAAGATTCTTATAAGAGTTAAAAATGACTAAGATTACTTTTGTCTGAAGCATGTTTTTCTTTATAAGAATTTAGATCTACCAGATTACTTCTGTGGTCTCTAATTTGTAGTATTAAATTATTCTTGAGTTTTGCTTGTCATGTGCCATGATACCAAGAGCTTTTTTCGTTTTTGAAATTGGTTTAAATTTGTCTGCTAGTGTCTTTTAGCATAGTTTCATGTGTTATGTAAGCTCGAAAGTCAGCTGTACTAATTTTTTTTATTTCTTTCTTTGCTTTATTATTTTTTAAGTTTACATGAACTGATCACGGTTACAATTTCGATGTATTTGTCTTGGATCATGGTTTGATAGGACCCAGAGGAATGGCCAATAATAGAGCCGTTACCTTCTTATGGAAGAGGGAGAGAGAGACCTGGTGGTAGACACATTAGCCTCATTCATGGAGACAATCTCACTAATGTTGTCATTACAGGTACTACTTTACTCTCTTGTTTTTATTCAGTACCCCAGTTACTTGGGTTTATTATATCTGTTCAACATTACCAAAAGCTTCTATGGACTGTTGAGTAAAATTTTAGTCTGCTTTCTCTGCAAAGATATTACCTTAATGTTTTTTTCATTCCATGACGTGAACTAGAAGGCCAATGCAAATGGAAGGCGAAATTTCTTTATATTTGGTTGAAAAGTATATTACACAAAGTAAATGCTGCGTTTGAAACAGTCAAGGCGGGTGTCATAGTCTCTGCTTTAGCCAGATCAGATGATCTATAGCTATCAGGAGAGACAGTTTAGGTTGACTTGGTTTTTAGGTTTACATGGTCTTAAAGAGTTTGGAGTTCTCTAGAATTAACTCATTGGCTTTTGGGTTCTGTCCTTTAATTCTCTGTGACTGAGAGTAATAAAGCAAATAAATCAGTTTCTAGTTCTATAATAATGACATCTAGATTTAATATAATTTTTTTTAAAACTACAGGTGAAAATGGTACAATTGATGGTCAGGGGAAAATGTGGTGGGAGTTATGGTGGAACAGAACACTGGTGCATACGAGAGGCCATCTTATTGAGATCAAGAACTCTCATAACATCCTCATCTCTAACCTCACATTGCTCAATTCTCCTTTTTGGACAGTACATCCTGTTTACTGCAGGTTCTTACTTATACTTCCAACTGTTTTTGCTTGCATTTTTACATCATTTGAATAACCTGTAATGACTTTGTTTGTGCAGCAATGTTGTTATTAGAGATATGACCATCCTTGCTCCGATGAATGCTCCTAACACCGATGGTATAGACCCAGGTAAGGATGCTCTACTCTGGCTAGGATTTTTTTTTGCTTGAATACAATCTTGTCTTGTGTCTTATTTCTCTGAATAAACATTACAGATTCAAGCACCAATGTCTGCATTGAGGACTGTTACATCGAAAGCGGCGATGACCTTGTAGCTGTGAAGAGCGGGTGGGACCAATACGGAATGGCCATGGCACGTCCTAGTTCAAACATCATCATTAGACGAATCTCTGGTACTACACGCACTTGTTCAGGTGTTGGAATAGGAAGTGAGATGTCTGGTGGGATTTTCAACATTACCATCCAAGACATTCACGTTTGGGATTCAGCAGCTGGGCTCCGTATCAAAACAGATGTAGGCAGAGGCGGTTACATTTCGAACATCACCATCAGTAATGTATTACTAGAGAAAGTGAAAGTTCCTATTAGATTCAGTAGAGGCTCAAATGATCATCCTGATGATAAGTGGGATCCTAAAGCTATGCCGAGAGTTAACGGGATTTATATTAGTAACGTTGTGAGTGTGGACTCGAGGAAGGCTCCTATGTTACTTGGTGTTGAAGGAGGAACGTTTCAGGACATATGTTTGAGGAATGTAACGCTTCTTGGGTTGCCTGAGTCAGAGAAATGGAAATGCAAAGATGTTTCTGGTTATGCTAGTGATGTTTTTCCTCTGTCGTGTCCACAGCTTTTGCAGAAGGAGGGTTCGGTCTCTCAGTGTTTATAAATGAGTTTGTGGTTAGTAATTTTTTTATAGAGTTCCATGTGATATAGGAGGTCCATGAGTTTGAGCAAGTTTTTTTTTGGGGTGAAGATTCTTGGCCACTTCAGAAGATGCCATCTTGGTTTTCCTTTTCACATTTATTAATTTATTCTTGTTTGTGAATTTTATCCTTTTTGACACATACTTTGTGTAACGAAATGTATACTTTGATTGATTCAATAAAGATGTCTGCATATTCATTTTTACCGTCATTGTCTTGCACACCATTTGTATTTCAGTATTTCACCCACCACCAAAAGAATATAGTGTTTAGGTGCGTGAAAGCGTCGTCGTTGGTCAATAAAGTAGTTTTTCTACGTAACGACGTATAAAGAGTTGTCTTGGACTGGAAATGTAAAGTTGTTTCTCTTTGTTTATCTGAATTGCGAACTGGGTTGTTTATTTGAGAATGGTCAAATTAAGCTCTTTGTGATGAAAATTAGATAATCTTGACAAAAAAAAACAGAAAAGAAAAGTAGATAATCATCCTACTATATAAAAGGGACTAAATTCAAGACTTTTGGAACTATCCACCTCAGCCAAAATATTCTCATCCAAAAACAATTAGGAATAAACGTCATTTAGAAAATAATTAACTAACATACAATATTTTGATATTTTTAGAAATTATAAATTTGTAACTGCTAATTTATTAATAGAATCATATATCTATATTGAATTATGTTCTATTTTTAATCGTTAGACTTCAAGGGTAAATAAATTATTAATTTTTTTTTTGACGTCAATAAATTATTAATTTATAATATATATATAGTTTATAACTTTATATTATAGTTATAAATATAGAGAAAATAACCGGGGAGGGTGAAAATGCTCATGTAAAATTATATAATTAAAATGGTAAAATGGTGAGTATGATGAGGTGAATCTAAGAAAATTTGTTGTACAAATTATGGTGATTTCTTCGTCCACTATAATGATTTAAAATAAAATATATATATTCACATAAATAAGTCAATATTTATTGCTTTTTTTTGATAAGATGTTAAGATTATCATTTTCTGAAAGGTTACACTGTTGTTTTTAAACAACTTATTACAGCAAGGAAACAAAAACAACCAACAACAACTCAAGGTAAAAAAAGCCTAAAGGAAGTCTTATACAAAAAAGATAAAAAGAAGTAGAGAAGAGGAGAAAGAAGAACTTGCCGGGTAAGAGAGGAGACGGTCACGCATCATACGGTCGAGAGAGGCAAGGATGACTGATGAAGGTGAGGAAACAGCTGTGACCACACGAGCATTACGCTCTTTCCTCAGCAGGTAGATGGCTGACTGAAAGTAGAGCTTGATGACTGGAGTAGCATGTGCATCTACGTTGACGCGAGGTTGATTGATCCAGGCTGCAACAAAGTGTAGATCAGCCGGAGGAGAAATCCAAACTTCACCAGCAAAAGGCTCCCATATCAAGCGAGAGAAAGAGCACTCAAAGAAGAGATGATGGTGAGTCTCTATTTCCAGATTACAAAGGACGCATGTTCCTGAGACATTTAACCCCCAACGCCTCAAGTGATCCTTGGTTGGCAGTCTTCTCTGCAAAACCAGCCATGATATAAACGCAATACTTGGAATATGTTCCTTGAACCAAATAGTCTATTGCCAATATTTTTTGTTGATAGTGTTTATATTCTTTTCTGACATTATTATTTTAGTAAACTGATCCAAAGGGATTAGTTTGTGGAGCTAACCAAACAAGGATTATAATGTTTACTTTGGAAAAAGTAATAGGTTGAATGATAGATGGCGTGCGTGCTTTTTCACATGGGAATCTGCACATATATTAAAATTGTAAGATTTGAATCATAGAGAAAATATAGTGTATATGACTGAAGTTGGTCCAATCCGAAACTAAAGATGGCTAAAATTCTTCTTTGTCAAAATGCATAGATGTGAATCTTATATGAATAGAGTTCTCCATTGCTTATAGCAGTGTAATAAACTCCGTGTATAAAGGAGAAAAAATGTTATATAAGTGAAAACAAAAATTATGATTTTTTTATTGTGCCTATAGGCTCTTTGCAATTCGAAGAAGAAAGAACATATTGTGTGAAAATCTTTGGCTCGGTCAAATTTTATCCAGTTGTTTATAAGACTCTTGTATATTGTAAGATGTTAATAATTATGAATACAGATATCTTTAGAACTATGATGTTATGATGTTAAGAATCTTATGAAAACTGATATTATGTGTAAGGTGCTAAGGAATTTTATAGAAAACAATGATGTATAAACCACAAAAAGTATGCATGAACGTCCACAACATTTTTGAAATCAGAAAATCATAGAAAATATTTTGGGATATATGAATCCTATTTTTGTTTTGTTTTGTATACATTGAACATGATGAATGACAGACACACCAATATTATTTCAAACCACTATAATATATGCGTTGGGACTTGGGTTGGGTGAATATGTTCATCGTTACGTTTGGTTGAAAATTTGGCTGTTGTTTTTAAATATCTGAAAACTTACAAATGTTCATGCAACTATAGAAATAACGAATAAAAAACGGACATACCGTTATGAGAGTATTTATCGAGCTATAATGGCCAGGTTCAACGAGCCGAGTACAAAGGAAAGCAAAGGAAGAAGGCTTTGTCCTCAGTGACCAGTTCATCTTAAGAATTATTAGCTTATTAATTATGAAGACTTGTATATATCTTCCTCCTAACCGAACAAGCTATAATAGTAAAGCACTTGGTAAAATTGAAAAGATAAACATCTTAACACCAGAAATTAACAAAATGGAAATAAAAATAGGAAACGATTTATATATGTTCTCTTAATTTATATATTCACAGTAGATTATAAAGATTATAGATTTAAAAGATTACCAAGTGTATATAATATCTTACTGAATACATGCAGATTATATATATTTGATCTTTCACAATCGGAAAAAACTAGATGATCGAACCAAAATAATTAATATATTAAGAAATTGGATTTAAGCAAGTCCGTAAAGCCAGCAATGAGAAAACGATTTATCCGTTTCACCCAAACACCATGCAAATATTGCATGTAGTGACGGTCTAATGTAACTAACGCACTAAAAATATCATATAACATGTACCTTTTGATACAAGCTTCCACAGAGATTAACAATTTCAAGCCTTACTAGTTCCAATACATCAGCTATTTGGTAATTAGTACCCAAATACGTATTATATATTACACTTACAAGACTTGCATCTCCTTGTGTATTAATACGCCTATACACATTTGTTACATGCATCTCTACTAATTAGCAAACCATGCATTACACCAACAATAACGACAGGGACACAGACGTATGCGTATGTACCAATTTAAATGCATGTGATATACGTATATACTTATATGTATAAGTTGACACCTATATATATATATTGTATAAATAGATATAAATGGACGGAAAATGAGAGTTGTAATTGATAGAAGATCCATATGAGGTTTTAAGGAAGCAAAAGGCTGAAAATGATACCTAACCCTAATGATAGATACCCTTTAAAATCATTGAGTTGTGAGAGTGTAACCTAAGAAACT
This sequence comes from Brassica napus, assembly GCF_020379485.1. NCBI lineage: Eukaryota > Viridiplantae > Streptophyta > Magnoliopsida > Brassicales > Brassicaceae > Brassica > Brassica napus. The sequence goes on along the minus strand of NC_063434.1, from coordinate 2,339,303 downwards.
AATCCAACTCCAAGAAAATCAATGAAAGTAACATTTTTCTCCCCACCATCATCTCCCGTGGAGGGTCCATCTTCAACTGAGTTCTTGTTTTGATCTGGTGTAGCTGTGTGAAATGCGTTATTGTGTTCATCCACCAACTCTTTCAACTTTCTCCTCTCAGGATAAACTTCTTTGCGTACATTCGAGATCGATGAAGATCCAAACTGATCATCTCTTGGTGCTGAAACGAAAGTGTAAGGCCAGTGACCACGACTTGTATCCTTTTGATACCTCCATAGTCCAAACTGGGAGGATCTATTAAGCCTTGTAAGACTAGAACTAGGGCTCAATATATTATGCCAACTTTGGTTGAACGTAGAAGTAGACGTAGAAGATAAGCTTTCACGTTTGCGTCTAGCCATGATGACATGAAAATGGTTCTTGACAGCGTTATCGGTCCTCCCTGGAAATAGCCTTGCTATAGAGGCCCAACGGTTCCCCTGGATCCGATGAGCTTTGAGAAGTCTCTCTTCTTCTTCCTCAGTGAAAGGTTTCTTGGTGATGTTTGGATCAAGTTGATTGTACCATCTCAATCTACAACTTTTCCCTATGAACCCATATTACTCAATTATTGATAAAAACACATAGATCCAATATAGAACATATGAAAAAGACCAAGCTATATATGAAAATATTAATTACCTGATCTTCCACAAAGATGTTGAGCAATGAAATTCCAGTTCTTGGGCCCATACTGTTCCACGAGTTGCCGGAGATGGTCGTCTTCAATAGGTCTCCAGTGACCTCTCTGACAACTGATTTTCTTATTGTCAAAACTGTTGCTTCCCCTAGACATGTCCATGGATGCTATCTCTATCTTCACCTACATCAAACAGAGAAAATGTTGAAGAAAGAGGAATATGATGGATTAGTCTACGGTGAAATGATAAAAAGGGTGAAAAACAAGACAAAAGAAAGAAAAATAAATTGGAATATAAAAGAGAGGGTTGGTCTTGGTTCTCTTCTCTTAGGGTTATAGATGATAAGTCACTTTTCTTCTTTTTACAAGACACCCTTTCATTTTATATGATATGGTTATTATAATCATCTTAACAGAAAATTGGTTAATTGGAAACAAAATTATTTATTATCACCAGTCCGTGCTATTCTATACCAACATGATCATCTACACCACATACACTCTAGAGTTATGAATGCAAGCTTTTATCTGAACTTGGAACATATATATGTACTATAATTATTATTTTTTTAAATCTGCATATTTTTTTAATCTTATCTATTAAAAAAGCCAGTGCTTTTGATGATTCTGAAGTCCAATTAATAGACTTGTTCACAACCAACATGCATTGACGATCATCCTTATTAGTTTTCCAAAATAAGTATTATCTGGTTGCATTATATATTATTCTGATTACTATTAAGCTAACCAATTTGTATTTTCGGAGATGCAAGTAGCTGTAAATCGATTATATAAGAAAAGCAAATTAAACAAACCAGAAGTCTTATACAATTGGTTGTATATGTAAAATACATTTACAAGTTATGCAACTTAAGCTTATTTTAACATTTCTGTTACATTGAAGTGCGCGTAGTTCAACATGTTCATGTTATTATTAGTTGTTGTTTCAATACTAGTGGAATGTTCGAATCTAAATCCAATGTGTAAACATTTTTGCTCTCGATCCGGTGATGAATCAACTTTGCTCTGTTGATTATAGAGTAGCTTTATACAGTCTACAGAAGTACATCACAATCTTTTACAAAAGCTTAGTAAATCTCCAGCTTTCATTGCCTTTCCAAGTCTCTATATATGCTACAACTTTTCACTACCACTGGGAGTTTGAATCGGTCTATGGAAACACTGAGAGTGGTAAACCGGTGACAATATAAATTAAAAACCGATTTGATCAATGTAAGACGATTGTTTGGCCTTTATAAAATCTAGTACGGTGGCTGCATCACCATGCCTGACCACCCTCCCATTCTCCATATACACAGCTCCGTCCGCATACTCCAGCTCCTCTAACCGATGTGTCACCCATAAGGCCGTCACGTCTCCTCCTCCTTTCTTTGCATTTATTAACTCTTTCACAGCTTTGATCACACCCAACTGTAACAATAAGCATCGATGAAGGGAAAGATTAACAGTTATGTTGAAATAAACAAGTTACTCACTTCCAATGTCTATCATACAACACATCAAAGTAGCTCAGCAATCATATGACCACTAGCGTCTCATTAACAATTTTATTAGAGATAAATAAAACGCGTACCTGGTCAGACTCATCTAGGAAGGTTGTGAGCTCATCCAACAACAGCACTTTGCAAGCTTCAGCTAAAGCACCAGCAATGGCTACTCTTTGTTTCTGACCACCACTGAGAGTTTGAATCGGTCTCTGGAAACAAAAACCAGACTCTAATTTATCATAAAAAAAAATAGAATTAGGATAAACAAATCTTCGGTTATTTAATAAACGTAAACCCGACCTGCATGTAATCACGCATACCAACAGCCTCCAAAGCAGTAACCACCCTAGACTTCACTTCTTCAAGACTCATGTCAGGATACTTGCCAAGACCAAACGCTACATCAGCTTCTACAGTAGGCATCACTACCTGCCATGAAAAAAAAAGAGAACATTTCAGACTAAACACACATGAAAAGGCAACTGTTACTAACTGATCTGTCTTAGCAGTGGGAAACAAAAACAGATTGCTTAGGATAATAAAACTATTTCAAATTGTGCCATTAACAAAAAAAAAAAAAGAACATTGATTTTCTTTGCAAACAAAACAAAAGGTTTGGATTAAAGGGCTGTCTACATGATAACCACAAGGCAACTCAATCACAAAACAACAGTACGGATTCAGAAAGAATAATTCACAATAAAAGTAAGATCCTTTAAACATCAAAACCAAATAGATTATAAACAACTTAAGAGCAAGAAACACAACCTGATGATCAGGATTCTGAAACACAAAATTCTTGGGCTTTTCCACAAAGACATTGCCGCTGGTTGGATTCACTACACCTGCTAAAATCTGCAGACTTTCCAAAGCAGAGTTAATGAAGATACAAGTCACACAACATCGAAAGATTCGACCTTTCCCCTGACCCATGTGACTATAAGCTCTAAGATGACTTAAGGATAACGAAAAGCTTTCATTAACAAAAGGGAGAACAAGAACTTGCAACGAGAGAGAGAGGAGAGAGACCTTGAGAAGGGTAGATTTGCCACAGCCGTTGGGACCAAGAATCATCCATAACTGTCCTGAAGGAATCCGAAAGGAGCAGTCACGGAGAATGGGGACGGAGATCCCCGGTCTTGTAATGGCGGAGAAGCAGAGATTCCGACACTCGACGGCGACATCATCGGAGACAACTCCGGTTCTACGATAAACAGAAGGAGGAACACTCGATGTAGAGCGAAGAGGGAAGAGACGAGGAGGAGGAGGTGAGAATAAACAGTTGGCGTTCATCGTCGTTGCTCGAGAAGATTTGAAGTTGCAGCTTCCTCCTTCTTCCTCTCAACCTCATCAGTCATCACAGAAGAAGGTTTATCGAACCGGTAGGCTGATTACTGATTAGTAACATTCGGTTTGGTTCGATCCGGTTTAATTTAATTTTGACATTAAACTTCTCAGCATTCAAGATTTTCTAAACGTGTTTTCATTACAAAACATGTGTCACTTGTAATGAAATAACTTCATTATAAATGATCTAGATTTTTAACAAACAGATTAATTAAGCACCAGATGATCTTGGTTTTTCAATTCCACAACATGATGATTGTGCTCAAATAGAAAAAGATTGTAAAATTTACAGTGTATACATCAACAAAACATCTTCAAGTATACAAATATTTACAAGAAATATTTAAGAGTAGATGAAAACTAATAAAGAGATGAAACTAAACATAGCAAAAAAAAAAAACGTTTCTTGGATAATTAAAAAGGAGCTGAAACAATGTCCCAACCAATAGGATCAAGAAAGATTAGTCTCTCGTCTTCATCATATTCATAATCCTTCAAATCTAAACATCTTCCTCTTTTCTCCTCATCAGCCCTTGACCCCTCTTGCGACTCCTACATGTTTCCAGTCCCATTAATAAATATCACAAAGTAGAAGAAACAAAAAAAAAAAACGAAAAAGAGTTAATAACTACCTTTGTGAAAATATCCATAGCTTCTTGAAATGTCTTTGTTTTCATCACAAACAATGCCTCCTCTCGAGCATGTTCTATTTGATCGAGATGCAATGTCATGGGCTCTGTCTCTATCGACGACTTCCTCTCTAACATCTCCATCCTCTTGCCTACTTCCATTTTCATTAGACAAAACTGAAAAAAATAACTGATGAATCTCTCAAGAGTTTTGGTATTGTACTAACTTTTGATTCAGAAAAATGAATCATTTAAAAGATATCGCATCTTTTATATAGTATTTAAGTAGTAAGTACGATGTGGGGACGTATAAAGAAGAGATAAGAAGCTCTGTCACGCAACATGGCATGTTAGGGCGGAATAAGTCGGTGAATTGGACACGTGACATGTCATCAATGGTGGTAGCTTTCCACGTGTAGGTTTGGTTTTGAGATGAAGCAGCCAACACTAGCATGCAATTAATTTCGATTTGCATGAACACCGTAGATAACGTAAACAACAGAGTTCTACTTCTTCCCACGTTTTATATTCTATTAATTATTCGTTTAATACCCGTTGGTCGGCGCAGTGAGACATTTTCTTGGCATCTATAGGTAAACGTGGATGTTTTGATATTATAATTTACAAGCAGTGAGATATTTTCTTCGATCCATAGGTAAACGTGGAAGTTTGATAATACTATTTACAAGAACGTTAGGTTAATTTGACACATTCATATTACTTATCTAATCACAACATCTGTAGACAGTTTGAAGCAAATACTCTTCATAAACAATGAATGCTTTTGGCTCTCTCAATTGCATCTCGCACTTTCCTCATCGGTTCATCATACAAGTAAGCTGGATTATCGAACTCTGATGCCAAGCTTTCTTCCCCAAGCAAAGCTCGAAACGAGTCTGCTACTGATGCTGAAAGTGACTCAAGATTGTATCCTCCTTCCAGGAAGAACACACAACGCCCTCCGCATACTTCTTTAGCTAATTGTTTTATATCTTTAGCCAATGAGTAGTATGTTCCGGTTGTGAACTGTAGATTCGCTAGTGGATCCAGGACATGAGCATCATACCTAACCACAGATAGAGAGACAAATGAGATGGTTTAAACCAAGGTTTTAACGTTTAAAAGACCGGAAGCTGAACCAAATAAATATTTGCATCACGGTTTAATACTAATACTGTTCTACCAGGTTAAACATGGTTCAATAACCTAATTCAATATATTTTTAATATATATTTAAAATTAATAGCAGTAAATATAATATACAATTAAAATATATATAAATACCAAATATAAAACATTACTTCATATGATTGGTTTATGAATTTTTGATAGTTTTAATATTTTATTTTATTTAATAATTTTGAAATTCGATCCAGCTACGTCTGGTTCCGTTACTAATTAAACCAGTTATTATATCCAATCCGACTATATAACCGGTTCATGTCGAACATGTCCAATCATCCGGATCGGTCCGGTTTTAAAAATATTGGTAACATAAACAAATCAGTTTCTCTACTCACCCGGCAGAAACAAGAATAAGATCTGGCTTGAAACGTTGAACACATGGAACAATGATTTCTTCAAAAGCAGTTCTCATTGCAATATCACCTGATCCTCCAGGTAAAGGTAAGTTCAGGGTGGTGCCTTCACCTTTTCCTTTGCCTATGTCACTCATCTTCCCTGTTCCAGGATAGCTTCCATCCTGCACATTTTTACATAACATAACATAACATAACGACTTCTTGAACTAAAAATAACAAGTAGACCGTACTTACCTGATGCGTTGACAAAAAGAATATATCAGGATCCTCAGAAAACGCATCGTTTGTGCCATTTCCATGGTGAACATCGAAGTCAATAATGAAGACGCGTGTCAGACCATGTGCTCGTTGAGCATGACGAGCTGCGATTGCTACATTACCAAAAACGCAGAAACCCATGGGGCCTTTTGGCACAGCGTGGTGTCCTGGAGGTCTTATCAATGCAAAGCCAGTTGGAGGGTCGAAGCTGTTTCTTGATGCTGTGACCTGAAACGTATAGTCATATCAAGTTGCTAAGAGATCTATAACCATTTCCAATATTAATGAATCCGAAGCAGTTAAAAGCAAGGCTAACATGGTGAAAGATGAGACATCACCACTGAATCAACTAAAGCCATTCCAGCTCCTGCTGCGATAAGTGAATCTTGGAATGTCTGGGGACAGAGGGAAGAGATTTAGACAGGGAAAATGATTCTTTTGGAGATGTAAAGGGATGAGCACAAAGCACTTACCGTTGAAGTGGCGTATGTTGGTCCAGAACCTTCAATGAAAATTAGTCCTGAATCTGAAGCTTCACCCATTGCCTGAACTAAGAATAAATTTGTAAATGGTCAGATAAACTCAAACTCATATTCTTTATTATCTGCAAACCTACTTTCTTTGCTATATTAGGCGTCTATTACTGGTTGCTTATGGAATAAAAAGTTTGTCAATAGATAGATGCTTAATAATATAACATGAGGAAAGTGAATAACCTTCTCCAGGCCTAAGACATAAGCTTTTTCGTGAACATTTGCAATGTCTTCTATAGTCGCATTCTTGAAATTTGCAAGTTCAAGAATCTCCGAGCCACGGAACTGAAATACAATACTACATGAGAAAATTTCAAGCTAACTTAACTTTCCACAAGAATTGTGATTCATAGATATTTATATATACATATACATACGGCCTGAGCGTTTTTAACTCAACCCGAAGTACCTACCTAGACCCGAACCGGAAAAACTGAAACCGAATCCGAACTGTTATACAAAAATATCCGAACGGGATTTATGAACTTAGTACTTTGGTGTTTGGTTATAATCCGAACCGAACCGACATCCGAACTAGGATCCGAAGATATCCGAAATTAGTTAAATATGTTAACGTTTTTATATATTTAAGATGATTTAGATATTTTAGGATATTCAAAATATTTTTTTAGTTTGTTTTAATTGTTATTTTGAATACTTTTTAGTTAATTTAGATAGTTTAACTAATTTTTAATTAGATTTGTAAACAATTTAAATATTTTGAAAAAAAAAAAATTGTCAATTTTTAAGGTTTAAAAAAAAAAATTTGGATGATTTTAAACATTGGTTACATCCGATCCGAACCGAACCCGAAAGGAACCGAACCGAAACCGATCCGATAATTAGTAAAACCCGAATGGTACTTCTGAACAAAACACCAAAAATCCGAAAATCCGAATTATCCGGACCGAGACCGAACGGTCCACCGAACGCCCAGGCCTAATACATACTGATCTGCATCTTATTGAGATTTGCCTTAAAAGATAAATGAATGTCAAGAGATTAAATCACCTTACGAGTGAGCTCATTCTTCTCAAGAGCTGTAACAATAGCAGGAACTCTTGCGCTGCATTCCGGATGCGAGTCCTGTCAGGAAAATAATAGTTTAAAGAATGTGAAAGAAAAGGACATAAAGCAAATAAATTTAAAGAGAAAGATACCTTGTTATGACCCAGTGCAGCAGATACACTATAGATGACACGAGCATCGGTTAACTGCTGGACAGAAGGTAACAGAGGATCCTTCTCTGTACTAAATGAGCAACAAATGTAAGCTCCCATGTTGTGCTTCACAAGATGTTTTCTCCACAAACTCAATCCATTCCGCAAATTAAAACCTCTGATCCCAGAAACTTCACCACTTCCTAAAAACAATAAAAATGTCACTTCCAGTACAGAGAAAGATTGAGAACATGGGAAGCTCATCAGTCCTTTAGTTGAAACGTAAATGAGGAGCAGACAAAACAGCATCACCACGTCAACCCAGACAGAGACACTAGCTGATAGAGAGGACACTGAAAAAAGGAACAAGAGAATTACGAGGAACAGAGAGAGGCCGCACGGTAAGCGCCATGAACACCTGATTGTCTCTCTCAGTTAAGCTCAGATGGTTGTTGGACTCAGCCGCAAGAAGATAAGAAAGAAAACAAATAGATGGATAGGCTTTTTACGGCCACACTTCCCACCGAAGAATACAAACAAATTATTTAAGTGAAAATGCGTATTAACTGCAAAGTGAAAATGAGTATATGTCCATCTGAGGCAGAGCTAATCAATGGATTTTTTCTGCTTTGGTGTTTGAACCATAGGTCTCTGTACATCTACTTTTGCATACAAATGGTCGAACTCAATTAACATTTCATTCCCAAAGATAAAGATTTGCAATAGAAATAACATTTTTTTCATGATAAACAGGAAAACAGCATTGATATGGAACATAAAAAGAAACAAAGAAAGCTAAGTAAGTAGGTCTCCCTATGAAAAGCTTTTAAATTTCTTCCCCAAGCAATGATTCCAGAAGAGCCGCCTCTTCCTCCTGCCCAAAACAACCAGTTTACCACATTTAACATCACTTTCTTTTTTTCTTAAAACAATTAAATATGTTTGTTGATGTTTATGTACGTACCACCAATGCATTGAATTCGGTTTCCTCGTCTATGGCGCTGATCACAGCTGGATCGTCTAGGAGCTCCTGTAACCCCATTGGCATACATGTGTTAGATTATAAGCAATTCTCCCTTCTAAAACCAGAAGACCAAAAGTAACCAAGAACTTAGTCCTGTTTCCTTTTGCTCTCTAATTTTACTAGAAACGTCACACCATGTTTGCTAAGGCCTATCAAATAGTCTAAGTGGATCAATTTTTGAGATCACAGAATGTCAACATCTAGTAGTGCAGCTTTTTCTCAACACCTTTTTAGTAACCCAAAAGACTCTGTAAGTACATAGCAGAGAGGTTCACTTACATCATCAGCAATTTGCAGCAGCCCATTCGGATCCTGCATAGATGGAGTTGACATTTTATCACTCTTGTTTCACATTCTTTACATGAAAAATGCTACAGCTTGGTAAAAGTTTTTTAAAACAACTGAAGTTTACAAACTTACCTTAGCAGCAACAAAGAGAAGTGGATCTGAAGGCGTGTACACCATATAGTGTGATCCATCCTGATACCAGAAATTCAATTTTAGACAGCTTCAAAACAAAAAAGGGGGCATATCATAGCTTTGAAGCTGCTCGTACTACAAAATTTCATTCATGGTGGTGTTTAGCTTTGGATCCACAATGTAGCACTAAATACAAACTTGGTTCAGACCCTCGTCATGCCAAATTGAGAAACTGAATGTCGTGTTTAATCATTTAAGTTATGCTGTATGTGTAACATCTCTAAAGACACCTCAAACTATCGTTAAGAAAAATGCCGAAAGCAATGGCATACCAGATGAAAACATGTAATCTCAACCCCTTCAGTTGGCAAACCTTCAACATCTTGGCCATCATCTGAAAATAGTTGATGTTCTACACATTTAATTACATGAGCAAAGTAGGACACACAACAATAAGCTATATAAGCATATGAGCAGACCCGTTAAAACACCTCTCACTTAGAAGGACGTAGATAACAAGAACAAAACATGAGATAACCACAGACTTTTTACTAAAGATGCAAGTTCACAGGACCATGCAAGTTCCAAGGTTTTCTACCTATTATCCGTTGTAACCTCGCAACTCTATAGTTTAACTGACATTCAATCAAATAATAAAAGCATGATAATCTATATATTCACAGTAAATATGAAGCCAGGATCATTTAGTGTGTGCTCATATAGAGCAGATGCTAGGTAATATTAATCAGAAGACTTGTCTGTCATGCATAGATATGTAAGAGGTTGTTGCCTGTGCGAAAATCGAAGACATTATCTTCAGTATAGCAAAATCCTCCCCTTGCAGTGTAACAGAATCTGATTTACAAGTGATAAACCCATTAGATGGCATCATACACAAAGAAAGATAGGAAACATAAAGCTTGAGTTATTCTTGAAACAGGGCAGGGTCCTCCTACCCGCTGTGTACAAGATGCATATGGATCTTTGCAAGAGCATAAGCAGCAGCAGGAAGAAGAGACTCAACCTCTTCATCACTGACCTACAAAAGTCAGAAACATCCAGATAATCAAAACAAAGCTATTTAAATCTAGAAAATGACTCTTATACAAAAAGGTATCTCTCTTCTGAAGCAATGAAAAATGGAACTCGTGGTGCAAAGGAGAAAACTTACAGCTGACCATCCATCTATGTTTGTGCTCTTCAAAATCTGAACTGGCCTGAAACAAGAAACAAACATCAATCAAGCAATAACATGATAAGAGAAGTCGAGAAGAAACAAAAGATTGACTCACGTATCAACAGGGCAAAGAAGCATACAATCCTCTCCTTTACTACTAGTAAACACTCTTCTTATTACACAATCCAAAGGGCTGTTATTTGTCGGATCAACCTGTCTCATTCACAACAACAAAAACCACTTAAAAATTTCTACTTTCCTTACACATAACTACCAAAGAGTGAAGCTTTGTGACTCACCACAGTGGCGATTCGCTTCTTAGAGGCCATAAGAACTCTACCAGTTTCATCAATAACGAACCCAGCAGGTGGCTTAGGTATGGTAGGAGGACAGTTCGCAAGAGAACCATCATCATCATCATAATCTTCCTCCTCAAGAACAGCATCTGCTTCTCTCAATTTCCAATTCTCCTCAAGATTGACACTTTTACCCTTCTTCTTCCGTTTCTTGCTGGTCCCACCACTACCCGTTGAAGCTTTCTTCGTCTGCGGATTCAACGCGGAGGTGATGGAGAGACGAAGACGGCGGCGAGTGTTGCTCGGGGAAGAGACAGATAACGAGACGGGAAATGAAGAAGACGGGTTCGGGAATTGGTGGGTGTTGGAATAGGAAAGAGTGGAGCTTGGTGAAGGCGAAGTTAAGGAGAATGAGAAAGCCATTGAAGCTTAGAGAGAGAGAGAGAAGTTGAGCAAAGTGAATTCGCCGGAGATAGTGTTGAAGTTTTTGAGCTACTTAACCGGGTTCAACTTAACCATTAAATTGGTTAACCGAACCAACCACACATGTTTAAACCAATTTGGCATCTATTGGCTATTGCTCATATTAGCCTTTTTAGTTACTTTTAACAAACTATAACTTTAAGAAACACAATCCGTCTTCAAAAGAGCGGGTACATATTTTGTTTTACATTTTTTAAAAAAATTAATTTTTATATTTGTGTTTTTCAGTAATATATGTGTTTTTTTAATAATATTTCTTTTAAATGATTCATAATTTTTTTTAATAATTGTATTAAAATAATTAGATCACACCAATATGAATAACTCTCCCTTTTGTGTTTGTTTTGAGAACTCTTCACATTGATCGCAAGGAGGATAGATGTGTCTTGGAGTGATCAGATACTTTTGGTCTTCTACATTTGCATCTGCTTTAGTTTGTTAATGTTTTGGCTGTTTGTTAGTCTGTGGTTTGTCACCTAAAAATCTCACTTTGTATCTTTCAGGTTTGAATAAATTCAATGAAAAAAAGAAAACTTTAGACACAATGAATTATAAACAACATCAAATTCAGATTCAGATAAGAAAAGTTATCTAATACATCTCAGTTTGGCAATATGTGTATACAACTACAACAATGAAGCTTTTATCTATTACATCTCAGTTTTTCTTTACCAAGGATTTTATAAACTGTGTATTATAGCATTATTCTCAATATTCATAAACTTGAGCAGCAGAAGCTTGTAGTGAAGCAAGTTCATCACAATCCGCTGGGATCCACCCAATGGATTGTTTCTCATTGTCATAGATTATCATCTGATCTTGCATTGATATATCGCCGATGAGGTTCATGTTCTGGAGACCTATCTCTGTGCCATTCAAGATTCCTAAACATACATTCCCCTTCCTCTGCAACATTTCATCCAATACTTTTAGCATTGTACTTAAAAAAAGTCAGAGACTGCTAAGAGAAGATTTTGCTTACAGAGATGATGAGGTAAGCTTCTGGGGGTATTTCGAACAGAGTTTTTGATCTCCACCCGGTTTTGAAGCTTAAGGCCAGAGGCTTGAAGTACTTCTTCACTTCTTCTATGTTCATGAACGGTCTACGTCCTTGCCAACACAGAGGCAGCGTGTGATCATCCCTTGCTTCTTTCAACGGTTTCCCACTTAGCTCTCTCTTCAACTACCAACAGAAGAACAATAATCATTGAGTGTTTTCTCTCTTTACATTCTAAGGTGTTTTTACAAGTCCCTTACCAAGTATGTGACTGCCTGATACGCCTTGGAGTTAAAATAAGTGTAAGAACTGCCACTATCAAATATTGTCAATAGATTCTTCAACCCCGTTGTTCTTCCCCCGAACAAAAGCTCCCCTCCCATCGCAGGAGAGTAGTGTTTTCTGATAGAGAAAACAAATGCTATTACAGCAAGAAGAGAGCAATATAGTTAACAAAGAGAAGATGTTAAAATTACGAGTTTTCGCGGGACATAGATGTCCAAGAGACCCTTGAAGAATCATAAAGATCGTCGCCAAAAAACAGAATCCCACCACCTAAGCTGCTTAAGCAATGACCAATAACATTCTTGACATGACCTTGGCTATGAAGCTGTGATAAAATGCTTACTTTCCCCCTACCAAGCCCCAACACTCCATCTAGAGGATGATGACTCGATGCCCCTGGGATTTGATCGTATCCACATCTGTTACAAACAAAACAAAAATACTCCAATGAGGGAAAACTAACTCCTTAAACTAAAAAAAAAAAAAACTGTCGGTCCAAAGATATATTATATATACCCGAGAGCAAGACGTGGAGTGAGACGGAGACCTTCTGTATAGTTCAACGAGAAGACATCTCTAACGAGTACACCGAGAGAAGACCCTCCATCAGCATACTCAACCTCATAGTCACATTGCTCTTGAGCCTCGTATCTATGGTTACCATTCATATGCATCGCCTTGCATAATGGATCACTGCAAGGGATTAAATCGTTGCTAGGCTGATAAAGTGGATGAGGTGCCTCCAAGCAACGAACACAAGGAGCATCACATTGGAGCCAAGTGAGATCACTACCAGTGTCAAGATCAAGATAATAAGGTCTTGGTGGTTGTCCTATGTTGATAGTAACATTATAATACCTGTCCCAAAACCAAAAGGATTAAGAAAGAAAAAAAACACAAAACGTTTCTGAAATGAGAGACCGTGACTTACCCAAGAGGATAAACGTTGCCATGAACTGGGAACACAACCGAAGAGCCGCCAGCTCCTCTGGTGAATCTACCAGAGAATCCCCCACCTTTCCTCCATCTAAAGTCAACTGCCGACGAAAACCCCAGAGCCAGAGACATCACCATCAACAGAATCATCAAACAAACATTCATTTTCACCATTCTTCACGGTTAGTGAGGTGAAATAAAAAATAAAGATAGAATAAGTTTTGTATTAGCCAATCACGTGATGCTGATGATGAAGATGGAAAACGACAGAGACCAAAGACATTTATGAGTTTGAAGATATTTATTACAAAGAAATTGTCTTTATATTGACTGCGTAAAAGGACTTTTTTTGCATAAATAAGCAAAGAAAGAATATTTTTTTTTACTTGACATAAGTAGACAGGTAAGAGGATTCTTAGCTTAAACCATAGGACTCAAGAAACAAATATTCCAGGTTGTTTTTATGAATCTGAGTTAAAGAATATTCTGCTGATGAGAAAGATAATAGCCCAAAGTATATCTTGCAGATCAAGTAAGCTTATCTTGTTTGGCATCTTTCTTCAATTCAAATCAACACACAACAATGAGTGACCCTCCACAATCTCATTCACTATCATCTTCATCTTCATCTTCATCATCATCATCAAATCTGTTCCTGTACCTAACAAGCTCACCATCAACCTTAGCCTTCCTAGGACTCATCATCACAAGCTCAGCCAACTTCCTCCTAGCCAAATAAACCTCATTCGGCTCCACAAGCTCCCCTCTCTTATACGCCTCTCTCAGAAACACAGTGTGAAGCTTCCCGTAGTTCCCTCGAGTCGAAATATAGAATATCCCCTGATGCTGGAGAAGAAACTCCTTCAGCCTCTTAGGCAAACACATCACGTTCCTGAAGTGAGCGATCCTCTCGAGAGTTATCTTCTTCTCCACAGTCAAGGACAGCAGCTCGTGGATGCACGCAACAGCTCTCTTCTCCAGCCTCTTCTGCGCCTCCAAGGATCTCAGGTCGTAACCGGAGATGTCCTCGTAGGGAGACCAGTAAGGAAGCCTCTGCCATTTCCAGACAGCGATGCGGAAGTACTTACTAATCTTGAAACCTGGAGGGAAGTTCACGAGGAAGGAGAATCTAACATCCTCTGCGTCTATTCCTTTAGTTCTATACTCAAACTCTCTAACTCTCTCTATAGCGCAACGAGATAAACTCTCTTCTCTACCAACAATCTCTATATACTTATCTCTAGTCTCCTCTCCATCAATGAGCTTAAAGAACTCAGGATGTTTCAGAATCACAGAATACTCAAAGTCTTCAGGGAGACCAAACTCGCTTCTCGCGATTCTAAAATGTTCTAAACGGATCCGACCAGTGTTGGACATCATAATGAGTTTCCTCAGCCTAGTGACAGCGTCTGGTATCTGAGCAACCACAGCTTCTTGCTCATCACGGATCTGATCAAGAGCCTTGCGGGTTAACCTACAGTAGAGGATTCTCTGGACAGGGTGCTCGTAGACTTCGAAGACGTGAGGGAACTTGAGGAGGAAAGCGCCAGGCTCGTGCTGCTTGAAACCGAGGCCGAGGCGGCGAGCTAGAGTGTCGAGGAGGGAGATTGGGATGGTGTGTTGGGGCTGAGAGAGGATGAGGGAGTGGAACTTGACGACTTTGCGGATTTTTTTCTCGACTTCCATGTAGTTGTCGTAGGCGTGGTCGCGGACTCGGTCTTGTTTCGTGGGGATGGTGGTGGATTGGGAGAAGGGTTTGGTGAGGGTTTGGTGGATTAAAGGGAGGAGCTTTGTTGTTGTTAGTTTGGTGTTAGGGTTTAAGGTTGTGGCGTTTCTCAGTAAAGACTTCATCTTTCTGTCTTGTCTGAAAGGCTCGAAGACAGAGAGAGAGAGAGAGAGAGAGAGAGAGGTGTTGGTTTTAGGGCTTCAGTATCTGGACCCGGCCCAATGTTTGTTGCGCTTGAGATTGGTTAGTCTATTTTAGCACTAGATGTAGTACTGTGTGTTCGGTTAGTTTGGGTTATTCAGTTCACGTAGTTCGGTTCAACATAAAATTTACCAAAACCATCCTAAATAAATTCAGTTTCGGTTAGTTTGCTTTTTGAAAATTCTGCTTAAATTTGTGTAAAATTTGATGTAGGTAAATTTTGGATTATATTTGTGTAAAATTTCTGATAAATTCAGTTATTTTTCGGTTAATTTCTGTTGATTCAGTTTGAATTAGTTAGTTCGATGCCGGCTTTTGGTATGGTTCAGATATAATTTTTTTCCAGAAATAAGAAAACCAAAATAACCTATCCAATAGAACCAAAAATCAAATTTTAGAGCGGTTTGATTCGGCGGGTCCGGTCCTAAATTCCAGCCCTAACTGGAAGCATGAAACAGCCTAGCTATGTTCACTGGATCATGTTCTGTTCCACGTCTTAGTTGTAATCAGTTTTTACATGATTGTACATCGTTTTCAATTAAAGAACTAGATTTTGATCCGCGCTTTCAAAGCGCGGGATTATTTTCGAAACATTTCAAATATATATCAAATAAATTTGTATTTTAATTGTATCTACACTTAGATATTACAAATGAAACATTATATTCAATGTTTTGAAACCCGACCCGCAGTTAAATTGCCAAATTCGATGGTTCATATATAATCCATTTTAGTTTTCAAAAAAAAAAAACTGTTATTTAAAAATTCTATAAAACCCGTAACAACCGCTAAAACCCAAGATCTGGTTATCGGTTGAACTGATAGATGACCCAATATGTAATCCAGTTTGGTTTAATATTATATTTAGAGTATTGTAATATATATTCATGAACGTTCAGATGAATAGAGAATATATTATGAAATTGATATTCCAAGTTTAATACAATTTTAGTCCAACTAAAATTTCATCTTGTTAATGGATTAATATTTGAGTGGATGCATACTAAAAATAAAATAGATTTGAGCATCAATAATGTGTATACGTCTATTACAAATTAATGATTTACGTTTGCCAAAAAATACAATTGTTTATTTACTTAGTTTACTTTTGTTATTCACATATTATTAGATACTTTTTGATGTTTTGTCTATGGCTTATTTTAAATTTAAAAGTTAATTTCATTATTCGCATTAGAAATGTAAATATTTATTATTTTAATTTTGATATATTTTTATTATATTTAGTTCTTAATTTTATAATTTATATATATAATTATATTTTTTAACAATTAAAATATTGACTCTTACTCTCTGGCTTCGATTTATGTTAATGTAATGTTTTATGATATATTTGTGTTAATATATTTGTTCAATTAGTTTATATTTGATATATATATTACATATCTGTTTGAGTAACCCGTAAAAGATATATTCATTAAACTATCAATAGTAACATGTTCCATCATATAATTTCTATTAATATTTATTTTATAATATATATTTATATATATTTTAATACTCTAAATATAATAATTATATTTTTATGTATTTGGTGAGGGTTTTGAACAATTTTTTTTTTTGCATTTGAATTAATATATAGTTGTATATATACAAATGAATATATATATATATATATATATATAATTATTTATTACATTAATAACTAAATATAATTGATTAGTTATTTGAATTTTGAATTAATGTAAATTAAATTCATTAGTCTAAAAAATAATAAATTAGTTAGTTCCTTAATTTTAGGTACGATGTATATTTAACAATTAAATTAGATATGAGTAGAAATAATAGAAAATATAATTAAATATAATGGTCCAACCTAGACTATTTGTAAGTAGATAAAAATTGCTTCTGTTTTAATAAAATAGTATTGAAGTATTGATAGAGAAACCAACAAGATGGTGTGTATTATAATATCTCTCTTTATTTACAGTGGAGAGGAAGATGCATATTTAATTTAGATAGAGACAGTTTTTACAAGTGAAACGATGACAGTAACAGCATCAAGTTTACCACCTCTGTATCCATCATGTCCTTCTTCTTTAGCTGCGTCTGCAAATGGCGTTCTCTCCGTCTCAGATCGCCCCACCTCTTGTGCCTTTGCAGCTAACAACTCTGCTATTCTCTGCTACAAAAAAAAAATATTAATCAACACAATTCAACAAAATTGATGTAATAATGTAGAGCATTGAGAACCTGAGGTTCCAAACCCTGCTCCAGTAACCTGCAAACTATTGAAACAATCTCCTTCTCATACAAGTTGTCAAAGAGCCCATCAGATGCTGTAATGACAACATCACCCTCTTCTAGATTCACATGGTAAACCTGTAGTTTGTGTGAAAGAAGACAGCATATATTTAAATAAACTATTCAAGAGTGTGTATGTCTGCTACTTGGAAACATGATTGACATTGCTTGACGTAATAAGCAACTCGTACCTCTGCAAGTTTTAGGATATCATCGCCTCGTGTGATGTGCAAGGGAAAACAAAAATGATGAAACATTGGAGACGACTTCTGCAATACTGTTCTGTTCCTGACAACCATGAATCCTGAGTCTCCAATATTGGCAATGTGGAGTTCCTACAAAGTAGTTTTACATGATCACAACGCACAGTTATGATCACTTAAAAGGATTGTCTATTTAACAAAAGCCTCACATTATTAGTAAGATGAGCAATCAAGGCTGTGGATGATCCAGATGACTTAGTCTCATTAACACTTCTATGAAGAACTTGAACTGGATCATCAAATATCTCTGCAGTTTCATCAGAGATAATCTTCTGGCAGTTTCTCATGAGTTCTTGAGCATACAACCCCTCACTGATTCCTGAAAGATGAACCAAGCATACACATACAGTCGATAAGAAACAGCTACAAGTGAGTGTTTTGGAAACTTTAAACGTACCTTCAAAAGACCACTGAGAGACTCCGTCTGCAACACCTAGCCAGTTGTTTTCAAAGATAAAATAAGCATCTTCCCGACCTGCCAATGCCTGGACATCATTACTTTTACATTACTAACCATATAATATAATTTTTAAGTATTTAAAAATTTAGAGCTACTTGTTTCTTTATTGTGCTGTGTTAACAATAATATAAATATGCCATAGGGTCAAATCATAGTCACAAATTATCCAAAATTGTAAGATTTTTGAAAGGAGATTGTGTGAATTAATGAAATGCACAATGTGATAGTAAAACAACTACTTGTACATGTTGAAAACAAGTGAACTGCAAACAGAAGGAATCACAGGTACCTTATTGGGGTTTTGGAGTGAAGCGGAACCAGATTCCAAGTAAAATGCTTTGGACACAATCTCTTCCCTATGTTAGATGTCAAACACCCAAGCACAGTAAAACAATATGAATCCTAGCCAGGTATGAATTTTACTCAAATACATATACATGCTTGCATGTAAATATGTATATATACAAGACATAACCTGTCTGATAGTAAAATATATCACTTACTAACCTGTCTGAAGCCACTTCAATGGGTTGAAGACCGGCTGTTTCAGGTTCGGGAAGTTGGAGATCTTCATCATTTGTGTCATTGACAGTTTTAGATATGCTACCATTATCATTTTTAGTGTCAATCACAGATACTTCATCTTCTATGGTTGAAGCCACATTTTCTCCTTCATTTTCCTTATAAGAGTGAAAACTAATTAGTGTGATGGCACTAGATTCTGTTGAAAGACACTCTCTGATGTCTCTTTTTTTTTTAACTGTTCAAAGTTAAAACTGCTCAATGATTTAGAATTAGGACTCACCACTTCAGACGTATCAACTACAGGCGTTTCAGCAGTCTCCTCAACGCTGTGATTTGTTGCTTCGGAAGTTGAAACTAGTTCATCAGGAGACACAGCAGCCAGTTCATCAGGAGTCACAGCAACTGTAGCTGTTGGTTCAACGACAAGCTTTTCCTCAGGAGACACAACAAATAGTTCATCAGGAGACACATCAAGTTCAACTATAGCTGTTGGTTCAACGACAAGCTTTTCCTCAGGAGGCACAACAACTAGTTCATCAGGAGACAAATCAAGTTCAACTGTAGCTGTAGGTTCAACGACAAGCTTTTCCTCAGGAGACACAACGACTAGTTCATCAGGAGACACATCAAGTTCAACGACAAGATTTTCCTCAGGAGACACAACAACTGGTTCATCAGGAGACACATCAAGTTCAACTGTAGCTGTTGGTTCAACGACAAGATTTTCCTCAGCTTCGAAAGTCTTCATCAGGTTTTCCATCTCTTCCAAATTCTCATCAAGTTCAACGGTAGAAACCTTAATAACTTCCTTTAGATCATTCAACTGCGAGCCATGTTGTGAACTAGATGATCCTGGTCCTGCTTGCTCCTCCACTCGACTCTCAGTGATTTGATTGTAACCATTTGTCTCACAGTCTCTTATTTCATTCACTGAGACTTTCTCCATAACTTCAGAAGAAAGTGGCTCCACATTCTCATTGGTTTTTTCTTCAGTAGAGCTAGTAGGAATAGCTTCTGCTACACTAACTATAGAGTTAGCAACTTTAGCTTCAACTTCATCTCCACTCCCCAAAACATCCACTGTACTCGACGTTTCTTTCTTTTTCTTAACAGGAGAACGAACCCTTTTACGATCCTTAATTTTGATCACACTGCTGAGACTCGCATGCACAGCTTTCTCCTCTTTCTCAGAAACTGTTTCAGTACTAGACTTCACCGTTTTTTTCTTCACAGCAGATTTTTCCTTGGGAGACTCCAGTTCAGAAACAGGATCTAGATCTACCAATGCATGTCCATCTTTCACTCCTTCTTCTGCTATCTTAGCATGTTGCTTCTTCTCTAGCTCAAAGCATCTCGCTTTTTCTTCACTCTCAAGATTCCTCTCAACTTCACTTGCATCTCCGAATCTGAAGACATGGCTCCCATCCTTTAGCTCTACAGATCCAAACAAGTATAATTATAAATTCATTATTAAATTTCAAAAATCATCTTCAGATGTTTAGAAACTACATATGTTTGATAATCTAGAAGTTGAGGCTTCAGACACTTCAAAAGAACCAAAGTTTATAAACAAAAAAACAGTCTCAAAGACACTAGACTGAGTCCTGAGAGAGTAGGAAAGAACAAAGGAAGAAGAGGAAGCAAGGCTTACGAGTGCTAGACACGAGATCAAGCTTATCCGGAGCAGTAGTAGAAGAAGAAGAAGACTGTGAAGGTGAAGTAGAATTAGACAATTGTAGTTGAGAAGACAATCTGAACTCAGGAACAGAGAATCTAATCCCACTCCGAGACAAACCCCATCGACGGTTAAGAGAAGAAGAAGAGAAGATGAGAAACGGAGGAGGTTGAAGAGAAAGAACCATCAAAGGATCTGCCATTAACACTAACATTAAAGTTTTGTAACAGTCACATGATGCTTTAGAGAGAGACGATGAAGAAGATAATAACCCAGTGGTGACCCTCTGTCTCACACAGATGTGTTCGCTACATGCACGACACGTGGCTAATACTTTTCTTACATAATAATGAAAAACCAGATGATAATCCGCGCGCATGCGCTCAGTAAGATTTTATAATAATTTTTATTTATTAAATGATTTTAATATTCTACAACATTACAATTTTTATCGATTATATAATGACGAATACAAATGTTGATCTTTTAAATATATCATCGTTGTTGAATAGTTAACATATTACATATCATTTTAATTATTTTTAAGATTTCATATGCACAAAATGAAATTAAGTTTTGCGGCTAACATAAATCACCATAACTAAATAGGCAACATCGATTGTATAATTACGAAATGAGATTAGGTTTCATGCTCTCGATTTGTTTACTATTGACTCTCCATAAGTGATTTCATTTTCTACCTCTATAAAATTTTGCTTTCGTTCCTGTCATTGTTTCATTGATATGAGTTAAGTTTTCTTATTTACTTTCTTCTATGAATTCAGTGAATTACATAAGTGTCAACTTAAAAAAATAGACATCTATAAAAATTAGTTTCACACTAGATACATATCTAAGATTCAAAATTTTGAAAAACAAAATCACCAGAAAACTATATTAGCAAGTTAGTGTTCATATCTAATATATCAAGCTGTTATGGAATGTAAGTGCAAATTCGAAATATAAATGTCTGTCAAGCATATATTTACCAGCTTGGTCTAAAAATCATCTAATTCAAGAACAACAAAACAAATTACTTATATCACTAGTTCGAGCAATATATGAATCCGAACGGGTAATATTCGAACCCGAATGGATATGCGAAGATAACCAAACATAAGTATAATTAACCCTATATTTCTAGTTTACTTCTCTCATTTTATTTAAAATATTTATATTAATAATGTTCATTGCTCAAAATTAGATAATATACATATAATTATGGACAAAATTATTTGCTACTCACTTAAAATACATATCAAACTCTTGTTTTTTTGCATTGACAAAAGTTGCATCTAAAATTTTAAAAACAACTAAACTAGTATCTTTCTAACCTACTAATAGTTTAGTATTTTAAAAATTAGAAAACCAGTTAAAATAAAATATATTTTAAATACAAAAAACTTAAACAATGAATAATTTATTTAATTTTTCTTCAATATTTAAATATCCAAACCCAACCTAAAATATCAGAACCCGACTCGAATGTAGAAATACCCGAATGGGTTCTATAACTTTATACTGAAATACCTGATACGAACCTGAACGTGTATCTGAACGTCCACCCCTACGAAATATGATCATTTGTATTTTGCTTAAAAAAAGTTAAACATTTGATCACAAAATTTTAAATGTGAGATTTTTACCATTTTTAGTAATTTATGGCCATTTTTAAAAATTCAAAATATGATGGTTTAATTTCTTTTAATAGGATAAAATTAAACAAAAAAGTGAAAGGTTAGAAAAATTATTATCAAATATATATTATTCATAATCATTAATTATCATATATATGTTAATCATATTAGGTAATTCTGTAGTTTTTATTTAAAGAAATAAAAAAATATTTTTTTGTATATTACTAATTAATTCGATAGTTACTTTAATAAAAAGCTTAATATATGTTTATATGTAACAACTTATTTTTTATTTTTTTAACAATTCTAAAAATTATTTTTTCACGCGGCTACGAAAAATGTTGTAATGCTTAAAGATTAATATACAGAAGATATCGTAATGCTTAAAGATTAATATACAGAAGATATCGTAAGACTTCGTTATCTTATTCATCATTTGATACACTTACGTATAAAGGAGAGTTAGTTACATGTAATTAAGATCTTCCTAGATTACAGGGTATTTACAAAATATCATTAGAATATTCTTTCATACTATAAAACAGATGTGTTTACTTTTCTATCGTCATTAAAAATCTCACCTTTTTCTTTCGCTCTATCCTCCTCTCAAAGCAGAGATGATGACGACTCTCAACGTTTATTCTCCCCTCCCAACCAAATCGTTCCTCCCTCACCGCCCCCCTCCTCGCCGTCCGATTTCCTTCTCCCCCGTCTTCGCCGTCCACTCAACCGACCCCGAGAAATCTCCACAACCCCCCTCCCGTCCGGCTAAATGGAGCTTAGACAGCTGGAAATCGATGAAGGCCTTGCAATTGCCGGAGTATCCGGATCAGAAGGATCTCGACTCTGTTCTAAAGACGCTTTCCTCTTACCCTCCCATCGTCTTCGCTGGAGAGGCGAGGAAGCTCGAGGAGAAGCTTGGTCAAGCCGCTATGGGTCAAGCCTTTATGCTCCAGGGAGGTGATTGCGCTGAGAGTTTCAAGGAGTTCAACGCTGATAACATTAGGGATACCTTCAGGGTTCTTCTTCAGATGGGTGTTGTTCTCATGTTCGGTGGTCAGATGCCTGTTATAAAGGTTTGATTTTTTTCACTCTACTCTGTTTTGTTTTTGAGTCTTGTTTGTGTGTGTGGTCAGATGCTAGTTATGAAGGTTTGATTTTTTCACTCAACTCTGTTTTGTTTTTGAGTCTTGTGTGTGTGTGGTCAGATGCTAGTTATAAAGGTTTGATTTTTCACTCAACTCTGTTCTGTTCTTGAGTCTTGTGTGTGTGTGGTCAGATGCTAGTTATAAAGGTATGATTGTTTCACTCTACTCTGTTTTGTTTTTGAGTTTTGTGTGTGGTCAGATGCTAGTTATAAAGGTTCAGTTTTTCATTCAAACTCTGTTCTGTTTTGAGTCTTGTATGTGTTGTTAGATACCAGTTATAAAGGTTCGATTTTTTCACTCAACTCTGTTTTGTTTTAAGTCTTGTGTGTGTGTGGTCAGATGCTAATTATAAAGGTTTGATTTTTCACTCTGTTCTGTTTTGTGTGTGTGTGTGTGTGTGTGTGTGTGTGGTTAGATGCTAGTTATAAAGGTTCAGTTTTTCATTCAAACTCTGTTCTGTTTTGAGTCTTGTTTGTGTTGTTAGATACCAGTTATATAAAGGTTCGATTTTTTCACTCAACTCTGTTTTGTTTTAAGTCATGTGTGTGTGTGTGGTCAAATGCTAATTATAAAGGTTTGATTTTTCACTCTACTCTGTTTTGTGTGTGTGTGTGTGTGTGTGTGTGTGGTTAGATGCTAGTTATAAAGGTTTGATTTTTCACTCACCTATGTTTTGTTTTGAGTCTTCTGTGTGTGCAGATGCTAGTTATAAAGGTTTGATTTTTCACTCAACTCTGCTTTGTTTT
The DNA here is from genome assembly GCF_020379485.1 of Brassica napus. Taxonomy (NCBI): domain Eukaryota; kingdom Viridiplantae; phylum Streptophyta; class Magnoliopsida; order Brassicales; family Brassicaceae; genus Brassica; species Brassica napus. The sequence goes on along the minus strand of NC_063434.1, from coordinate 2,315,387 downwards.
TAGTCTTATGTGTGTGTGTTGATTTGTTTGTGGAGAAGTTTATGTTTTGTTTGATGGGTTTTGTGTGTTCAGGTGGGGAGAATGGCGGGTCAGTTTGCGAAGCCGAGATCAGACCCGTTCGAGGAGAAAAATGGTGTGAAGCTGCCTAGTTACAGAGGAGATAACATAAACGGTGATGCTTTCGATGAGAAATCTAGGATTCCTGATCCTCATAGGATGGTCAGAGCGTATACACAATCTGTGGGTACCTTGAATCTCCTGAGAGCATTTGCTACTGGTGGTTATGCAGCAATGGAGAGAGTTAGCGAATGGAATCTTGATTTCAGCCAACACAGTGAACAGGGCGACAGGTTTACTCAAGCTCTTATAAACTTGTGTTAAATCATTTGGAGACAAGCTTTGCTTAAGTCAGAAGCTGTTTTTGTTGTTGTTGTGATGGAACAGGTACCGTGAATTGGCTAATAGAGTTGATGAGGCTTTAGGATTCATGGACGCAGCTGGACTTACCAATGCACACCCGATCATGACCACTACTGAGTTTTGGACGTCTCACGAGTGCTTGCTACTGCCTTATGAGCAAGTGCTCACAAGAGAAGACTCAACGTCTGGGCTTTACTATGACTGCTCTGCTCACATGGTTTGGGTTGGGGAACGAACTCGCCAACTCGACGGTGCTCATGTTGAGTTCTTGAGGGGAATTGCTAACCCCCTTGGAATCAAGGTACATAATTAATATAAAATCTCTCCGTTCCATTAAGATGGATGTTTAAGAAAAAAGTTTTGTTTCACAAAAGATAGATTTTTTTTTATGTTTTCTATAAAAAGATTGTAAACTTCAAGAAAATTAATTGATTTTATTTAATTAAAAGTTATTGAAAATTGATAATTATTATAGTGATTTAATGTGTTTTTTTAATGCGTAAAAATACTAAAAAATCTATATTATCTTTGTGGAACGGAGGGAGTACTATTAAGTTTCCTCATCATTGTGTTTTTTTTTAACCAGGCGAGTGATAAGATGGTCCCAAGTGAACTGGTGGAGCTGATAGAGATACTAAACCCACAGAACAAGCCTGGAAGGATCACAGTTATAGTGAGAATGGGAGCTGAGAATATGAGGGTGAAGCTTCCTCATTTGATCAGAGCAGTACGTGGAGCCGGTCAGATTGTGACTTGGGTTAGTGATCCAATGCACGGCAACACCATCATGGCTCCAAGTGGGCTTAAAACTCGTTCCTTCGATGCAATCAGGGTAAATAAATCTTTTACATACATTAAAACATTCAGCTCGTATGTTCTTTGCACCTATTGATTTTATTATCTCAGGCCGAGTTGAGAGCCTTCTTCGACGTGCATGATCAAGAAGGAAGCTTCCCTGGTGGGGTCCATCTAGAGATGACGGGTCAGAACGTGACGGAATGCGTTGGAGGGTCGCGCACCATCACTTACAACGATCTAAGCTCGCGTTACCACACTCACTGTGACCCGAGGCTCAACGCTTCTCAGTCCCTGGAGCTTGCCTTCGTCATCGCTGAGCGTCTGCGTAAGAGAAGGCTAAGTTCAGGGAGCCTTCTGTCGTCTATTGGATTATAGAGGACACAAGAGGACAATGCCTTTATCCTAATTATGATATGATGATGTGTATAGAGAGGCTCTGTTAAGTTTGGCTTGTGGACTAGTGAAGTAAAACACTTGGTTTTTTTTTTTTTTTTGTGTTTGGTTATGCTTTTGTGTTTGGTTATGCTTTGATAAACCGGTTGGTAAATCAGTTAAAGTTTCAGAGTTTTTTTTTTGTCGACTTATCTTATATTTTTAGAACCGGAAAATTAAAACTGAACTAAAAACTAAATGGATTTGAATTTTTGTGATATAATTTACATACATAAAAAATATTAATTATATTTTAGTTTTAAAATAGTCAAATAAGTTACAAAAATTATCTACAAATTGAAATATTTAAAAATGAGCTATAATGATTATTTTTGTCTGAAATATTAAAATTTATCCAATCGTTTAAATTTTTATCTGAAATCATAAAAAATCTGAGATTTAATTTAAAAAATTTTGAATTTAATTTTTTACTAGAACTAACAAAAAACACTGGAATTGAATCCAAATTTGAATGGAACTAAAATTATTTTGAATATTAGTCGGTTTTTAATTTTACTATCCAAACTAAATTAAAAACCGAAATAATCAAATCTAAACCGAACCAATTTTTTTAATTTTCCAAATGAATCTTAAACTTTTAAAATCGATGAACCAAAGAATCAAACCGGAACCAAACCCAATACCCATATAACTAGTCTGGCTGGCTGCAAGAAAGAGTCAATCTTTACCACGAAAAGTCTGTTCATTCTGTTGTAAGATTTTGACTCAAAAAGACATAAACTTTAGACAAACCCATAAAGCTGTAATCGATTTTCAGACCCGACATCACAACAAAAGATAAACTAGAGGCTCAGAGGAGCCACCTCCAATGGAGTCTACATTCGCCGCTTTCTCAACCATCACGGCGATGGCTCCTTCGTTGCCTCTCCTCACTATCTCCAAAGCTCTCCACCGCCACTTCTCCGGCGCTAGGCATCTCCGTCCTCTGCTGCTCGCTCGCTCCTCTCCCGCTTCGCGTAGTCTTGGTTGCTTTCGCGCGAGCCGAATCGTCTCGTCGAGTTCGCTTTGTTATAGAAGCTTGGGAGCTGCTGTTTTGCCGGTGATACGGCGTCGTTTACAGTGCTTGTCTAGCTCGTCTCCGTCTTTCAGGAGTATCTCTAGTGGTGGTGGTGGAATTGGAGGGTATAACGGTGGAAGCGGTGGTGGAGGAGGAGGAGGAGGAGGATCGGAGAGTGGTGATTTAAAGGCGAAGTTGGGTGGTGGCGTCTCTGTTCCGTCTTCAGACATCATTATCCTCGATGTCGGAGTAAGTTCCTCCTATCTCTCTTGATGAACTCAAATTCACCTCAAGACTGTTGTGTTTAACAACGTTGATGTTGTACTTGATTGAAGGGGATGACATGTGGTGGTTGTTCAGCAAGTGTGAAGAAAATTCTGGAAAGCCAAGTAAGCAGCCTTTTAGACCAAAACTCATGTTGTTATGTTTCTTTAGAACTTGCTTTGTCTGATTATTTTGTTTTCTTTCTCTTTGTTGTATAGCCACAAGTTGCTACTGCTAGTGTTAATCTCACCACGGAGACAGCGATAGTGTGGCCTGTACCTGAAGCCAAAAGTGTACCTGACTGGCAAAAGACTTTAGGCGAGGCTCTTGCTAATCATCTCACCAACTGTGGCTTTGAGTCTACTCCTCGAGGTGAGAGGGTTCGGTCTCATTTGAATAATGATGATTCAGTATGTGCTTGATGGTGTATTAAGATTTTGTTTTCTTTTATCTCAACTAGTATTAGATAACTCTGTAGTTGTGATCTTGTACTGTGTTTAGTTTCTTTTGCTATCTCCTGTCTTAGATTATTGCTATCGTTCTTGGTATGAGTACTAAATATGTTTCTTTGTTCCAGATTTGGTGACAGAGAATTTCTTCAAAGTTTTCGAATCAAAAACAAAAGACAAGCAGGCTCGCTTAAAACAAAGTGGTATGAATGTTTCCCCTAAACTGATATGCTATTTTTGGATGTTGATGTTTGATCGTATAGTCTCTTGTCTTGATTACAGGACGCGAGCTTGCTGTTTCATGGGCTCTGTGTGCTGTATGCCTAGTTGGCCATTTAACTCACTTTCTTGGTGTGAAGGCTCCCTGGCTCCACGCAGTCCATTCAACAGGGTTCCATGTCTCTTTATGTTTGCTTACGTTGCTTGGTCCCGGTCGCCAGCTAATACTTGATGGTTTCAAAAGCCTGTTAAAAGGTTCTCCCAACATGAACACGCTAGTTGGTCTTGGGGCTATGTCATCATTTAGTGTTAGCTCCCTTGCAGCCTTGATTCCAAAATTGGTAATTAACTATTCTTGTTGGAGTTTTTAAAACTTATTGCTCCTTGTGGTTGGTGGCTGATATTATAAAGCTGTTTTGACATCATCCAGGGATGGAAGACATTTTTTGAGGAACCAGTTATGTTAATAGCTTTTGTGTTATTGGGAAGGAATCTTGAACAGAGAGCTAAAATAAAAGCCACCAGTGATATGACTGGCCTTCTGAGTGTTTTGCCTTCAAAGGCTCGCCTTCTACTTGATGGTGACTCAACTGTTGAGGTTCCTTGTAATAGTCTCTCTGTCGGCGATCTAGTCGTCATACTACCAGGAGTAAGAAGAAAATAATTTTCATTTACTCATGCATTGTATGATGTTATTTCCCATGTTTAATGGCATGCTACAACTTTAGAAATTTTGTTTCCCTGCTAACGCAAAGTGTCCTTGACGCATTAACATGCTTGCCTAATTCACGCAGGATCGAGTTCCAGCAGATGGTATTGTCAAGTCAGGTAGAAGCGCTATTGATGAGTCAAGTTTCACAGGTGAACCATTGCCAGTGACAAAAGAAGCAGGGGTAATTTTCTATTCCATGCCTATCTATATTTAATATGTTAGCATCAACTAGATGACAAAGAATAATATCATTTTGACTTTTTTTTGTTGTTGTTGTCTCTATGCACATATTATACATATCATTAACATTAGACAATTATTCTGCTTTTGGTACTAACTTATGGATGTAACTCATGTTTTTGTTGTTAAAAAATTCTCTTGGGCTAGAGTCAAGTTGCCGCAGGATCTATAAACCTGAATGGAACTCTTACCGTCGAAGTGCATAGATCAGGGGGTGAAACTGCAGTTGGGGACATTGTTCGTATGGTTGAAGAGGCTCAAAGCAGAGAAGCACCCGTACAACAGTTGGTTGACAAGGTCTCTTTTCTCTTTCCTTTTATCAATTCTTAGGGTCATTTCAGGACTAATCTTTGTTTGTGGGAAATACAGGTCGCAGGGCGCTTCACGTATGGAGTGATGGCAATCTCTGCGGCTACATTTACATTCTGGAATCTATTTGGTGGACATATTCTTCCCTCTGCTTTGCATAACGGGAGTCCAATCTCTTTGGCCCTCCAACTATCTTGCAGCGTTCTGGTATAACATAAGTGTTATGATCACCGTTCTCCTCTTTTTTTGTTTGTCTTTTAGTAATTATTCTGTCTCACAGACCTTTATGTGGATTTAGGTTGTGGCTTGTCCATGTGCCCTTGGGTTGGCTACACCAACTGCAATGCTGGTAATTTTTCTACTGAATAAAAAGCTTTTTTTCTATTATGGATGCGACAGAGTAAGATGTTGAATAGCTTGATATATGCTTTAGGTTGGTACGTCATTAGGAGCAAGAAGAGGCTTACTTCTTCGCGGTGGTGATATTCTTGAAAAGTTTTCCTCCGTTGATACTGTTGTCTTTGACAAAACTGGGACACTGACAAAGGGACACCCTGTTGTGACTGAAGTTATTATTACTGAAGATTCAAGGTTAGGCTCTTTGCTCTCTCTAAAATTGAATGATAAACATCTGATGTGACATCTCATTGTTCTTACGCAGGCATAATTTGAATGATACTTGGTCAGAAGTTGATGTTCTGACGTTAGCTGCTGCTGTTGAGTCAAACACTACTCACCCTGTTGGGAAAGCGATAGTTAAAGCAGCCCGGGCTCATAATTGTCAAACTATGAAGGTAGGACTGTGAATGATATTTGTTTCCCTTGTTTGTATGAACTTAATGAACTCAATCACTGCAGGCAGAGGATGGAACATTTACTGAGGAACCAGGGTCTGGCGCCGTTGCTATTGTCAACAACAAGAGGGTTGCAGTTGGGACACTAGAGTGGGTTCAGAGGTATAATCTGTTCATTCATTTGTATTAGTCGTTAATTGACATAACCTTCACTTTTGAATTCACGCTTTGCTCAATGCAGACATGGAGCCACTGGGAACTTATTGAATGCATCTGAAGAGAATGAATCCAACAACCAGTCTGTTGTGTATATTGGGGTGGATAATACACTTGCTGCAGTCATTCGCTTTGAAGATAAGATCAGGGAAGATGCTGCACAAGTTGTTGAGAATTTGACTCGACAGGGGATTGATGTGTACATGTTGTCTGGTGACAAGAAGAGTGCTGCAAACTATGTAGCATCTGTTGTTGGTATTCCTCAAGACAGGGTATGTTCTTTTCTCCATGGATTGAGCTCCTGAAAATCACCTTAGCTCCTTCAAAATTGCATAGGAGCTGATGATAGTGAAGTGCCAAAACACAGTACCTGATCCTAACTTATTATACAGGTTATATCAGGAGTTAAACCAGCAGAGAAAAAGAAGTTTATCAATGAACTTCAGAAGAATAAGAACATCGTTGCAATGGTGGGAGATGGAATAAACGATGCTGCTGCTCTGGCATCATCTGATGTTGGAGTAGCGATGGGTGGTGGTGCAGGAGCAGCCAGTGAGGTGTCTCCCGTTGTCTTGATGGGCAATCGGTTAACACAGGTTTGTCATATTAATCCCAAAATACTTATACCTTTTTCATTTTATTGTTCTATAAAGTGCAGCTCTGACTGATTACTACTTCAAGTTATATAGTCAATGCCGTATTGATTTGATATATGGTATTTCCTGGAGATTACCTTAGTTTGACGGCATGCCATGAGATGTGAGACGTGATAGTACGCAACTACTTGTTTATTTTCAGGAAGATACTAAGAACTAGATATTGTCTTACAGTAGTGATGTAGTTCAGCAACATACAAACTGAAGTTAACTTATAATGAAACTTTAGCACATCTTTAATAGTGTTGTTATTCCTTTTCATCTAGTTGCATGATGTATAAGTGGTGCATAAAGTTGCAGGTTATATGAAATTGCATTTTTCTTACTGAATCAACGGTTGTATGTGTTCCTTTTTATATCATGAATTTGGACACATGTAGTTAATAGTTAGTTACATATCTTCTACGCAGTTGCTTGATGCAATGGAGCTAAGCCGGCAAACCATGAAGACTGTAAAGCAAAACCTTTGGTGGGCGTTCGGATACAACATTGTAAGTTGTTCTGCATTTGCATTTTCATGTTTTAATCTTATTGGTTGCAAATTTCTAATGAGTGAATGTCTCTTGTTTTTAAAAACATATACAGGTAGGGATCCCAGTTGCAGCTGGAGTGTTGCTGCCATTGACTGGAACCATGTTGACTCCATCAATGGCGGGGGCTCTCATGGGTGTGAGCTCTCTTGGCGTCATGACTAATTCTTTACTTCTGAGGTACAGATTCTTCTCCAACCGAGAAGACAAAAATGTCAAATGGGAACCAAAGGAAGGAACAAAGCAACCACATGAGAATACAAGGTTGAAGGAAAGCTCTTAAACCGAGGATTCAGCTATATTGAGGGATACTTTTTGCAGAGATAGATTTCTTTTTCCTTCTCTACTTTTCTTCATTTTAATTATTTGAGCTTATAAGAGGACCAAAACAAAGATAATAATTTGAGGACCATTGCTTATAACTTGTAACTTATAGACACAATAACACATTCAAGACACTCTCACTGGCTTTTGTGTTTAAGTCACTGCCTTTGAGACCACTGGAATGTGATTTTTGTACAAATATAGTGAATAAGCAAAAACTAATTGGGGAATGAAGAACCAACCATACAGCCCCAAACGGAAAACTCTTTGCCAAAGCTCTTTTATTATACAACTCCAAATACAATACCCAGTAAGAGCCAGGACAAATCAATCAATAAAAGAACAAGCACATAATCATATCTCAACCCTCAAAACAAAAAAAATAATCATCTCGTTTCTCCTATACTTTTATAACCAAAAAACATTTATGAAACAGTGTGTAAAAAGAAAAAATCTCTCACCCGAGTTGGTTTGTGTTCTTTCGTGCTCTTCGACTACTCCATGAGATTTGCTTGATCGGTGTGCTTGCAGATCCTCACAGAAACCGGTTTACACCATATAAGTCATTCCAACTTGCATCAAATGAGAATGCGGAACGCTTAGGTTTGTTATCCCTCTCCTGCTGTTCTTCCTCAAGAAAGCATACATGTAATTTATTACCAGCTTCTTCAGAAACCAAGAATCCTTCGTAGCTCTTATATCCCCATGTCCCAGTAGATACACTACCCCTGACTCTTTCGCTTTGTGTATAAACGACAGTTCTTTCTCTAAACTCTGTTCCGCATCCAGCGCTGGTGTTTCATTTGAAGGACCTGCGCCAAAATCCATGCTGCTCCTTTTCTCCGAGGGTCGCATGTATGACTCTAAGTGCTCTGCCAAGAGAGGCACTCCAAGCGAATACACACTTCCATTGGGTGCTATCAAAACTCTGGACAGAGTCGTGTCATCCTCTGAATCCGTATTATTGTCTCCGTCACTCTCAAGTGAACGCTCCTGCGCTTCCTTCCTTATAAATTTCTCTAGACTCTCAATCAAAATTTGCTCAAACGCCTGGTGGTTTTCCTTCCGCACATCTTTGTATCCGTACCTGTTTTAAACACGAGAAAGGAAATATTATAAAAACAAATTACTTCCCACATGAAAATCACTAAGCTTTGTTTACCTGGCAACACAGCGGAATAAATGATAGCTTCTTGGGCAGACACGTCTGAAAAGAAACCTCTCAGACTGAGGCACGCTTGGAACAGGGACATACTTTATACACACAAAGATGACCATGGAATGGATCGCAGGTAGTGTGGTTAAGAAATGACCAAATATAGCTGGAACTCCTTTCGCTAGCTCATTATAAAGAAGACCAATACCGGGTGCTCTAATTGTACCAAGATTACTACCCAGTTCTCGCAGTAGGTCCATTGGTAGTTTTTTCTGGACTTCGGTTTCGTACTTCAGTTTACTCCCGTAGTTCCAAACGTACATGATGAAAAACATGATTGCAGCAAAAACAAGGATTATCCAACTTCCGTCAGCCACACTTGATAAAACTGATGAAAAGAACATCAGTTCGACTCCTAGGGCAACAATTGCAAACAAGCACACGACTATGATGTTTGTCTGCCAGATAAGAAGCATGATAAGGGTCACCAAAATTGTTGTAGTCATCATAATCCCCAGCTCTGCAATGCCTGGAGATACAAAATCCAAAACCAAAGGCAACAATATGTTCAGGATTAAATGCATAAACTTAGTTTTCAATACGTTGTGACGTAACTAAAATGGGTTTCAAACAAATTTTCCAATTTTGCCGCAAACCAGATGCTATGAGAAGGGAATATTACCATATGCGTTTCCAATCATGAAGATGTTTGAGATAGAGCAGATAACGATCAGGCACACCACCAAAAGGAACCAGTTTAGAACCGGTATATATATCTGTCCGATGAATTTCTTTGAAGTGTGAATGATTTTAAGACGGGGGAAACAGCCAAGTGCTATTGATTGCTTGATGCATGTAAATGTGGCAGTTGTCATTGCACGACTGGCAATTAGGGAAGCAATATTAGAAATGAGAAAGACGGGCCAGAATATGAAACCTGAAAAAAACAAAGAGTGATAAACAGTTAGAAATTTGAAATGAGCCGAATAATCAAGCCAGCAAATGAAGGAATACTCTTGTTTATCTTTGACGTACTGTGGGAATCTAACGGATCTTACTTGGAACTGACGAAAAGAAAGCATTCTCAGCATGGCTGAAATTTTCAGAAAGGTATGCGGCTTGACCCAAATAACCCAACAAGAGGCAAGGTAACACCAGAAGGGTGAAAGTAAGCTGCATATAAATACTAACACTGAATCAAAAGTTTCAGATGAACAGAAGCAAAAATGAGTCTCTATCTCTTTAAACTACCTGGATCGAGTGAACGGAAAAATAGCTAAGATCTGCAAACATGGCCTCCGAACCTGAGACAAGATCCGCATGTATAATATGAGACTTAACATTTAGAAGAAATTCAGTCAATATATTTTATGCTTCTAAAAGTCTATTCCCCGAATATGAAATAGAAATTTACCAGTTGCACATAGAACACAGCCCCCAAGCGCATACCACGCATTAACAGAGTTTCTCTTGAAAAAGAAATAGATGTGTGCAGGATTAAAAGCTCTAAAGACACTGCTGTCATATTTAGCAAGGTTGTAAATCCCAATTCCCGCAAGACAGAAGAACCAGAGAAGTAAAGCTGGACCCAAAGCAAGCCCCAATTTGCTGGCTCCATATTTCTGTACACTGAACAAGATCACAAGAAAGCTGACTGATATCACGAGCACCTGATCTGCAAATCGAGCCACAATTAAAATTTATTCAGAAAAGTGGTGACTAATCACTCGTAACGAGAAGATTTATGTTTCTAATTAATGACCAGACACGAGAACGTTTCATATCTCTTAGTCACAAGCTGATGGCCGTCAACTACATTACAAGTTACCTTGTTTTATAGCACCAACTCCAACCTTCAGACCACCAATAGCAGACATTACTGCGTCCAAAAAGAGGTTATAGTTAGAGGAAGATCACATGTAACTTCATACACATCTGACTACATTACAAGGTCTTACAAAACCCTTTTTTCCTATACCTGACATTGCAGGCGTAACAACAGCATCAGCAATCACCATAGCAGTGCCGGCAAGAACCAAAATCAGAAGAAGCTTTTTCAACACCATTGACGCCTCAAGTTTTTCCTTTATTATCAAAGATCTCTCAAGTTCCGGAGACGGAACCTTCAAACCAAATCCCGATATGCGAGCATCTGATGGAAGCTGATTCGGGATAAGGCTAACGTTCGCGTGCCTACAGATCAACGAATACAAAGCAAAAGTACCACCTGCAATTCATTACCACATATTAAGTCGTATCCTTCAACAAGATAGTGGAATAAAAAGAGAATATACCTTCACCATCGTCATTAGCCCAAAGAACGAAAAACACATACTTTACAAGAGGGAGCAATAACAAAGTGTAGATAACCAATGACAAGGCTCCGATCACATCTTCCTTGTCGTTGATTGGAGATCTGTTGAACATGACACTGAACGTGTACAAGGGACTAGTCCCAATATCACCAAATACAACCCCTAAGGTCTGCAAAGCAAGTACGAGCTTCCTCCCTAAGCTTGAGTCCTTCAAAGTTAATTAAACACTTGGGTTAAGCTTACGTATAATCAGATCACACAGAGAAGGCACTCACAGACCTCGATGTCGTTCTTCTGAGCTCCAGGGATCTCGAGCGCGTCCACGTCGAACGAGTCAACGGCGGGGCTGGTACGGATCAAACGCTGCTCCACATTGTCGTCCTCCTCGTCGGAATCCACGTCGCCGTGCTGGCGCTCGTCGTACCCGTCGTCGTCGTCGTCGTAGTCTTCGTCGTAATCGTTCTTCTCGTCGAAGACCCAACGCGACAAGGAGGACGTGGAGCCGTCTCCGGTTAACTCGTCGTCCATCTCGGACCCGCCGTCTCCTCCGCTGCTTCCTTCTTCCACGCTAAACATCGGGAGAAAGAGAAAAGGATCAGTGACGCGGGAAGGTTAGATCTGTTGTGATTCAGATTCGTTATCTGATCAGAGATGGAGATTGGGAGAGAGAGAGAGAGAGAGGACCTGGCTCGGATGAGGAAGAAGCTTACACGTGTCGTATCGTGGTTCAATTAAAGACCGGTTTAGTTATAAACAAAACCGAATCAAAGAATAGACCTGAAGCTAGGCCAGGGCGTTTTTAACTCAACCCAAAATACCAACCTTAACTCGAACTGGAAAAACCGAAACCGAATCTGAACTGTTTTACAAAAATATCCGAATGGGACTTATGAGCTTAATACTTTGAACTTTGATTATAACCCGAACCGAACCAAAATCCGAATTAGAATCCGAAGATATTCGAAATTAGTTAAATATGTATAATGTTTTTATATATATTAAGGTGATTTAGATATTTTAGAGTATTCAAAATATTTTTGTAGTTTGTTTTATTTGTTATTTTGAATATTGTTTAGTTAATTTAGATATTTTAACTAATTTTTAATTAGATTTGTAAATAATTAGTTATGTTGAAATTTTTATGGCCAATTTTCAAAGTTTTTAAAAATATATTTTTGTACGATTTTAAACATTGGTTAAATCCGATCCGAACAGAACTTGAAAGGAACCGAACCGAATCCGATTCGATAATTAGTAAAAACCGAATGGTACTTATGAGTATAACACCGAAAATCTGAAAATCCGAATTACCTGGACCGAAACCGAAACCAAACGGACCACCGAACGCCCATGCCTACCTGAAGCTTTCACGTGTCGCATCGTGGTTCAATTAGAGACCGGTTTGAATATAAACAAACCAAAATAAATCAATAGTAATTAAACCGGGTCGTCGTCTCCAGTCAAAGTTAGATTTAAATAATATTTTCCACACTGTGAAGCTGGAGATGAAGTAAGCTTTGCGTCTACGTCTCTTTCTTCTACACTTTTAGCTAAGATCAGAGCGAGAGGAAACGAGAGTCGCTACCACTAACAGTCATGGCTTGTGCTTCGTCCTCCGTGATTTCGTCGTTCTCGTATCAGTTTGGATCAAAAGAACAGATCTTTTCATCGAAAGTTTCCTCTTTGGTTTCAACGGGAAGGAGAGCGTTTGGATCTATTAGAGCAGCTCAAGTGAGTAGCTATGGGAACTCTAGACGACGCACTCAGAACGTAGAAGGGGATATTTATGTTGGTAAGTAAAGTTTGTTTCTTTTGTTGGCTGCTAATCGAAACAAAGAGAGATCAATAACGGTCTCATTCTCTCTCTGCAGACAGTACTTGTATTGATTGCGATACTTGTCGTTGGATGGTTCCGGTAAGATTTAATTCTTCGAAACTTGTAGAAAGCTCAGGACTTGTGGGTCCTTTGGTGGTCCTATGAATATTGATGAACAGTTCCATATACTTGTCATGATTTAAGAGGTTGGGGTCAGTTAAATTGGTAGTGTGAAGTTGCTGGAGATTTTTCGAAGTTGGGTATGGGGAAGTAGGTGTCTTTGTCTTGATCTCGAAGAAGGCTAATACTAACGCTGAGTTTTGGTTAGCCTGGCTTGTTGTTCACAACTCTTGTCTTGTCTGCCAATAACATGTACACTAGAACAGAAATGTTCGTGTTATAGTTGTTAGTTGGCAAGTCCCAAGCAGCTGCGAGAGCAGAAATTCACTTGTTCATTTACATTTGTTCAGCCAGTTCATAGGCGCCTTTTGTTTTACTTTATCTTCACAGGAAGTGTTCACCAGAGTGGACAACATGTCTGCGGTTATTAAACAACCAACCTGTAAGGAAGAAAGGCTGAACGCTCTTCAGGTGCCGTCTTATTTCTCAGTTTTATCTCTGATGGATAGTTCATTGATGATTTTTTTGAAATTATTCCTCACTTTATTTTACTTTCCATTTTTAGATGACTTCTGAACTAAATTCTCTGAGGTTGTCATGGTTTCTTGTTTCTTTCAGGCCTTATTGTCTTGCCCCACTGGCTCTATTCGCACTGAAACTCCGCCTACTGACATTGGGGAAGCTCAAGAGACCTTTCCACTTGCATTGGACAAAGACAAACTGCCTGTAGTTTCTCATCCCTTTAGCTTTTTTTTCCTTAGGATGATTATTAGCAAGCTGATTAACTCTTTGTAGATAATCGTAAAACCTCGTAAATATTTTGAAAGAGTTTGTTTCCAGGTTTTGAGTAGTTGTGGATACAATAATCTTAAGTTCTTAACTGATTCAGCTGCACTGAGAGCTCAAACTTCAATACTACACTGTTCTTAGATGTTGCCTTCTCTTTGGCTTTCTGCTTTCGCTGAGGCTGATTAGTTTCGAGATTTGTATTATGCTCAGGGCGTTTTTCATTGTGGGTTTCATTCCAAGAAATCTTTCGGAGCAACTTCCTACTTGATACTTCATCATGAGGGGAATATACTTGTTGATAGGTACATACATATATACATCCTTGAAGGCATCACGGATTCTTATACATTGTGGATGCAATGTTTTTCTTGACATAATTTGGTTTGTAAATTAACTTCACACAACTGATACTTTCACGCTTTGATGTGTGCTGCAGTCCCAGGTACATAGAGAAACTTGCTGGGAAGATTGAGAAGATGGGTGGTGTTCGCTACATGTTTTTGACACACAGGTAGACTTGATAACACCAAAAGTAGATTTTCATGTTTTCTCTTGTAATCTCTCTTACAAGGATAAACTACTTCATTGTTCAGGGATGATGTTGCGGATCACAAGAAATGGGCAGATCGATTCAAGTGTACTAGAATTCTGCATTCTGAAGATGTATGTGCTTGAATTTATCACTCCCCTCTTGTTAAAGTTTTTTCCTTCTTGATAAGATCTTCAGCATCTAGATCCTCTTAGAAAAAGCCTTGGAGAGTTACAAAGATCTCTGGCTGATTATGTGTTTGGATGAATGTGAGAAAACTGGCTAGAGAAACAATTTCGTTACTAAATCCAGCTTTAGTGACAATAATGGGATCTTGTTAGGTCCAACCTTCGACCACTGATGTGGAGTTAAAGCTGGAAGGAAGTGGACCATGGAGACTCTATGAAGATGTCGAGCTTATACACACTCCCGGTCACACTGAAGTAAGTCTGTCCAACCTGCAATAACATATATAAAAAAAACAAATGCTCAATTTTTGTTAAAAAGGAATTTCACTATGATCTTGGTATTCTACAAAACTACAGGGATCAGTGTGCTTGTTCCATAAACCTCTCAAGGCATTATTCACTGGAGACCATCTAACTATGTACGAATCTGGAATGAGCATTATAGAGATGTACAACCATTGTTCATGTAAAGACCAATCTATTGAACTTCTTTGGGTAAATGTTTTTGAATATATCTGTTTACAAATGATAATCATTCTTGGTCTCTGGCAGTGCCTCTCCAGCTCGAGAGCGTAGAAAGATTGATCAAGCTGGATTTCAATTGGGTGATACCGGGTTAGTGCAATTTTACTACATGTCCTGTATCTGCTTTACTTAATGAAGATTGTTGTATTCTGATGGAGAGTTTTTATAAAAAAGGACATGGAAGAAGAGTACATTTCAAAGATGGAGAAGAGAAGGCAAAGAAGCTGGAAGCACTTGTTCAGAAGCACAGAGAGAAACAACTTGTTTCTTCTAGCTAATTCAGTTATGCTTGAGAAAACTTTGTATGCTGATTCTAAAACCAGTGAACCAAACTAAACTAGACTGTCTATGAGGCTATGTGAGTGGTGTGTTTCTATGTAACATTTTATTACCCTATGCTTAAGTCAAATTATGAATCATGTTTAATCCTTAATCAATTCTCCATCAATGGAGTTAATGCATTTTGACTTAAAAAGCTGACACGACACAAAAAAAGACTTTGGTTTCTCCGTCTTTGTTGGAGCAATGCAGCATCCACGTCAACGCTCTCTTCTCTCTCTCAAAATGAATGCTCTTCAGATGCTTTGTCCCTTGTTGTCCCAGATTCGAATTACGGCCTCATGGCATCCTCTATCTTCCATGATCTTTCTTCTTCTTCCACGCCTCTCCTTAATCTCCAAACCCAACAATCGGTATGTGTCAAAGTCTCTCCCTTTTCTCTCGCACTCTCTTCCTTCGTCGGAATCTAATCGTGGGTTTGTGTATCCTGTCGGATTTTGATTCAGATCTTCGGTTACAAGGACAAAGTACAGGACTTTGAGAAAACCCAATTGAGGATTCCAGTTTCTTTAAGGTAATTTCTGTGATTTAGTGACTTTTCAGTGGGATTAGGACATTATCTTGTGTCTTAGTTTATTAGGCTGTGTAAGAAGATTGGTTTTGTGATGCTTCGGACAGCAAAACCTCTGTGGATATGTTCTGTTATATTCAAATTCTCACAGGTTTAGGTTCTTTTGTGGTGGTTACAGGAAAAAAGGTGTCAACTTGCAAATGATGGCGTCAGGAAAGACACCTGGACTGAC
Source organism: Brassica napus (assembly GCF_020379485.1). Classification (NCBI taxonomy): domain Eukaryota; kingdom Viridiplantae; phylum Streptophyta; class Magnoliopsida; order Brassicales; family Brassicaceae; genus Brassica; species Brassica napus. The sequence continues at coordinate 2,299,486 of NC_063434.1, read as the reverse complement.
TCAGGAAGCTAATGACTGCACTTATGAGGCTACAATTGATAGAGAAAACAACACTGACGTGTTTGACGACATGAAACAGCGGTTCCTCGCCTTCAAGAAGCTCAAGTACATGTAAGTGGAGGTGAAACTATATCTTCAGTTGGCTTTCTGTTACCTTCTCCCATCCAATGATGATATACTCATTTGAACAGGGATAACTTAGAACACTACAAAAAGCTAGCAGATGCTCAAGCTCCAAAGGTAGCTTTAGAAGTTCACTGTTCATGGATTGGCTTTGAGATATCTTCTTGTGGAATTGTTGCTAACACTATAAGAAACAGTTTCTGGTGATTGCTTGTGCAGACTCCAGGGTTTGTCCTTCAGCCGTCCTGGGATTTCAACCTGGTGAAGCATTCACTGTTCGGAACATTGCAAATTTAGTACCTCCATATGAGGTACACAATCTAGTGCAGTGCAGACAGCCACATTTTTTTCTTTCACATTTGATCTAATTGCATTTGCATGTTGCAGTCTGGACCTACTGAAACAAAAGCTGCTCTCCAGTTCTCTGTGAATACTCTTGAAGTATGTTTCTTATCTCTCACAGTTATCTATAGATAGATGCATACACCGCTTTAATAAAACATGTGCATCTGTCACATTTTATATGTTGAATCATTATAATTATTTTGTCTCTGTGATTGATATATTAAACTTGTAGGTGGAGAACATTTTAGTAATTGGTCATAGCCGCTGTGGAGGAATTCAAGCTTTAATGGGCATGGAAGAAGTAGATTCCAGGTTTCTTTTGATCACCTCTTTAATCACTCTTTTGGAAGAAAAAAAACATTTCTTAATTGTTATCTTTGCCATATTGAATTTTCCTGTAAGCAGAAGTTTCATACATAACTGGGTGATTGTGGGGAAGAAGGCAAAGGAAAGCACAAAAGCTGTTGCTTCAAACCTCCATTTTGATCATCAGTGTCAACATTGTGAAAAGGTGATGTATTTTTTTGTTAAACAGTGTAGCTTATATGTATCTTCTGTAGATTGGATGAACTGATATAGAATGTATAACGAATGCAGACATCGATAAACCATTCATTAGAAAGACTCCTTGGTTATCCGTGGATAGAAGAGAAAGTGCGGAAAGGGTCACTGTCCCTCCATGGTGGGTACTATGATTTTGTAAACTGTACATTTGAGAAATGGACTGTCGATTATGAAGGAAGCAGAGGCAGTGGGATTGCTGTTAAAAACCGATCTGTTTGGTGATGACTGATGACCATTCCATCTTCATAGACATCAGAGAACACTTTCTTGGAATGGAATCATTGTTTGTTTAATTTGCTGCAGTTGTGTGTTGAAAATATCATTTCGTAATGCTATACCTCTCATTGAGGTTTAAACTTTGGGAGATCCCTTCAGAGACTTACGTTTATTTGATCATTCATGTTTTTTTTTTTTTAATTTTTGTGTCCATTGTAGTGGTATCAGAGGCATACAGTCAATACTCAATACAGTTATTATATAGTTGCAATTTATCATTTACTTCTTATATAGTTACAAATACAGTTAATACTCACCACATATTAAAGCCACCAATCCATGATCAGTTAGCTTATGTTGATGATATAATCCTTCACACATGAGGAAGAGCATGGTTACAACAGTTACAATATTTAAATCATATAAGCTTGGAGGAGAAGTTTCAATTGCTCAAAGTTGGAGTAACCGGGATAGAGGGCGGAGTGGAGATGGTTGGCGTTGCTGGAGGGAAAGAAGGTGAACCGGGTTTTGGAAACTGAGGGAATTTTGGGAAACCAAAACCGGGAAATTGAGGAAAACCGGGTGTTGGATTGCTTGGAAAACCGGGTTTCGGAAACTGAGGGAAAGGCATGGGGTTGTTTGGGAAACCTTGCCCTGGGGCTGGGAGTTGAGGAAAACCGGGTTTTGGGAATTGAGGGAATGGCATTGGATTTGCTGGGAAACCGGGTCTTGGAAACTGAGGAAAACCGGGTTTAGGAAAAGGATGTCCAAAAAACTTCGGTTTTAACGTTTGTTTCTTGGTAAGCTGTTTTGTGGCGCGGCTTGAAGTGATCATGGAAGAGAACATGAGAGCCATGAGAAGAGAAGCAGCTAAAAATAATCTAGATGAGGCCATTGTGTTAGACAATTAACTGTTGTGTGTGTGTTTTGTTTGATTGTTTTCTTTTTTTTTCCTATTAGTCTTTGGGTTTATATAAGAGCAAACTCAAAAGAGATAACAAGTACAATGTCATATCATTTGACTGATTTTTTCTTATTATAGATATAACTAACGGTTTCATCATTAAAAATAGAAAATAGTTAATATGCTGTTACCATTTTGTTGCTATTAGTTTGAATATATAATCCAATCCGTTATAATTGATTTTTGTTGATAAAGATCCAAATTAATTTTCTTAGTTACAATAGTAACTAGATTTTGATTTACGTTTTGAAATCGCATGTTTATTTACTTTCTAAATTTTATATAAATGTGTTTAGTATTTGTCAATTTGTGAGTCTATACACATCCATGTCTCATATCATTTGATAACTAATGGTTTCATCATTAAAAATAGAAAATAGTTAATATATTGTTACCATTTTGTTGCTATTATAAAAATCCAAATTAATTTTTCTTACTTGCAACTCACAAGTAGTAAGTAAGTTACGGCTCAGTGAAAATATTGTTTCCGCATCTTATCCAGTTTTTGTTAATGTGAAAATTAAAATGTTGTTAAACGGGTCAGACCGGTTTATCAATGCCGGTACGATGCTCTTAATCAATTGCTGTTGCTGGTACTCGAAACGCAAATTCAAATACACGTCTCGACCCTTCTCGTCTCCTTCCGTTGGAACTCGAGCAGCAGCGCGATGACGACTCAGCCGCCTGTTCACTCCCGCGGTAAGCGCGAGCAGATCGGAGTATTCGATTACACCGACGAAGACGAACACGTCGAAGAGATGTCGAAGAAACTCCTCCGAAAGTTCGATTCCCCTGGAACTAGTAAAACCCCGCGCGCCATCGATAAGTACGACTTCCTTCGTCTCTGTAAGTCGTCTCTCGTCTCTCAGTTTTCTATCGAATTGTGGAATCGATTCTGCTTTAGGCTCTATAAAAATCGGAAGATCAAAGTGGTTTCTTAATTTACTTGAATTTTGCGTTTGTTAGCGTCTGGGAAACGAAACGAATCGTTGATCCAAGAGTTGTTCACTTCTCTGTGATGTATCTAAATCTATACTCTAGTGATCATGATGCTTAGATCATCAAGTTTTACATGATAACACAAGTGAATGCTGATCTTATTATTGTGTATCATCTTTCAGTTGCAGTCGCCAAGGACACACAGAGCGAGAGCAAAGCACTGGACCACATAGTTATTGATGTTGAAGATAACAGTAAGAGTTTATTCGAAGCTGCGAGTTCCAAATTTTTCAGTTTTCTTATAGAGTTTGTCATCTAACTTGGCTAAACTAAGTTTGGTTTATGCAGTCCCAGCAAAAGAAGAAAGGTCAAGGTGTGAACCCAGCGGATATAAAACTGTGAGCCTTTTAATCCATTCATGAAGGAGTTACCATAAGGAATAAGAATGTTTAGAAATTTTCTGATTTTTGTTGTACAATATATTGCAGTGTGACCTGATTGATGTAGCCTCCGATGACTCCCGTGGAAGGATTGGAATTAGTTCATCATCGTCATCATCTCTGTCGGAAAATGATGATGGTTATTAGCTATAATATAGTTTCAGTTTTCTTTGTTGTTTCTTCCCTCGAAGTTGCTTGCTCTAAAGAAGCTTTCTGAATTGTTTCAGCCTCAAATGGAGAAGAAGCCACAAGTGTTACTTCTGGTTCACGTGAAGTTGTAAGTCTTTTCGAGTATGCACTTTTGTTAGAGATAGTGAAGGAAACGTAGTCTTTTCTTCCTCTGAAAACTTTTTGATTTGCTGTCTGTCTCGAGAGTTATGGATGTGTGTTTATATCCAGAAAATATCTCATGCTTTTTATATTTTTGTATTTTCAGGATTCCGAGAATTCACAAGTTCTCATAATCCCTGATTTTATTATATATGGAGATACATACTGTACTAACTCGAAGTTAACATTTTCACGCAACTGTATGAGTGTTGAAAGTTCATCAGTAAATGCAACTAAAGGGACATTTAGTTGTCGGTGGGCAATAGAAGATATCGTCAGAATTGAGTCTCAGTGGTGTTCAGAGGTGATTTCTGATATATGTTCATTTATGGGTTGATGGGTTTTCTTATGATACCTGAGCTGTAAATTTTCAGCTTGAGACTGCCGTGGTAAACGTCCTTCTGAAGTCCAGGGACCCTAACGGAGTTGACAATGCGAAAGAGATTTCAGGTTTACCATAAGTTCATATTTGTTCATGTTAGTGGTGTTTCAGTGGGAGGGGGTTTCTTAAAGTTGGAAATTGTTAGCTTAATAAGAGCGCCTACACATCATATCTCTCTATTTGGTAGTTTTGATATTTACAACGTTAGCGCCAGTCTAACTAACACCCGCACCCATGCTTGACAGGCATTGATCTCCTAAAGTTTTCCCTTTATGACGCTAAATGGTCTAAAGAAGTAGAAACCATCAAATTGTTGGACTCGAGATACAAGGATATTTGGTTTGATACCATAACGTAAGTCATCATTATCGCACCATTGTGTTTGCATCTTCATTGCAGTTTGTACATTATAAACGTTGGTGGCATTTGAGTCAATTGGTCTTTTGCTCAAGTCCTGAAGTATGTGCTTTTCTCTTTCTACACATCTTGAACTGAATTGATGACACAGTGAATATTAAAAAAAATCTCTTACGTTTAGTTGTTTCCTCGTCAGCTAGATAGATTCTTGGAAATTTTCAATTGTAAAAATCCTTTCATGAAAAGGGCTTTTGACGATGTAAAAAGGACCAAGGTTTAATCCTATAAAAGGTTTAGGGAGAAAGATAATGAGAGAGAAAAGTTACTAAGACAGGAAAAACATATGGCAGGTTCTGACTTTTAGTTTATTGTTGTTGAATGTTGACAGAGAAAGCGAGGAAAGTGCTTGTAGTGGACACAATTTGGAAACATCACTCACCAAGTAAGTATGAACTATAATGTACTCGTGGTTTATAAATTTGAATTTTGGTAAATGTAATATGATAACTTGGTGATGTACACCTCTAACTTCTTATATGTTATTTTATGACTTAATGTTGGTATTGGTGACCTGAGATAGATGTGTATAGAATTATGGAAGATTGTTCTATTAGTTTTTGAAGGCATGTTATATGATGAATGTGTTTCTGATTCCCTTCTAGTTATCTGAAATATATACGCAACATGTATATGCATGACATCGTAATGCTTGGTGCCTTAAATTAATTTAGATATTGAGCCCCGTTTAGTTTTATCTTACCTTTTGACTGTTTTATATTTTGATCTTCAGTCTCGCTGGTTCATTTGAAAATCTCGTTTACCCTCAAGGAGAACCAGATGCTGTAGTAGTTCGGAAGCAAGACATTGAGCTTCTGAAGCCAAGACGTTTCATTAACGATACAATCATTGATTTTTATATCAAGTGAGTTACTATCTTTCCATACTGTCTTAACACTATGACGTAATAAAATCTGTACTCGTGGAGCATAGAAGGCATACAAGCCAAAATGGCAAGACTAGGTGCATCATTTTTGCATGTCAAAAGCAAATTCTCTTCTCGTTTGTTTAAAATATACAAAACTGTAGCATGTTGATGTTAGATGTTTATATTATAATTAAAAACCTTGTCGTATTATATTTGCTATCATATATATTTACCTTTTCAATGCATAAATTAGTTGGGTGCAGCTTGTTAAGTTGGTTTAATACTTGCAGGTACCTTAAGAGTCGAATTCCACCAGAGGAACGGGGCAGATTCCACTTTTTCAATTGTTTCTTTTTCCGTAAGCTAGCTAACTTAGACAAAGGTTCACCTAGCTCGTTTGGAGGAAGAGAAGCATACCAGCGTGTGCAGAAGTGGACTAAGAATGTGGAACTCTTCGAAAAAGATTATATATTTATTCCTATAAATTTCAGGTGAAAACATAATTCACACACATGGCTAATTAGTTCTTGCCGCTTATATGATGATTTACCTTGCCTATGATTGCAGTTTTCACTGGAGTCTGATTATCATCTGTCATCCAGGTGAATTGGTTTCTTCTTCTGGTAAGGTTAACTCCCTATGTTATGTTCTTATGCTCGTTTGATAATAGCCTAAAACTAAATTATCACTCTGCTGATGATGAAGTCGAAAACCCATCAAGGGTTCCCTGCATCTTGCATCTGGACTCAATTAAAGGAAGCCACAAGGGTGGTCTCGTAAACATATTTCCGAGGTAAGCTCTACAACGTTTCATTAAATTCACTGGCATACTATTCCACAATACATTTGAAACTAGTCTCCGGAGATAGTATTGAGTAAACCTTATGCATAGGGGGCTAGAGCCAACTTATTCATAGGAAGTCACTCGTTCTGTGTTTGCAGTTCATTATTGGTTTATTTACTTGAGAATTCTTCATAAATTTTCCATCCATTTTACTTGAAGACTTACGAAGTCAGATGCATAGATTTTATCATGAATATCTGTTGTACAGAATGAGTGACCTAAATGTCAATCATGTGATCATAGTTACCTACGTGAAGAGTGGAAAGCGAGGCAAGGAAACACAACAATGGATTTATCAAGGGCATCAAATATGCAGCTCCTTTCTCTTGAGGTATTGCTTCTAACGAGAATGATATTATCTTGAGCATAGATAGAAGGCTCAAACTAATATAACTTTCATGATTGCTTAAAGCTCTGGTTCTAGATTATCATTGTTTACATAGTACCCCTGGTTGTATGCGTGCCAGAGATGAAGATGTCGGGAAGATTGATAGATGGCTTTCTTTGAGAAACATGTTACTATTCTAATGTCATTCGATATTTTCGTTGTGGAATTTTCTTCACTGGTTTTCTGATGATATTTCTTCGTTTAACAAATTCAGCTCCCGCAACAAGAGAATTCGTTTGACTGTGGCCTCTTTTTGCTCCACTATTTGGAACTTTTTGTGGCTCAAGCTCCTGCTAAATTCAATCCTTCGCTTATCACAACATCGGGAAATTTTGTAAGTTGTCTTTTTTTCATCTCCTTTTGGATTTGATGAAGTTGCATCTGACTTTCTGAACTTACTGATAAAATAAAATCAGCATGAAACAGTGATTTGAAGGGGACGTTTTAATTTTTTTTTCTGCTCCTTTTCAGCTAACTAGGAAATGGTTTCCTGCCAAGGAAGCTTCACTTAAGCGTGCATACATCTTAGAGTTGCTTTACAATCTCCACAAAGGTCATGATCCAAGTATTATTCCAGCTAATTCCAAAAGCAAACCACCTCATTGCCGAGTTTCCAACGAGAATGATGAAGAAAACGAAAGCAAGAATGTGACTGAGATCTGTAAATGGAGAAAACCATTTCATGGTTCCTCAGCAATCGTCCCATACATTCCTCAGACAAAGAATTGCTCGGCAGATCAGATTCTCAGCAAAGAAGTTTTTTACACGAGAGGTTATGACCTCCCTGAGGCTTCCAAGCGCCGAAAGTCCTTTATGTCGCCTATAGTGGTAATTCCTTTTACTTTCTCTGCAATTTAGTTTTCAATGCTAATTATATTATGTTGATAGCGATTCTATACTTTCTCACAAACCAGGAAGAAGTTCAAGAAAGTGGTGAGAAAGAAGAAATCCATTTGCCAATGGACACAGAGGAATCTATCTGTCAAGAGATGGAAACATTGCGAAAAGGGGAGTGCATGCTCTATATAGAGGACACTGATGATGAAGACGCTGTAGTAGAATACGTTCCTGATTCCCAAGATTCATGTGAAGTTGAGATGAAAGAAGAAGACGATGATGAATTGATTCTGTTCACTGGAGCATCCAAAAATATTCATAAAACCAGAGAAATCAAATCTGCTTCAGCATTGATTGAAAAGGGAGTCCACAAAAGTAAGAGCAGAGGTTTAGCTGCTCGTTCTTGCTGTAACAACATTCTTCTTGTGCTGTCGGATGATGAGGGAAGCTCAGCCGCAAGCGACGAACTTCACAACAAAGAAAACTTCTCTAGTTCAAGATGTAATGTGATGGCCAAGAAGCCAAAGACTATTTACAGAAGATGAATATCGCCAATCTCATGCGATGCTTTTGAGTTGTTAGAGTTGTTACGTTGCCAATGTTATTTTAACTCATACATGTATAAAGCAAGTAATCTAATACGTTAAGCATCAAAGGTTCGTTTCTCGATAGACAAAGCAGATTTTATCAAAGTGAGAGGATGCGAAAACAGAGAGCTCACACAATCCTTTACTACAAAAAAGAAAGAAAGAAAGAAACAGATGTCGTCCATTCAAATGAAGCTATAGTTGTTATTCACACATCGTCTCTACCGCGATGCATCAGGAGCAATTGTTCCAGCTCTTCCCTGCGTCGGTCTATCTCCTGCAACAAACAAGATTCAATGATTTAGAAGCGCTATCTGATGAATATAATGCCATGATGATGCAAATGAGCCTCGATGCAAATTTAAACAATCAATACTTGCCTCAAGATCCTTGACAGCTTGTTCTCTTGAAATCTCCTTCTGCTGTCGAGCACGCTTCAGAAAGCCTATGCATAGAACTCCCTGAAGTCCAGACAACAATCAGAGATGAACTGACGGTAGCCAATATCGGTGCAACCTTAACTAAGTGAAAAGTTACAAGAGTAAGACAAAAGAAGAGAGGAAGAATGTGATGACGTACTGAGATAACATAGATAAGACCACAAGCAAGGAGCATGTAGCTAGCGATATTCTGTAGAAGCAGAAGATCCTTCTTCTGAGCTAGATAGTCAGGGAACGCTCTTGTCATCACAGCAACACTGAAATAACCAAATCAAACAAACACAAACATATAAAAAAAATCTTAAAACAACCAAGAAATGGTCTCAAATTCTCTCAGCATCATCTTGGAACTGTAAGTTTCAAAATCAAGAAACGCTGATTCAGGTATGATGACACACTAAATCATGACACGTGGCCTTGAATTGTCTGAAGCAAACACTCCAAATAAAAAGAATTATGAAATAAACCACAACTTACAAAATCTGAAGCATTCCTCTCCCAGCCCAGTACTCAAGAACCTGCGTATAGATTAGGTAAGTACTGACGAAAGGAAGCATATACTACAGAGAAACTAACCTTTGAAAATTTGAGGATGAAACCCCATTCAGTCTCAGCGAGAACCACGAAACAAGCAATCACCACAGCATAACACCGGAATATTCCATCGAACAGCTAAAAATGATTAAAAACAAGCTTCAGTCGAGGAAGATCATCAAAGAGTGAGAAAGATAGAGAGAGAGAGAGGGAGGTTATGATTTACATCGTGGCTATCTCGGAAGGAGCGAATAGCAGCGAGGACGTTAACGACGACGCAGAGGATGGCGATAAGAGAGGTAACGAAGCTGAAGCACCTGCAAACAACGAGGAAAGGATCTGCTCTGTTACTGAGCCTCGATCTTATGGCGGCTCCTCCGGAAGGCTCGCCGGTTTCTTCATCGGCTCTCTCCATATGAAACCGATTTCCCCGGGAGATGCTCCGGCGAAGATCCACCGTATTCGGCTGAAATAGAGATCACTGGAGAAAGTGTGGTTCGTTCACCTCCCGATCACGTTTCTTCTCTCTTTCGTTTCCTTTTTGGGATAACTGCTTTGCTATTTATATTCTTTAAATAAAAATACATGCAAAACGGCGGCGTTTTAGTTGGTTAATAGTAATAAAGTAACAGCATCACTCCACGTCTCCGATTTTGATTGGACAAGCACAAAAGCTCCCACCACGTCATCTAGACTCACTCACACCAAAAGACAAAACGGTGCGTTTTGGTTTGTTAATAACAGCATCACTCCACGTGTCACAGTGTCATTGGATAAGCACATAAAGATCCCCCGCCACGCCTTCCAGACTCACTCCCGCCAAAAGACTGTGTTACCCTCGCCGTATCTCTGATCCTGCCGCTGTTCTTATCCTCCTCCTCCGGTGATAGCCTTAGATGGGAGACGCAGCGACTCAAGAATGTCGCCATCAAGCGCTTCGATGCTGGAGACGACGTCGTTTTTGGAACGAGGAAGATGGAAGAAGCAAAGGTTCTCCACCATTTCCTTTTATATTTTTCAGTTCTCATTTCTCAAATAATATTAATACCTTTATATCGTGAATTGAAGAGAGGGAGAGTGAGAAGCAAAAGCAATCATTGAGATCTTCAGAGTTCATCATTTTCATTACACAGATAAATAAGAGGATAAAACGAAACAAATCGGAAACGGGGAGCTTAGGAAGTGGTTGCGGCGGCGACAGCAGCTTGAGGTGGAGGTGGAGATGGTCGGAGAGTGATCTCAACCTTGTCATGAACACCTTGGAGCAAGAGCTCTCCAGGGAACGCCACTATTTTGCGCTTCTTGGCAGCTCTCAAAGTCCCAACCAAAGCTTCGAAGATGTTGGCACATCGATCGTCATTGAACAACACACCAAACGTCACCTAAACCCAACACAAAAAAAAAACAAACAAACAAAAACCAAATAAATCCTCAAGATCTTATCAACCAATAACATTCACATGAAACAGGATGAACAATCTTTTAGATCTGATCGCAAGAAGCAATGAAAAAAAAAAGATCAATTGAGGATCTTTAAATGAGAAAAGCAAATGGATTGAAAACGATCTAAGAAGAGCAAAGAAGACCTTGTAAGAGCCATCAGGCTGGAGAGAACCAAGACGATGGATCTCTTCCTCAAGTTTCTGAATCTCCTCCTCTACGTTCATTCTTTTGGGATTCAAAGCAGAGACCTTTAAGCTCGATGACAGATGATGATGATGATGATGATCTGTCTTCTCCTCCTCTCACCTCTAGACCAACACTTATGTCTGAATCTGATCTGATGATAATTGTTTCTTCTCCTCCTATCCTGTTAAAAAAGGACTAAACCGACCCCACATCTCACTTATGTTTATATAAATTGAAAAATACCCCCTAACATTTCAAAAAGCTTGCAACTTTATCAAAAATTAAATAATGTTCATTTTAGACCTACTTAATCTATACTATTATTTGCAAAGTAAGTTTTTGGAATCGAGCTCTCACTTAAAAGTTAGACTGGTTAATATCGTTTATACCCTTAATGAATAAAATATATAACTAAGTTAAAAAATAAAAACGAAATATTAATTTATTTGATTAGATAATTGATTAAAATTAATAATAGTAATAATTATCCAAAATTTGAAAATATAATTTAAAAAAAAGATAATTTCTGTATATATTGTATTGTTATCTGAAAAAGTCTTTTAGTAAAAGTTAAAAACATAAATTATATAACTAAATATTAATCAAATAAAATTCTTAATTATATAATTAAAAATAGAATATTGAATTAATTAAATAAATTTTTTACTAAAATTATGAATATAGTGTACAAATAACTTTTCAAAAATTATAAAAATGTTAAGCCCGAGTCGCGGACAAAACACCTAGTTTTTGATTAGTTAACTAACCTAGAGAGCGAAATGCGACTTCTTCACGTTTTCCAAACTCTAGCCCAAGTAAAATATATTTTTAATTAAGATCAAAAATAAAATTAAGAGCTTGATGATAAAGTAAAAAACTCGAGATATATTAGTATTAAAAAAAAAGAATAACAAGTCTTGATCTTTATCATTCATCCGTGCCTCGAAAAATCGAGAGGAGGAAGGATCTGTCTTCTCCCAATAACACTAAGCACGAAATCGACTCTTCACCCAAAAACCCTAATCTCTCTTCAATTCAAATCCGATCCATCGATGTCTTCCGAAGAAGCAACCAACGAGACTTCTTCCGCCGCCAGCAAAGCGGCGCCTTTAGGATCCTCCGTGATCCCCATCGTCAACAAGCTCCAAGACATCTTCGCCCAGCTCGGGAGCCAGTCCTCGATCGAGCTTCCTCAGGTCGCCGTCGTCGGGAGCCAGAGCAGCGGCAAGTCCAGCGTCCTCGAAGCCCTCGTCGGCAGAGACTTTCTCCCTCGCGGCAACGACATCTGCACTCGCCGCCCCCTCGTCCTCCAGCTCCTCCAGACCAAAAGCAAAGCCAGCGGCGGATCCGATGACGAGTGGGGAGAGTTCCTTCACCTCCCTAACAACCGTATCTACGACTTCGCTGAGATTCGTCGCGAAATTGAGGTTTCTTGAATTGATTACCCTAATTGTTACTTTCATTGGTCTAAATGTAGAAAGTCAACATCTTTTGTGGTTTAAATGTAGAAAGTCAACATCTTTTGTGGTATAAATGTATAAAGTCAACATCTTTTGTGGTATAAATGTGGAAAGTGAACGTCTTTTTGTAGGCTGAGACGAATAGATTGGTGGGAGAGAACAAAGGTGTGTCGGATAAGCAGATTCGTTTGAAGATTTTTTCGCCTAATGTGTTGGATATCACGCTTGTGGATCTTCCTGGTATCACTAAGGTGCCTGTGGGTGACCAGCCGACTGATATTGAAGCGCGTATTAGAACCATGATCTTGTCTTACATCAAGCAGCCTAGCTGCTTGATACTGGCTGTTACTCCTGCTAATTCGGATTTGGCGAACTCTGATGCGCTTCAGATTGCAGGAAACGCTGATCCTGATGGTAAGTTTTGTGCTAAACAAGTCCAGTGAGGAGGGAAAAAAATTGATTGCTTTAGTGTGTAGTATCTGATGTTGCTAATCTTCACTGTCTCCAGGTCATAGAACAATAGGTGTTATCACAAAGGTGAATATTCCCTGTCTAAACTTGTTTATTTTGCCTCTATCATGTGGTATAATTCATGTGTTTTAAAGTCGTTGTTCTCTGTGTTTTCAGTTGGATATCATGGACAGAGGTACTGATGCTCGTAATTTACTTCTGGGAAAAGTTGTTCCTTTACGGCTTGGATATGTGGGAGTGGTTAACCGTTGCCAGGAGGTAAAGCTGTGGTCTTGTGCTTATGTCTTACGTTTTACTGTTCACCTTTATTTATACTTGATTTCATAGATTCAACCAAATCATTTCAATGTGGATGATGATTTTATTTCCTTTTTTTTAGTAAATTTTATTTGGTCTTTACTTCTTATAAACAGGATATTTTGCTTAACCGTTCTGTCAAGGAAGCACTTAGCGCAGAAGAGAAATTCTTCCGGAGTCGACCAGTAAGTTGATCATTTTGACTAGTCCCTTCCTGATACTCTTGCGGTTTGTCCTGATTATATTTTTTTTTTCTTTTGTACTACACAGGCTTATCATGGTCTGACTGATCGTTTGGGTATCCCTCAGCTAGCGAAGAAGTTAAATCAGGTATTTTCTGCAGTTCTGGAGTAGTCTTTTTTTTTTTGGAAGATGTTGTTGAGTTTTATATGCATTATTCACCTCTTAGAGTTACTTACTATGTTTATATGTATTTATTCTAGTCTGGAGAAATGGGCTTTGCATGATTTTTTTGCCCTCATCTCTGACAATTAGGATCATTGTTTATTATGAAAGTTGATCTATGTACTAATTATTTTGTTGTTATTGGCTAGTTTTTTTTTTCATTTCTCAGTTGATACTTACAAGTTTAGAACATCACTAATTGAAGCTAGCCTTTCTGTTGCATTTTTTTCTAGATCCTTGTTCAACATATCAAGGTTCTGCTTCCTGATCTGAAGTCACGTATAAGTAATGCTTTGGTTGCCACAGCTAAGGAACATCAGAGCTATGGTGAAATTACAGAATCCACGGTAAGTTTTTATGTCCAGTTCGTTGCCCATTTCCCGCATTCATTGTTGGCAGTGACCATGTTTTTTGACTCTGGTAACTACCATTTGTTCCACTTTATTGTTAGCAATGTCACTGTTTTTTTAGTGGTAGAATTAGCATTTAAAGTGTTCTTATTTCCGGACAAGATTTCTGGCCACTGGGTCGTTAACTTGTTTATACACATTTCTTATTATGCTACTTTGTCATTTCTTTATGACTTGCTTCGAGTAGTGAAACTTATCCTATTCTCTTCGTTTATTGTTCTTGAAATCTTTAGGCTGGTCAAGGAGCTCTTCTCCTCAATTTTCTTTCAAAATATTGTGAAGGTAAATATCTGAAGATGATATTTTGTTTTATGCTTTGTTTGGTTCATACTGAGTCTCATTGTTACTTTTTCAAACAGCATACTCTTCATTGCTGGAAGGAAAAAGTGAAGAAATGTCTACCTCCGAGCTCTCTGGAGGAGCAAGAATTCACTATATTTTCCAGTCCATCTTTGTTAAGAGTTTGGAGGTTCGCTTGCACAACTTGTAGCTGTATTTATTTTTTCCACTCAATTCTTGTGAGTTTAGACTGATGGACTTCCTTCACATTGCTTCTTCAGGAGGTTGATCCGTGTGAAGACTTGACAGATGATGATATTCGGACTGCAATCCAGAATGCAACTGGTCCTAGATCCGCATTATTTGTTCCAGATGTAGGTTTCTTAGCATGTTTAGGACTTCCAAGCATACATGTGTTTTCTCACCTTTTCTAATTCTCAGGATATTAATTACAATCCTTTGATACCAATCATTTCTGCATAGGTTCCATTTGAAGTTCTTGTTAGGAGACAGATATCTCGTTTGTTAGATCCTAGCCTTCAGTGCGCTAGGTTCATTTTTGATGAGCTTGTAAAGGTGAGGTTTTCTTTTGGTTATTGCTAAATAATAATAAAAATGTTAATTTCATTTTATTCATAAATTATGAATTTCTCTACAGATTAGCCATAAATGTATGATGAATGAGTTACAACGCTTCCCTGTCCTGAGAAAGCGCATGGATGAGGTTATCGGGGATTTCCTGCGAGAAGGTCTTGAACCCTCAGAAGCAATGATCGGTGATATCATTGATATGGAGGTCTGTTTAATGAATTAGAGATCCCTGTGATAATTTACAGTCATTTACCCATGAATAGTTTACCAGTTGAGATTGTGTACTGTGTGTATGGAGCACAGATTGATCTTTTGACGACTGTTTGTGCTGGTTGTCATAATTGCCTTGATGGTGATGTTAATATCTTGAGTGCTGTTTGCAGATGGATTACATAAACACTTCTCATCCAAATTTTATTGGCGGAACCAAGGCCGTGGAGGCTGCGATGCATAACGTGAAGTCTTCTAGGGTTCCCCATCCTGTGGCACGACCAAAGGTCTCTTAAGTACTTTGAGCAACACATAAAAAATGGTTTTTTGTGTTTCCTATTTGCTCTGTAGTGTTTCTTATACGTTTTATATGATGTAGCAGGATCCGGTGGAGCCTGAGAGAACTTCTTCTTCTTCTTCAGCAAGCCAGGTGAAATCTCGATCATTTCTCGGCAGGCAAGCTAATGGAATTGTCCCTGATCAGGTATGTCATTACTTAATCAATAAACGCGCCCATGAGGCTGTTAGAAATTTTCAAGCAAAATAGTTGTTATTTGATACTTTCTCCATGACATGTTCCCAGGGAGTTGTATCTGCAGATGCTGAAAAAGCTGCACCACCTGGTAAAGTTCTAATTAGTCTTCATTTTCTATTGCATGCAAGAGATAATTTAGCATGTTTCAGAAGATTTTTGGCTGTGTGATGTATCTATGTGTTTAAGAGCTAGAGATTAACTGTGGTTTTATTGGATATAGCAAATGCGAATGATTCAAGGTGGGGTATCCCTTCAATTTTCCGAGGGGGCGAGAATCAGAATCGGGCAGTGACCAAAGAGAACTTCTTAAACAAACCACTCAATGAAGCTGTTGAGGATATGTCTCAGAACTTATCGATGATCTATCTAAAGGAGGTGTGTCTTCTGTGCCGTCTTAGATGATACATATTGCTCATACATGTTTTACTTATTTCACTATGCTGTTTGCTTTGCTTTCCTAAAGCCCCCAGCTGTCTTGAGGCCATCCGAAACCCATTCAGAACAGGAAGATATCGAGATTCAGATAACAAAGCTGTTGCTTAAATCATACTATGACATTGTGAGGAAGAATATTGAGGACTCAGTACCAAAAGCAATCATGCATTTCCTGGTATGTGCTTCGTACTAGAGTTACTTGCAGCAACTCAAACTCATAGCATATGTCAGTACTTCGATATTTGAAACTAATACCACTTGTGTGTCGAACTCAGGTAAACCACACAAAACGTGAGCTGCACAATGTCTTCATCAAGAAGCTTTACAGGTGATAATGGCTTGTTTTGAGGCTTCATCATTTGTGTTTGGATAGTCTCTTATTAATGGGTAGTTTGTATCATATGGTGCAGGGAGAACTTGTTTGAAGAAATGCTGCAAGAGCCTGATGAGATAGCAGTTAAGAGGAAGCGTACTCGAGAAACCCTTCACATTCTTCAGCAAGCTTACAGGGTATGTTCTCAACTAGACCTTACTCGTTCAGCAAAAAAAAAAAAAAAACTTAAATGTTTATATATAACCATATTGTTTGGATTGTCAAACAGACATTAGACGAGTTGCCTATGGAAGCAGAATCAGTGTGCAGTGGTGGTACCGATACAACAGGCGTGTCAAAACATCTGGACTTACCAGCATCTTCGTCGATGTATTCCACGAGCAGTTCACCATACTCGGCATCTCCATCTACTGGAAGAAGAAACAGAAGAGCAGGAGATGAACACCAAAACGGATATGGATTCTGATGACATGATCCAAAGAATCTATGCTTGTTTTAAGTTGATCAACGCATTTCATTCATTTAATGGCTCTATCAGGTTTTGTTTGGTATTATTAAATTATGTGTTGGCAAAAATGAAGAATCTATATAGGAAGTTAAGACACCGGTTTTGGAGTCTGCATTGGGTTTGTCTGTTAAGAGAGTGAAGAAGATTGATATAGTTCCCTGCAACAACAATGGGAAGCAAACCCTTTCACTCTTTTGTCTTCTTTGGGGTTGGGTTACACATTAATAAGTGATACATTATTTCACTCTTCGATATATTTTTTTGTGGAGCGAGACTTGAAACATTTTCCTTTCTATAATTTTATGTGACATTACGTTTTTAGATCAACATTTTTTACTTTCTTACAATCCAAAAATCAGTGTCTTTGTTATCAATTCACTAGCTAACAGCCAAGAGACGATTGCTTACTCTTTGGTTTAGAAGCCTAACACATGGCGTTGGTTGGCAATTGCATTCTCCATGTTCCCTGGTCTGCATATGTTGCATTAACCTATCCACCTAACTGCTACGTGGCCTAGTATCTTTACGCAAAATGTATGTTTAGATTATTAGTTTCTAGTTGAGAGTTAAAGACTTGCCAACAACACACCGACACATTTTCTTTATGTGTTTGCCTGTAAACGAATCAGGAATCATAATAGATTCTCTGCACGAATATGAGTATTCTGTGGAGGTTAATGTCTGCAGTTACAACGAGTAATTGTACTTAGCTTCAGAAAGTTGTGATAGATATTTAGAGGATGGCTCCAGAAAGTTAATCAGTTAAACTCCTTACTTAGAGTAGATATAACACGGATTATCAATCACTCTCTCCAGCGCTAGTGTGGAGTTTTAACGACGTGTATTTATATTTTGCCAAAGAACACACAGCTTGTAAGTAGGGGATAAGTAATCATACTACTCATACAACACTTATTACATAAACTCCCATCATAAACAAAAAAAAAAAAATACATAGAGAGAGATTTAATATATTTTTAAAAAGTTTAATCAAAGCATATAATGGTCGGGTCGCAGCAGCATTCATCCACAAAGCAGCAACAACACATGGCCGCAAGACTGCACAACCAATAAACACACCAGTTTAAGTTTAAGACAAACTTCTCTCACACTGATCTATAATATCTACATTGCAACATGCATTCATAAATTCCATAAGATCTTAAATTTACAAAACCTTGTATTAAAGTTTGCTAAAGCTAATTATAGAAACAAAAATAGTCCAATGAAACTAGTCACAGAACACTTACAATCCTTCAAGAAAACCAGCTTTCTTTCTTGGCGGTGGAGGTGGTGGTGGTGGAGGATAATACTGCGGCGGTGCTCCCACAGGAGGAGGCGGGCCTTGCGGGTAACTTCCCGGTGCAGGGTAAGGATAAGCATACTTTGGTTCGCTCATATTTTTGCTAAATGATCAAAATCACTCTAGAGGAACTGATGAACCTTATCAAAAAATGGAAACAGAGGAAAATAATAATAGAGACAAAACTAGGGAGAGAGAGAGGGATCAAATTCTATAATGGACCACTTGCATCTGAAAAAATCTATTATGGACCCCTTATAATTTGAATTTCTTTTAGAATTAAATTTAATATGAAAAGTCAGCAAAATGTCCATCAAACCTAAAAACTTTAACTTATTTACCAACCCAACCAACTAAATCCGAACCCAAACTCAATACCCAAAACCCGGCCCATATTCATTTAACTTTAAATATTTAAAATTATTTTTATCAGTTGTACCAGTTGTACTAGTTGTACAGTTATATCAGTTGTACAGTTATACCAGTTGTACAGTTATCAGTTGTACTAGTTATACAGTTATATCAGTTGTACTAGCAGTACTAATTGTACATTTGAACTAGTTATACAATTTATAATAGCTGTGGCATTGTTGTTTTTAAATAGAAAGTGTAAAACACCGATTATAATAATATTTGAGTTTTAAGAATTTTTTTCATATCCGACCTGGATTCGTGGTTAAATCAATAGACCCGATACATTATACATAATCCGGTTCATATTTAATGAAAAAAAAACGTTAATTAAAAATTAGATAGAGCCCGGTAAAAATCCAAAAACTCACTATTAACCCGCTAAAAACACAAAATATCTGATAGTATTTTTTTAAAAAAATTGATGGAATTACTCATATATTTTTTAACATTACATAAATTTGTGATTCTTTAGAATATTATGAAATTTTATTAAGTTATCCAAATAAAAAATGAAAATATAAAAAAGCTTATTGATATGAAAATATTAGTTTATTTTCGTTATTAATAACCTATTATAAGTTTGTATTTATAGTTTAGATTTAAAAATTGATCTGGAAGTTGAGTTAAAAAATCCTTAAAAAAGAATGGATCCTTACGATAAATCCCTAAATACTTTGGAAGTTTCCTTAAAAATCTCAATCACCATAGCGGCTGATCCAATTGAGAAAGCTGATTTAGATAAAAAAAATCTCCAAAATTCACTCTTCCCTGCATGCATGTCTCAAAGAGCCATCCAACCAACTCTGGATTTTATCAATAGAAATATACTTTCACCGAGAAAACAAAAGATGATGCATAAGCCATCACAAGTCGAAAAAGAATATATTATTTAACAAAATAAATCATTTTAATCAAATAATTTTGTTAAAATTACATTTAATTAGTAAATGATATAAATCAGTAGTTTTAAATGATATATATTTTTGAATAACTTCTTAAGTTGAGACTAATTTTTTGTAAAATGAACTGATGCAAATAATTTATATTTTTACATCAATTACTAAATGAATTGTTGTAAATTATGTGTATCATCACTTTCAGAGTCACTTTATAATTGTACCGACTGTACATAGTTGTACTAGTTTTTGAGTTGTAATGGTTTGTGCATAGTTGTACTTTGACAGTGAAATTGAAAAAAAATAGTTGTACCACATTAAAAATAAATATACCCCGGTTGTATTACTTCTATATGTTTAACTATCTGATATCACATATAATTGAATCATAAATTTTGTTAAAATGCATTCGGTGTATGTTTTCAAAAATATAGTGGACAAACATGTAAACAAACCCTTAAAATATAAGGTGGAACATGGAAACTTATGAGATATTGTAAATAATTGCCAAAAAACATTTAAAAAATAAAATTGTTAGGAGAGACCATTATAAACACACACTAATTTGGTCATTTGACTACTTTTTGCATAAACAAATAATGACAAGTGATAATGATATATATGAATGGTACAACTAGTACAACTACTCGAGGTCAGTGTTCAACCACAATGTTTAAAACATGATACTTGTTTAAAACGTAATACACATTTAAACAATACTAAATAAAACAATAAATAGTTGTACCAGTTTTCTAGTTATACCGACGATACATAGTTGTACTAGTTTTTTAGTTGTACCAGTTTGTGCATAGTTGTACTTTGGCAGTAAAATCTAAAAATATTAGTTGTACCTCATAATAAATACAATTACCTTAGTTGTACCACTTCTTTATGTTTACATGACATTGCCCGGTTACAATGAAATCATCAATTTCGTATAAATACATTTCATGTATGTTTTCCAAAAATTATGTAGACAAATAAGTTAACAAACCTTAAAAGTATAAGGTAGATCATGTAAACTTATGAAATTATGCAATAATTGTTTTTCCAAAATTTCAAATAAATTAAGAGAAACTTTTTGAATACATACCAATTGGGAATGAGATTGTTTTCTCATGTAGAATGCCAAATTTATTTTATCAATTTCTGAATGTCAAATTTGTACCAGTTGTACCAGTAATACTCATCTAATATATAATAAAAGTATATCAATTGTTTATATATCTAGTTTTAGGGCTTTTACTAATACTTTCACATGTAAAAATATGTTTGATGTTTGTAAAGATAAATCAAATATATTCATAAAAGTTATAGTTACATATGTTACGTAAATGATAATCATTAAATTATTTTGTTTTTGTGTCTTTAGCATAAATGCAGTCACGTAAAACATTGGGAGTGTCGTGCCGATAAATAAAATATTATGTTCTTTGTTTAATCATCAGAAGTAGATGACAAAAAAAAAAATCATCAGAAGTGAAAGTAAGAAAACAAAATAAAAGGTTGAGACTTTATTAAGTAACAAGCCGGATGTATTGACTTTGACAGACTATAAAATCTCATAGATAATTTCATAAGCTGGTAAGCCAACACTGATCACTTAGCTGCTTTTACTAGACCTGTCATCTTTCATATCTTTTGAGATTATAAGTACTTTACTCTCCAAAACATCTTTAAACTTCCTACATTCCACAGAGAGACCATCCAATTGCTGCAGATTTCAATACACATCATAAGTTAAAAACGCAAAAGGCCACTTTAATTTTTATAAGAATTTTCAGTGAAGTGTTTATCTCGAGAGGCTTAACATCAAAACTCTGACTGATCCCACTCTTATTGAAGATGTATCTTTGACAGAGCTCAGTCTTGGTATAGGACCTGAAAAAGCTGTTGATTCAGCTTCCATTTCTCAATACTTAGGCCTTGAAAGCAAGATTTTTCATGCATGTCGAGTATGCTATACTCGTCTTTGACACAAGGGATCACCAGAGGTCACATAAGAGAGATGAGGGAAAAGTGACGGATAGAGAACTTAGAGAGGACAAGCTGTGGTGGTGAATCGTAGTGTGGTGAAGGCACATGGGTTCAGTGAAGATTTCAAGCTCTGGTCTTGGAAGAGAGAAGGCCACGGTGGATAAAGAGCTTCATCCACGATGCAGATGTCATGGAGTCGAATACATGCTGAGCACCGAAGCTGTTGGGATCGCTGGGATCGATGTCTCAATCAGGTTTGGTTGTGGCTCACCAAACCGGCGGAGGAGTTGGAGAATAAAGCTGAGAAGAGGTTGTGGCATCAGAGCTCAAGATAAAGCAAGGGATGTCACGAGTTTTGACGCCATTTAACATGGTGGATAACAAGCTTCATCTTTGATGCCGATGCAGTGGAACATGGTTGAAGACGATGAGTAGTAGAAGAAAAGACGCAGAGAATGAGGAAGAAGAAAACCCTACGCCGGCGACCACAATTTTTTTTAATTTTGTGTTTTTAATTTTATTTTAATTTAGTTTCATTAAGGGTGTTAAAGTAATTTACATGATAGAGGTCCATACAGATTTTTTTTGGATGCTGTAGATTATTTTTTGACCTTTTGGTCCATATGAGATTTTGGTCCGAGAGAGAGCACGGATTGCGATCTTTGGAGCGCAAATGTGGGGCTATGTCGACGTGTATTTATATTTGCCAACGAACACAGCTTGAAAGATAAGTCTCACAGTAGAGTACTACTAAAACAATAATGTATACTTTGGGTAAGAAGACTTTAATATTGGAGCCTTTGAGAATAATCTTCAAAGTACACCACCACCACTGTCAAAGTATAGGAATCAATGCTTTGGTGTGAAACATTCTAGTGTGTGATGCAAGCAAAAAAGGTTAAGTAACGTGCTTGCTTTTTTTTTTTGCAAAGTTTTCATTCGTTCACAATTCTCAAAAAAATTGTTCACAAATCAGTTTTCTTTAGGCATTTTATTTTCTTTTCAGACCATACAGTTTGAAAAGAAAACTCATGAAACAAAGTAAAAGTCTAACTCGATCTTCATTTAATAAAAAAGAGGAACAAAAACTAGTCATTTTGTAATCTGCTTACACAATTTTTTTTTATATGGTTTGGACATGGATGGAAGTTTGTTTTATCTTATTTTAGTGGGTTATCTTTTAGCTTTATTTTATGGTCCCAAGTCCACCACCATAGAGTGGCGCACAAGTTCTTCTTTCTTATTGTAGCATTGGCACTCACGGCTTTGGCGCAAGTTGACTAAGTTGTGCTACGTGTCAAGAAATGAATGGTTATATTTGGATATAGTTTTCTTAAGAAACAACTAGGGTGCCATGTAACGCACGGCACACCTACTCCCTTCATTCTTTATCCTCTCTTCTCTATATTAACGCATGAAACATGCAACCAATCTCCTGCACTCAAAACCTCCTATTTTCTATAACTTTAGACTCGCCAAATGGCACCATTAGCTGCGATGTTCATGCTCTCCCCTCCTCTGATTCAGCAGTTACCAACAACAACAACAAACAATAATCTGCAGCCACAGCCGGAACCTTCTCTGCCGGTGGTTAGATGTCATCTTCCGGCAAGAAGCTCATCAGAAAGTTCTGAAAGTTCTCGTTCCAAGTTTATGCTTTGGCTGTTTGGTGATCCTGCTACGTATGACAAGAGGTTCCAACGAGCCATTGAACTTAATTGCTCCTGATGGAGAGATTCTTCTTGAGTTCTCCTTCATCTGTTGTAAATGAACATATGTAATTTCTTCCACATAATCTCACACTGTTCTGTAATTTACACAATAATGAAACCGTTCGAAAATGTATTGCTTAGTTTTTGATACCTAACAAACTTTATTGTCTGCAATTCAAGAAAACAAAGGAGATTAGATTATTTCAATCATAGTCAAAGTCATTTAAGAGGATAACGGTGATGAATGAATGATTACAAGAATCTTAATCATTTGTAAAGCTGCTTGAATCTCCGACATGCCTCCAAGATGTTCTCTCTGTGACCAAAGGCGCTAACACGAACAAACCCTTCACCTCCAGGTCCAAACCCACTCCCTGGAGTCGTAACCACATGAGTCTTCTCCAGAATCTCAGCAAACACATCCCACGAGCTTTGGTTCGGGAAGTGAACCCAAACGTAAGGCGCATTCTTTCCTCCATACACATCATACCCAAGAGAAGTGAATGTGTCTATGATTATGTTCGTGTTCTCTTTATAGAACCCAACCACCTTGTGCATTGCCTGCAATAAAAGACCAAGTCATATATTACTTGTGTGGGAAGAAATGGGTTTTTAAGTTTTTGAAAATCTCTCTCTCACCTCAAGTCCTTGTGGTGTAAGGCAAGCAAGAGCACCAGCTTGGGAGAGATTAGAGGCGCCGTTGAAACAAGTGCATACAATTCTATTGAAGTCTTTTGCTACAGGGAAGCCGTCTGAATAGAGCAGCTGTTTCGGTATGACGGTCCAACCAAGTCTAACTCCAGTGAAACCAGCGTATTTACTGAAGGAAGCTGTCTCCATTGCCACCTGCCAAGCAGTTAGGTTGTTAAATAAAACCAGTGTTCTAAAAATCGGTTTAGGCACCCGCCTAAACAATAATTCTCTATAAGACGCCTAACCACCGCCTAGCGATTTTTAGAACATCGAATAAAATATACTTCTTTGGAAAGTTATAATCAACCATCATCATTCTATTACCTCTTCTGCTCCAGGGATTTCGAAAATGGAGCGTGGGTTATCATCAGACATGTACATTGCATATGCGGAATCATACACTATGATTGATCCGTTCTTCTTTGCAAACTCTACTAACTGAGTCAGTTGCTCCCTCGTGGCAGCTGCACCAGTAGGGTTATTTGGGGAACAGAAGAAGATTATGTCCGTCCTACCAACAGTGGATAAGTTTGGGAAGAAGCCGTTCTCTGGAGTGCATCTCATGTACTCGATGTTCCCATACTTTTGTACATCTGTGTTAAATTGTCCTGTCTGACCCATTATAACACTGGAGTCCACATAAGCCTGCAGCACAGTTAAAAAAATTACTGAAGGAAAGTAGACAAGACTAAAACTGCAGTTTGGTTTTCCATCAAAATACCGGATATGAAGGATCTTGAACGGCAACTGTGACATTGGAACCAAACATAACCTGCAACAAGTGGAAGCAAGTAACAGATGCTCAGTTTTCTTGATCTTGCATCAGCTACTGATGAACAGTGGGCAAATTAAGCAAACCTGGAGACGTGAGATATCACATTTGGCACCATCAGAAACAAAGATGTCATCTTCACCTATGCCAAGGCCATTGTAGTATGTTTTGGCAAGCGCAGCTCTCAGTGGCTGTTCAAATGTGTGAAACAAGGTTTAGCTTGGATGAAACGATGCTAAAATACGAAACAGATCTAAAACCATCTTCTCTTGAGTTTAGCATCAGTCCACAATAAACTAAAGTGACTTGCAAAAGCACATAATAATTAGAGAGTGGTGGGCACTGACCTTTGCACCTTGTTCAGCACCATAACCACTATATCCCTCTACTGTGGACAACTCATGCGCTTTCTGCCAGAGAAAACAATCATCAATCTCTATAATAGTATTAAAAAAAAAAAAAAAAACTATCCTACCAGAACAATTTATATCATGTTCTCATTGTTCTTCAAACAAAAAATATATATATATGGGAAAAGTATTTATTTTGTCAAATGTGAAACATTATGCATACTAGCGCAGTATTAGTCAAATCAGTTAAAGATACATTGAGATATGGTTAAGAAGGAGGTACATTTGCCATTGCAGAAGTGATCACTTCTGGAATGGGCTCAGTTGTGTCTCCTATTCCAAGACTTATGATTTGCGCATCTGGATACTTCAGCAAGTGTGCAGACCTTCTTCTTGCAATCTGTTTGCAATTCCAAAAAGAGAGGAGCATCATATATAGAGAGAGAGACAAAGAGGATAATATAACGCATTGCACAGGTGGCTTATTCAAAATGTCAGATCACTGCAAACTTTTTAACAAATCGTACTTGGTACACACCAACATTTTTCTTTATTAAAAAGAGGGAACAATGCATCAAGCAGAAAGAGTTATACTGAAATAGAAGCCATTCCCTCAAGTATTACCATCATATTGCAAACAAGTATCACAAAGTAAACCAAGACAGAAACAGATACAATCATACAAACCTCCGGGAAGAGGTATCCAGCCTGAAGTTTAGACATGTTTGAATTCCGAGACACATTTGTCTTATATTCTACAAACAAAGTAAGACAACATTTAGAAGCAACAGATATAACAGCTGAGATACCTGATCTTACTAATCATTACAGCAAAAAAACAAAAACAAGATTAAAGAGTTATGTGTTCAAAGAGCAAGAAGAATTACCGATCTTATCTTGAGGGGTTGCAACGCATTTGCACGTGTTGACCCGTTTGGCCATGGGCAAGCAAGCATTTCGAGTTCTGTAGAGATGGATACATAAGCAATAAAGCAAACACAAGAGAAATGATGACAAATGTTATTGTTGAATGAGAAAAAGAAAACAGATTACAGACTCTGTCTCTTACTACCACCCCAACTCTCATCATCATTCTCTCTTCCGTGATAAACATCTCTTCCCGCTCCCATAAGGCTTAATAGTATATAGATAAGACACCTAACCAAACTATGGTTACTTGGAGAGTAAAGCCTAAAGTAACTATAGTTACTTACTGTATCACCTTTGGGTCATCTATCCACTGTTTGTATCAGTTAATATCATCGCAAGCAAATTGCATTGTTCAAAAACATAATCCAACATTGGTTACTAGAAGTGTGAGCGTGTAACTCATATGCATCCTCCTAGAAAAAATAAGTCAACGCACCTGCGATTAAAACTTGAAGAGGCTAAGAAAGAGGATGAATACGAAGAAGAGATCATTGAAGAAATTGACGACATTTTTTCACGCTGAGCTCAAAATGGTTTTACACAGAAAATTTGTTGTGGGTTATGTTATGTAAGACTTGATTAACAACACTAGCCACTAGGGTTCTTCTTCGGTTTGGTCCGAGGGGGGAAAGCAACCCGGTTTACTCCAATCGTTCCGGTTTGGTTCGGTTTACGAGAAAATTTCAATTGTTCTTCGCCTGAGATTTAAAACCGACGAATTAACCTTTTCTCTCTGCGCCTGCTGCGAGAACGCCGAGGAATCAAACGATTGTGCGAAGCTTGATATATCTGAGTAAGCAATCTCCTCTTCCATCTAAATTACTGCTTCTCCCTTCTCTGTGGAGCCAATTTTGGATTGTCTTCTTAATCTTCTTCTCGTTGATTTTGAGTCGTAAGAAGATAAATTCGAAAGCTTTATGATTCTCTAACGTATATAGTGGTCGAATTTGATTGAAAAATCCTTCCTTTGTTTGTTTAATCACTTCTCTTGGTTTGGGAGATTTAAAGGTCTCAACTTTTTTTTAGATGGATCTGGAAACTGAGAATCGGATAGCTTCGATTCTGTTAAGAGAAGCAGCGGAGTTGAGGAGACAAGCTGAGAAGGAAGGAGTCCGAGCTTATCTTGAGAAGCCTAATGTAAGGCATCGACCTAACTCCAGGTTTCTCACCGCTACTGTTCTTGGTGTTCAACAAGGTATACTCCCTTTTGTTTTAACACTAGAGTTCATGTTTGTTTAGTTCGTTCTCTTATGTGGTTACTTCCTTTGCGCCATGCAGCAAACAAAGCTGTAGAGACCGATGAGATGTGGAGGCTTCGTCGCGCAGAGGTTGAGTTTGATGAGAGGCTCAAAAGAAAATCAAGAGAAGAGAGCTGTGGCAGTGGCCAAAGTGAAGAGGGCGATAGGAGGAGTTTTGGTAAGAGATGCACTTCAGTTGATGAGAATGTTGCTGGCTCTTCACCGTCGTCAAGTCAGAGCAGAAACAAAAGATGGCAACGTGATGGTGATGATGATGGAAAAGGGTTGGGAGATGTCGAGGTTGAGACTTTTCTCCAATCAAGGTACGTTTTTAATACTCATTCTAGATCATAGTTGCTACCTGTTTAATTAACTCTATAATCATAAAACTAATTTGAATGAGCTCTTGTTTGATCAAACTTGTGAATGATAGGGTTAAGCGTGGCAGAGGCTCTGTTGGTCCTAAGATGGATGAACCATTTCCTTGTCTTCATGTGCCGAAACCCTCAAGAACTTCTTATACAGGAGGAGAATGCAAGTTAGTTTCACAGCCAGAGAAACGGCCTATATTGAGACATCACACAGATTCTTCTTCTTCTTCTTCTTCTTCCGATGATGAAGCTCATGAGCGTACTCATAGAAAAAGAAAAGAGCGTAAGCAGAAACGTAGTAAGAGGCACAAGTCAAAAGAGGAGAAAAGAGATAGGAAGGAGAAGAGGAGAGAAAAGAAAAAGAGAAAACATGATAGGGACTAGGTCTTCTTCTTCGGACAAAAGCTATTTGCACACGTTGAGAAGAGTGAGATAGGAAAGAATGTTAATGTTGGGTTGAGTGGGAGAGAAAGTGGATGTTGCTGTATTTTAAAATGTTATACAAGAGGTGGATACAGAGATTGTTTACTACTACGATAATGTATGTTCAATACATAAACTTTTTTTCCGTTTTAACCCCTTCATCACTCTGATCACACTGATAACATAAAACCATTGTATTACTTTCTAAAACCGCGATTACAAACATTTTTAGTTCCTACATTGATACAGCCGCATGACAAGTAACAAAGTACTCAGGCTGAAAACAAGGACATGACCATTCAGTATCAGTGATCATACACTGTCACGAGTCTTCAAAATGGTGATCTGTTTCGTCGAAGATCTCCTCCTATAAACCACAAACCCAAAATTATAAATCAGTCAAGTGAAGAAAGACTTTTTAATATTTGATTTGGTAAAACTTATGGCAACATCACTTTACCTGCAGAAGTTCCTCAATAACATCTTCCATAGTAATGATTCCAACAGCTTCTTCTTCCTCGGCTAGTTTAGGCAGCGGATTGCCATTCAAATGCAAGATGTCTGCGTCATTGTCCTTTGACCACTTCTTGGTTTTACTTCTCTTAAACGAACTTGCACGATTTGGAAAGCTCTTCCACTTCTGAAGCGATCTCTTAGTCCTTAACATTCTCTCTTGAGGAGTTCCTTCACCATCCACATCCACTTGTACTTCCTTAACCCTCTCTGTTAGACACCAAAGCAAAGATTCTCAAACTTGAACTTCAGCAAGACCATTTATTTGTATCCAACTAATGTAAACAGCTTACCGTCTTTAGCATCTTTAGAAGGTAAGGGGTGAATTTTGTCGCACTGCCTCACCACAACAGCCATGTGGCTGAGTCCTTTCTGGAACTCATTCAATATGTCGTATAAAGGCAAGGTTTCTGGTACTCTAAACAAAAAGCAAGACATCAGCCTTTTTGTATCACATTCAGTGGGATCAATAGTTTAGGTTCGGATACTTCACCTCGGAATCCTTCTTATTGTGACACTCTTGACGGGTGTTTCATCATCTGGGTTGATGGTCAGTAAGTTCTTTACCTAATGATTAAAATATATGAATGGTTAGAACTTAGAAGCAGGGAAATTATTTGTGCATGTGATTTAAAATGTGGAACTAATGCATGAGATTGAAAGTCACCAGAACAAGGCCGATGATGTTAGTTGGCTGCTCATAGTAAACTGGAACTCTGCTATGCCCTTTCTCAAGAATCAAGTTCATCAAATCCCTATATCAAAGGAAAAATGAGAAGAATAAAGACTCAAGGCAAGTGTATCTCTCATATGATAGTTCTAGGAATCACAGAACAAGACCTGTCTAGTC
Organism: Brassica napus; assembly: GCF_020379485.1. Classification (NCBI taxonomy): domain Eukaryota; kingdom Viridiplantae; phylum Streptophyta; class Magnoliopsida; order Brassicales; family Brassicaceae; genus Brassica; species Brassica napus. Next base: position 2,270,265 of record NC_063434.1, on the reverse strand, counting down.
TGGCATTGATATCAATAACAAATATATCAGAGATTGGTGTCATTGCATCCTTGACCATTTTCTCAGAGAGTTCAAGAGCTCCTGCAATGATTGTCGTTTCGTCATGAGTCAACTCTCCGCCCTTCCCAGCCTGAAAGAAACGAACAACATGACATACAAGGGATACATAATAAACTTGACCATCTTAAAGATGGGATCAATTTGCATACCTCGTTTCCATGAAAGTCCACAAGTGTTTTAAGCTCAGCTCTTCGGAAAAGCGCTGCACGACGATGACCCAATAGAAAGTCCAGCAGCTGGATTATTCAAAGGACCAAAAAAAAACTTATTATAATGGGTGAGGCACTGACTCCTGAAGAGATGGGTGGGGTGTATTTACTTACCTTGCTAATCGGCCATGCAACTGGTAAGCAGACAAAGACTAGGACACGGACAAAGGGAGCCACTGTTGCACCAATGGCCAAACCATAACGTGAACAAATAGACTGAGGTATAATCTGCAGTTGAAGTAAAGCGAACAATCAATGTTAACATCTTAGATACATGAATATGACTGAAAAATTATCAGAGAATTGATTATTTATAACAGGAGAGGCTAATCTTTACCTCACCAAAGAGAAGAATCAGTGTAACTGAGATCAAAATGGCACCCCATGCCGTGACAAGAGCATCAAGAAAAATAGGAAGCGTCTGAAAAAAGATAAGAATCATTATTTAGCATCAATCAAACATTTCCCAAGACCTATACAACACAGGAGAAGGTGACGTTTTAAACATTACCTCCATAGCAGCTGCATTGCATACAAGTAAAGTGACAAGCAACAGATGCTGATTCTTCACCACTGGTAATATCTTTTCTGCAGAAGGAAAAAAAAAAGGAAAACACTTCCCATCATTAACATAAGATTTTTCATGATGCTAGTAACAGCAGCTGAGATCACTGATAGTAAAACCGTTAAAAGGGTGTTCTTGTATTGATCTAATAGTTTAGAAATCAGATCAAAGTCTTCAATATTCTTAACTAACACGCTAACAAGAGAAATATCTAAGAAACCAAACTCCACCCAACTTTGGCAGATGCGTTTGGAAGTTAAATCAAAAACTACCAATCAATGAACTGCACATGTGTAAGCTAAATAAAAAAAAACTTCAATTGGTGAAAAGTATCAAACTTTATTAACTATCTGCAAAACCCATACGAGTAAAAAAAAAAAGAATCAAACTTTAAGCATCGAAAGGAGCAAAGTAAGAAGCTTTACCAGCGTATTTGCGATGCTGGGGAGTACCGGATTTAGCAAGAACCTCGAGATCAACGAGACTCAAGGACATAAGACCCAATGTCAAACCAGACATGAGCCCAGCGAACAGCACAAGAAACGCTATCACAGCTATGTGTATGAAGAAGTTCGCCTCACAACACACAAGCTCCGCCGCCATCTTTACAACAGCTCTCTAAACCCTAGCTCACACTCACAGACCTCTCTTCATCACCTTCTCCAAAAAAATTAAACCTTTTTTTTTCAAGGAAAGAGATTTCAAAATCAGAATAACGAAACTCAATTAAATAATGGCCAAAGTTGTGGAAGCTCTGCAGAGAAATCGAAGCAAGGAGATGATAGAAGCCCAAAGAGCTCGTGCGGTGGAGATACTCTGCATATGCCAATATAGTATAGGGGCCTGGCACTAAGATGTTTAATGACAATCGTACCCTTTGTGTGAGCGCGACGTACCTTAAATGAGGAAGGGTGTTTTGGGGAATTCAATATTTGTAAGAGAAGTCCTTTTTTATTGTTTGTTGCTGACGCAGCAGCATTAGCTGTTTTTTTCCCGCTACGGACAGTATTTTGATCCGATACGGATTCTCCCACTACCAAACGCTTTTCTGGGTATGTCGTCGTTGTAAATCTGAACGTGTAGTATACTGTATGATGTAGTATAGTACCATAATTTAGCTTCTTTTTTTTCTTAAATTATTTTTTTATAATTCATTATTATCATCAAAAGTTGTATCGGCAGTTTATATGATTCAAAGAAAGCTTCCCATTATTAGCCACTTATTAGGTCGGCAAGTGTCTTTTAAATTATTGAGCGAAAAGGATACTCAAGTTCCCATACAAAAAAAAAAAAAGGTTCCCATACAATATAGTATCTCATTGTTTATTTTACGAGAGTCGTGCATTTCTTTTTCTTAAAATATTCATGTTTTAAAATTTTCACTTTTTTTAATAAAACATATTAAAACTTAGCTACAAATATATAGTTTTTTGTAATTTTATATTTCTTATATTTTAAAACTAATAAAATTTTAAAAAATGCAGCTAATGTTCTTGAGTTTCACAAATTCTCATTATTAATTAACAAAATTTACATTAAAAATATAAAATATATATTTTTTAAAAACAAAAGTTTTCTCTAGAATATGAATCATTTAGGAACAGAGAGAGTATCATAATATATTTCATTCGTGACAACAAGGAAAACTGATGAGTTAGGGCCTTACTGACAGTGGCAATATTATATGGATATTGTGGCAGGATTTGTTTGGTCCATTAAGGCCCAGCCCGTTTATAAACCCGGCCGAGTGAGGTGTGCGGTGTGCCAAAGTCAGGGACTAGGTGTAAGTAACAATGGTTGGTCGAACCTTCATCATTTGCAGGCTTGCAGCTATGATCCCTCCTGGTAATATTTGCGGCTGTAAGACTTACTATATGTATATATATATGACCATCATCTATCAAGATCGTGCATGCATGCGATGATGCGAACGTGCATGGTCATATGTGTCTATGATCCTCTCTCTGCCTTTTAAAACAGAAGTCCTCGCTATATTTTCATAGCGCACTGAAAATGAATGTTGTTGTAGCATTTACCTATATAACAACTCATATGGACTAGAAAAACATGGGACAGTACCAAGCACCAAGGCTCGAATGTTCCTTTTTGTATTTATATTTTCTGTTGCTCTTATATATTTTATTCAAATGGAGCTTAAAATTTTAATTATCTTGACCTTAGATAAAAAAAGAGAATATTAACTGTGGAATCAAATGAAGGTTGTAGAGTACCGTCTAAGAAAATTTTTATGCTTTTGCGTCTTGGCTTATGTGATGTCACCACCAAAAAGTTGACAAACGGAGAATTGATGAACTGAATAATCACAAATTAATTTAAAAAATCGTGATGGCTATTGTATCATCTAGATTGTTTGGCCGTCATAGATGAGAATATACGAAAAACGCAGCGATGTGAAACTCCAACAACTATTTGTGATACATATAATTTAAGAGTTTCTTAATTTCTCTGAAGTATTAGTAAAAAAGTTCGAATTGACGTTCGTCCTTCTACCCACATGTTCTAAATAATCGTCCTTTCATCCTCAATTCACCATTTTTTAAGTACATCACCATATCTTAAACATAGGTTTTTTTTTTTGGCTATCTATAACGTATATACTAGAATCTCCGGAAATGTATAATCTGTATATTTTAGACTTAAATGTTGTATGGTTCGTCCAAAAAAAAAAAGACTTAAATGTTGTACATAGTGATATTATTCAACAAGTCATCGTAGAATGCGAATTGAAGTTATCAGCACATTCAAATTGGAATTTCATTATCCACTGCAGTTATATGTGAAATATGTTTTAGAGATCAGAGAGATTAATGACCAATTACATTGAACTCTTGAATATATATATATATATCATATATATGTTCTTAATCAACTGGCCATATATTAGACCGCAGACACATAATTTTCGACCTTTTATTTCGTAAAATATTTTGTAAGTTTTTGGCAAGAAAAATTAACAATATAAAACTACAAGTGATTGTTTCGGGAAATTAAAAAACGTTCAACAAGGTTCCATGCTAACTACTATATAACCTGGCTACAATCCTCACTTTAAAATCATCCAAAACTTTAAAACTCTAAACGTCAGAAACGAAAAAGATGAAAATCTTTAACCCATCTCAAAACCTAATCTTAGCAGCAACCATTTTCCTACTGTCTATTGTTCCACTAAGAGCCCAAGACAGGCCACAAGACTTCTTGGCAGCTCATAACCAAGCCCGAGCCGAGGTTGGGGTGGGTCCTTTAAGGTGGGACAACCAGGTGGCTGCTTATGCCCGTAACCATGCAAACCAGCGTAAAAGCGTCGGCTGTTCCATGGAACACTCGAGTGGTGGGCCCTATGGAGAGAACATCGCTTGGAGTAGCGGTAACCTGTCAGGCGTCGAAGCAGTTGAAATGTGGGTGAAGGAGCAATTTGACTACGATTATGGTTCCAACACATGTGCTTGGAACAAAGTGTGCGGCCACTATACGCAGGTTGTGTGGGAAAACTCGGTGAAGTTGGGATGTGCAAAAGTGAGATGTAACAATGGTAATACCTTTATTACTTGCAACTATGATCCTCCCGGTAACTGGGTTGGTGAGTGGCCTTACGGAGAAACAAAAATTAAAACCATCATTTGAGTATGTTTCGAAATATATGTTATACACATGTATGTACTGTGCTGTTTCTATGTTATTTATCCATACCAATCTTCTGTTGTCAGCTAATAATGATTGGTTTGTCCGGTCCGGTTCTCGTTTGTACCATATATAACCTGGACTTTTATAATGAAATAATAAAATGCAATGCTACTGCACTTGCTTTGTTTGCTATGTATAAATCTTCTTTTTGTTCTTCTGTTTTATACGTAAACATATATTTAGGGTATTTTTATATACAATATTATAATGTTGTATTTAATGAAGAAAAACTCGAGATTTCTTTTAACAACGTATTTCATTTTTTTAATCAGTACCATTAAAAGAGGATCATTCACTTAATGAAAATTACACTTTCTCAAAAATACCTTTATTTTTACAAAGGATGAATAAAATTCATTAATGGCATTTAAGTCTTTTGGTTTTGGGTCTACATATACACCTAAATAGATCTATAAATAATGGGCCTATATATATTTAAAAGATATACTAACTTTAAATATAATATATGTATAAATATATTACAAACTATAAATAAATTAGCAAACATGAAAATATCATTTTCTTAAATATACATATCAATATTCAAAACAGATCATTTGAATATTATACATTTTTTCAATACAAACCAAAATCCTATATCCTACACCATATATCATATACATATTTGAATATCATTTTTCCATTTATAATGTCATTTTATACATAATATTGATATGGCAATTACGAGTGTTCAAGAAAATTTTAAAAAATATATTAAAATTAATTTTTAAATCTAAAATAAAAACACAAACTTATAATAGGTTATTAATGACGAAAATAAACTAATATTGTCATATCAATAAGTGTTTTGTATTATCATTTTTTATTTGGATAACATAATAAAATTTTATCAAATTCTAAGGAATCACTAATTTATGTAATATTAATAAATATATGAGTAATTTAATCAATTTAAAAAAAAAATTACTATTAGATATTTTGTAATCAGATCAATGGTATCAGATTGCAGGTTAATAGTGAGTTTTTGGATTTTTACCTGGTTATATCAGATTTTTAATTAACGAATTTTTCATTAAATCCGAACCGGATTATATACAATATATCGGGTCTATAGGTCCAACCATGAATCTAAGTCAGATATGAAAACAAATCTTAAAACTCAAACATTATCATAGAACAACTACCATATTTCAAAAAAATATCATATTTTGAAGAGAAAAAAAAATGATAAAACCCTAAAAACTCAATTGTTATGGTTCGACACAAAAATAATGGTAATTTGCAAATCAGTTTTCGATTAATAAATGAAAAACAAACAAACCCGCGTTTTCTAAGCGCGGGTCAAAATCTAGTTCTCTTGTAAATTGTAAGATAGTTATGAAGAGTGAAAAAGTCAAACACAAATGTTAATTTTCTTATGTTTGCTCATTATTAAAATATCATTTTAATTGTAAATATAGTGTAGATATATCTCTATGATATATGTACTTAGTCAATCAAAACTTCTTCATCACTAATGCACCAGATCTCATAGAACTTCGCGGTTAAGCGTGACCGAAAGTAATATTAAGATGAGTGATTTCTCGAGAAGTACTCGTGTCGCACTCATTTAAAATATATATATATATATATATATATATATATATATATATATATATATATATATATATATATATATATATATATATATATATATATATATATATAGGTGTTCAAAGAAAAATCAATCAAAACTACTTAAATGTTATCTTAACTACTAAAAGGAAAATTCCATTAAAATCACTAAAGAGTTAGCTATTAATATACATATATATTCAGAAAACAAAGGTTGAATTATCTAATTAAACCCTATATATATACTTCTTCATCTGCGCATGTACAAACTATTCCGATGAATGGAGAAATAACAGTGTTACATGTAAATTGATATGCTACCTAATTCATATATATTAAAGTGATTTGTAAATTCATTGTGGATTATTCGGAAGATAAAACTATAGAGAAATAATGTGAATTTTAGATAACATGAGCCAGACGGGACAACGTTAATTTGCAATAATTAATATTTTTACATTGAAATCGTCTGTAAAGGCACGTCATCCGGCTGCTTTGGCAAGGAGACTATGCATTTTATGTCATAGACTGTAATATTTAAAAAAATGACAGTTTTTATTCTATATTCTTATAATAAATTGGACACTTCTTCGTGACAGGGTTATGAGAGAATAAATATGCCAACCACTTTCAAACCTCTAGCTGATCTTTGTCATATCCTTTCCAAACCTTTAGCTTAACTTTGTAATATGGTTTCTACTATATAACAACGAAGACTGATAAAAAAGTAGCGATTTTTTCCCAGCAGCTATTCAGTATATCTAACGAAACAGTTAGATTGACATAGAAACCGTTGTTGTAACTTGTAATCAAGTTCACATACTTTTTTGAAAGATGGGGAAAACGTATGTTATAGAATAATAGAATTGCTTGTATGATATATATATACTAGTATTCTCTCCCGTGCTAAAAGCACGGGCATTGTTTTATGTCCATATATATTTTTAAATTATATAATTTACAATAAAAATAAATATTACTTAAAGGTTATTAGTGATAAACTTAATTGATTTCTCTTTTCCATAACCAACAAAAAGTATTTTATATGAAATTCAGGGAAAACATATCACTTGCTCAAAATCAATTAAAACATTAACATTATTTTTGTAGATAAATTAACGTCAATATATCTATAGTTTTTAGTTCCTCTCCATGTGTATTTATTTTTCTTCATTTTCAGCTCTACGAAATTTGGTGACATTATATAAGAAAAAAAAAAGTGTATGTTACTCTAAGTAAACAAAAACAATATCTCTATACAATTATAAAATCATATATCAAAATTAAGGAAAACCAACCTGAGATGGGAGTCCTTCTCGTTTATTAGGAGGCCTTGTAAATCTTTAAGGTGAGCTTCGTACTTTCTTTTCTCGTATTATCACCACCACAACCAATAAACATTTTCAAGAAAATCGAAAATTAATTTAGTTAATTTCAAAATTGGTTTTAACCTAGTTTATGTTTACCTTTTTTAGTCACAGACTGCTTATAAGTATGTCGCTTAGCCAAAATCCACAGAGAAAAAGAAAAAAAAAGTAGGTTAGAAAAAAAAAAGTTTCATCAAAAAAATCAACATGACATAACTTAGGATTTGAGTATTGAATAGTTTAACGTATTTAGTCTCACTAACCTGGATTTTAACCTTCATCTTCTAACTTTGAAAATATATTTTCTTAAAAGAGTATTGGTGTGATGCCTTGGCACAAAGACCATGCCGATCTCGATATATAACTGTTGACTTGACAATGTTGATACAATCATCAGAAGTCATCGATTTGTCTTGTTAGAAATTGAAATTTGATCACTCTCATATAGAGAGAGTCAATGGAGCAATTACATGTAGAGAAGAATTCATAGCATCGTAAGATAGAAAAAAGGTTAACGGTTTTAAAGATTGTGGGATCATGATGTTAGTGGGAGAAATAATAAAAAAAATTATTTTATATAGATTTTAATTTGGTACGGAAAATATATATGAATCAGTTATTATTTTAATAAACGAAACTGTTTTCTCTTAAAAACCTTTTTCAGAATTTACATTTAAAAAAAAAAATTAAATCATATGCCATGTGTCAAAATTTTATTGGGCATGCGACTTGCGCTTTAGTATATAAGGGATATATATATATATCAAAAATTTCTGGTCTGTGGGATCATATCTTCTAGATATAATATATTCGTTTGAACCATTATTTTTTTTCTCATTTTGCATTTTAGATATATATATATATATGTCTAAACCGTTGAATTATAAGTATTGTTCCACCACCCTTAGTTTTTCTCTTGTACTATCCAATCCACAGCGGAAATGAATAATTTTAAAGATATTGTTCCATCATCCTTTAGCCGACAGAGAAAGTCATCACTATCAACTCTACGAACATGCCACCATTTTTTTTGTACACCTAACCCTAAATAACGTGCGTACATCATTTCACAGTGTTGAAAACTGTTTAAATATATGCGCTAGTCATATTTACTTGAAAACGTGACACCAACTAGGCCTCTAAATTATCATTTCTATATATGTAGTAGTATACAGTATAGTGTAAAAGAAACTATAAATATCCATCACAACACACACCAGAGAGTCATCTCGCAATAATTATAGTTGATATTTTTTACAAGACATACAACACAAAAATCATTAAAATGTTTCGTAAGGTCTCTATAGAAGCCTTGGTTCTCCTACTTCTCACCATCTACTTGACCCAAATCGATGTTTCTTTCGCACAATATTATCAGTATCCGCAGTCCCATGACTCTCCAGACAGCTATCTCAGACCACACAACGTAGCCCGAGCCATGGTCAGAGTCAAGCCTCTAAGATGGGACTTTGGCCTAGCCACTGTGGCTCAGGACTACGCAAATCAACTAGCATCCGGTCCATGCAGCCTCGAGCATTCCTCTGGACCATATGGAGAGAACCTTGCAATGGGAAGTGGAGATATGTCACCGGCTCAGGCTGTTGCAATGTGGATAAATGAAAAGTCGTATTATGATTATTACTCAAACTCGTGCCACGACTCGGCTTGTGGACACTACACGCAGGTCGTGTGGCGTGGATCTGCTCGGCTCGGTTGTGGTAAGGGTGTGTGTGGTAATGGTGCAAGTATTATTGTGTGTAACTATGACCCCGCAGGCAATTATATTGGGACTAAACCATATTGATTTCAAGTTCAATTGATGAATGTGTGTTAAGATTGTTGTGTAACATTTTTCATACTTCAGTACATGAGAAGACATATTTGTTTTCCTACAAAGATGGAGTTAAAAATTTGTATAAAATCTTTGTCCAAAAAAATTTTTTTTGTATAAAACCAAAATTTGAGTGCATGATCAAATGATAACGTGAGAAGCTTAGAATAAATGGTGAATGTGCAGACAATGTATAGAGGAGTTTGTCGCGGATGTTTCCTAATTTTTGGTTTCGGTAGGCCGATCTAAGATAGGTATAGGTCTTGATTATTTCAAGGTGTAACTCTGCCTTAATCATATGGTTTGCGAAGAAGTAATCCTTGGTTAAGCACTAAATCAAATATTTATACATGTTTAATATATTAGCCGATATCAAATCCCACTATATAAAAGGGACTAATTTTGGATGTTCTAAAGGATGCCACATGGGCAAAATATTCTCAACCATTCATTCTGCCACGTCACTGGCAAGGAGAGAGCAAATTCTCCTACTCAATCGTCAAATGCTATTTCTCCGTGAGTTATGTTGAATGAGCTTTGGTCTTTAACTCTTAATTGTGAAATCGTGATATCCCTTGGTCTTCTCACCTTCACGATTCTGATTCTAACGTCGTCTTACTTTCAATTCTTCCGAGATTTTTCCTCTTTTCTTTTTCTCCAAGTTTCAGTGATTTTGCAATTAATCGTTTGTCCTTTTGGGTTAAAGTTTAGGAAAAGCATTTGTTTTATTTGAGGTCTTCTGGATCGCCTATGACCTTTAACTTTTCAACTTCGCAGAGGTTTTCCACGTTGGAGCATCTCAGAATCACAGATTGTTATTTGATTATATCCACTGCTGTAAGGCCACTTCTCACTTTTTCAAAACTTCAGAGAAGAATAAGTTATTGGGGTTCATTGATTTATTGTTAGGCAGAGTTAAGAGTGATTTTGTGTGTGTGATTTGGCAGGTGGGACTCAAATTGATCTTTGGAGATGGCCAAGGCCTGATGTAAGTTTATTAAGGCTTGATAGTACGGGGTTAGTTTATATTCAATATGTTTATGTTCTAAGAAGATCTTGATCAGTTTATCAAATTATGGGTACTATTTCTATCTCCAAATCTTATGTTTTTTCAAGACAGATGTCTTAAGCAATATATCCATATGCATGCATATCACATATACGACTGGGATAAGCATCATTCTAACAACTACATCAAGATATTTTATTTATTCTTGTGTCACTACTAATCCATTTTGGAATGTCTATGTGTCAATAACAAATCACTTTTCCTTATCGAGACAACACAAATTCCAGAATCTCTAACTGTTTTTGCGACTTGGTATCATTGTGTGCAGGCAAAACAGAGCAGATATTATGCGTGCTCTGGCGTGGAGAGTAGGGTGTAAACTTCTTGACCTCCCACCTGATATCCAAGAGAAGCTCCCCCACACTTGAGAAGGAGTACTTCAAGAACCATTTGGTAGTTCTAAAATCGTACATGGGAAAAGTATCAGAGCATAAGTTTAGGGCCTGTAACTGGTATACTAATGCTTACTCTTGCATGATCTGCACATATCTAGATGTCATTTTTTTCTTTTTAGGTTTTTATCGCAGGGGAACTGCAGTAACCATGGAAAATATGCTATAGACGGCCTTCATGTATTATACGTTATTCTCACAAACTACCCACCACCAGCACTGGAAAGACTTTTCTATCTAAGGTTGGGCCAGTTACTCAGATGGGAGTAACTGTTCTCATAGTGGGAGGTGAGCATACCTTTCCCATGATCAGAATTTTTGACCCTCCTGCATGGTATGATTCTTTGCGGCAAATATTCGGGTCCATGTCTTCACTTTGCTTCTAGGTAACTTCCTGAAGTCATTTCTGCAAAGTTCAGGAGACTTTGAAGTTAGCATGGAGAATTAGTCAGGTCTCTTTCAGTATGTATGGTAATGAAGACGGATGTATCGTATCAGAGAATTAAAAGTGCCGACATGTGGTATTTCGACTAAGAACCATATTAAGACAATCTGGCCCGGGTTGTGTAGGACTATAAAGAATACATATCCACGTATAGCATGTCCTTCTCTCTGGTATGGTAAGAAACCCAAATTTTCATTGTTCTGATGATTCCAAATGCAATAACAATATTTCGTGTTTGTCTGTTTACTTTGAAGATTTAGTATTTTTGATTGTATAACTTCAGGTGAAGCATGTGCGATAGATCATGGACATAACCACATGTTCCATGAAGTATTTTTCCTTGGTTTTTACAATCGTGTTACAAATTAACTTATCAACTATATAATGTTCCATGAAGATACTTTGTTTGATTTCAAATCTGTACTTCTAACCGTCAAGGGTTCATTGTACCATAACAGACTGATGCATGAGAAGCATGATGGTCAATCTCTGTTTACGTTGCCAAGATAAGAGAAAAAAATAGCAATTAGTTTATGCAAGGGTCAATCCTTTTTTGATGAGGTCTTAAAACAAATTAATTAAGTTGCTGCTTCTTACAAACACATAAAAGTAAATTAGAATAATTAATTTGTTTCATAATTGACAATTTTGCACATCTAAATACAGGTGGGAGCCTGAGAGAGTGTGGCATACAAAATTTTCTATAGCTTTTTTTAGTTGAAAAGTATTTTAATAGACAGGGCCACTCATTAATTAATTATGAGATAATATGTGTTGGGCTAGCCGAATAAAATGTGTTCTGGTTCTATACACGTGATTGCATAAGTTACTCTTATCAATAGTCTTAGCAAGGTTATGTGGTTTTCAACTAAACACAATGTCATTTGCACCTTTCTGAATTAAGCAGTTGTGAATTCAACAATAATGTTCGAAGAACGGAAGTAGCAGCAAAAAATACAGAATAAAGCTGAGAGCTTAACTTTTCGAATGTCATCGATTGTGCTCCTCAGGCTAAGATTTCTCATCAGTTTATCTCAGCTTCATGTTAATTTTAATCTGAGACAGAACGTGCTTGCGAAGTTCTTTAAACAAAATAGAAGATGTGTAAAGCTAAAAAAGGGAAATTCTTTAAATTTCATAAACACAAAGCTCTCTAACTTCTTAAAAAAAAACAAGTTATAATAATTGTATGTGTAAATAGGTTACTCACAAATATACTTATTACCAAATCTATCACAATTTTAGGTTACATATATCCACAATGTGCGAAAGAACCAAACAAAAACAAAAAGATAAATGGATTTTTCGTAATTAAACCACTTAATTAAACTAAAGGTGAATAAAAAAACCTCAACTAAAAATCCTACAAAATCAATTTTAAACAATGCATAAAGTTGAAGATTTATATTTTAGAATTTTTAATTTAGAATTTTCTTTACGATTCATCTTTTAGTTGAGAGGTTTAACTACTAAAAATTCAAGATAAATATATTCAAATATTTTAACATGTTAGTATAGATTCCATATAACCAAAACATATTCAAAAAAGTTCATATATTATGAAATATGGTTGTAAGATATGTAAAATCAAAGTAAAAAAAAATTATAATATTTTATATACTTCGTTTAATTATTAATCCGCCCGTAGGGCGGATGGAACCCTAGTGAGTAATAAATAGACTAATAGTTCTCAACAAAGAAAACACATACTCCCTCTGAATTTAAATGTACGATATTTAAGGTTTTACACTTATATTAAAAAAACATTAAATATACTATTTTAATTGTTATTTTTTGGTTATATCAGTAAAGTTTCATCACTCATAATTTTATTTTTTAGTTTATGTTTAAATTTTAAAAATAAATACATTAATTATATCTCAAAACATCATATATTTGTATACAAAATAAAAAAGATAGAACATTATACCTTCATATCCGAAGGGAGTATATTTCTTAGACTAATGTAGTCTTGATCCGATCTCTAGACAGCTTTGACCATTTCAAGAATGACTCATACACCGATACACGCATTAAGTTTCTTAATGCTAGAAGCATTTTCTTACAAACCATCTTAATCGATTAATTTGTAATAATCATCATTATATACGATTAATTTGAATAAGCATCACACACTTCAGTTTTTAAATGCCAGAAGCTGTATTTTCTTTTGAAAATATTTGTTTTTCTTCTTATAATTTGTTCCTTTAGACAAATGTTGTGTGTTTAAACCATATCTACAGTTACATTACATCACCACTGGAGTTTCATTTCACAATTCTAAAAGATATGATTAAATGATTTTATTTCATATTATTCTTTTCCAGATATGAATAAATGATTTTATTAGACAAAGGTTGTGTGTTGAAAACTGTTTCTTTTTAAGATAAACTCAGTTATTAAAGATAATATTAAATATAAGATTCTCATAAATCCAAAATTAGTCCAAAAATAATTAAAAAATGAGAGAGAGCAGACAATAGTCATCGCTTCACTCTCTTTGCGTTGTCTGGGTGTCTGGGCCTTAACCTCTGTCCTTCACACTCTTTCCTTCTTCAAAGATTCTCTCTTTGTTCCCTTCCTAATAAACTCTCTCTGTAGATTTAACCAAAGCTCAATCTCTTTCTCAGGTAAAACTATCTCTCAAACTCTGAGGTACTCTCTTCCTTACAAAGCTTCAATTTTTACTTTCTGCTGTCTCCGAATCTGATTCTTTTCCTGCATTCATACTCTTTGTGGGTTCTATCTTCTTGGTTTGATTATATACAACTTTAAGCTGTTTTGGGTTCTTGATTTGACTTTTCAAGATCAAGTTTTAGTTGATGTTCCTTTTAACCATTCTCCTACAACTTGCTAGATTCTCAGCTTTATTCTCCTGGTTAGTTTTTCAAAGTTATGTACTTTGGTTTATTCTCTGTAACTCTGTTACTAACTTGCATCATGGTTGCAATCAATTGGTCTTTTTCTTTTGCATGTCACATCTTGTGATGTTCATTTAGGTGATTTGCTTGTCTTATTCTGTAAAGGCTGTTCCTTTATTGTCACAGGTTTAAAGAATCTGAGTATGGTATTTGTATAGACTGTGTGAGAAGAAGATTAAGAGTGTTTGTTGAAGATGAAGAAACAATCATCTAGCAGAAGCCAAAGAGGGAGCAGAGGTATCAAAGGGAAGCATGTTGTGCAGATATGTGTTCTGCTTGGAGTTTGCATCTGGCTAATCTATCAAGTGAAGTATTCTCATGACAAGAAGAAGGAACTCTATGAGGGAGATGTCAAGAAATCGACGGTGTTGTTAGAGAATGAAGAAGGGATGGTGAAGCTTGGGAGAAAAGATCTTCTTCCCGGTTATCATAAGCAGAACGAGAAAGAGAAGCGTGTGGAAGAAGAGGAGGAGGATGAAGAAGAAGAAGAGAAAGAGAGCAAGAGTAGAGTAGAGAATAGTAGTACTCATGAGGAAGAGGAGAAAGAAGATGAGGAGGATGAAGAAGAAGAAGATAAGAACAAGCTAGGAGAGGAAGTAGTTGAAGAGGATGAGGAAGAAAACAAACATGAAGAAGAAGATGATATTGATGAACAAGATCAAAGTAAGGATGATGAATTGCTTCAAGAAGAGAAGGAGAAAGAAGCAGAGACTAATCATGCAGATGAGATTGATGTGACTGTTCATGAGGCACGCGAGGAGCATTACAAGGCTGATGATACTTCCAGCGCAGTGTCTCATGAGTCTCGGATACTGAACACTGAGAAATTGAATGAAAGTTATGGAAATTCAACAGGACCATCTCAGGAGAACAGTTCCAATACCACTACAAATGAGGTTGGGGTTCAGAAGGAGCCTGTCTTGAAGTTAGGAGAAGCTGAAAGCAAAGATTCTGTGGAGAAAACAGTTAATGCTGTAACTGAACTGAGAGGTGAAACAGTTAATGGTAATTCGACAGAAGCAGTTCTTGAAGCTTCAGGGTTTGTGCAGAATGAAACAAGAACCATGCAAGAACGTAGCCAAGAACATGACAAAACAGAAGATGGTGCACCACCTTCAGGATCCTCTGATCTACAGAATGTCGTCGAACTTGAGCAAACCCGTAATGAAACTGATGCCAACATCACTGTTTCTGCAAACATTACCAACACATCTTCCATTCAAGATGAGTTCAGGAACTCAACTTCAGAGTCTTCTCTAGTTGAAAACATCTCTGGGTCGAACACAACTGAGGTGGTGAAGGAGAGTTCAACGTCTGAAGGTGATGAGGAAACAGAAGAGAAAGAAAGTTCAAACCATTTTGCAACAGAGCAAACGGAGGAAGCAGATGATACTCCTGAAAGCACAATGTTGCAAGAAGAGAGAGAAGCTCTCACTGATCCACAAACTCTGCCGGATATAAGTATAGAAGGGAAAGAAGAAGAAGATGAAGAAGAAGCGATGGCTGCAGAGTAAATGGAGAAAGAAAATGGATAAGTTAATGTGAATGTTTTCTGTTTTTTTCAGCTGTCATAGTAAAAACTAAAAACATCAGTGTCTGTCTCTGCTACTTAGTTTCAAAAATTGTATATTCATCTTCAAGTTTGGCTATGGATTTGCTTTCACTTGTCCCACGGAAAACTAAGCTTCATATTAACAGTAGAAGAGCCCAACGATTTGCCAGCTACGTGGGAACTGGTATCTTCTTGTATGCACTGTCTGAAACAGCAACAATCATGTCTAAAGCTATAGAATAATAGTAAATATCAAATGTGTATAATGAAAAGGAAACAAAATGTAATATGTAATGAAAAGTATTGCGTTAGCTATTTAAATAACCACATTTTATTATGTAAAGTTATTTTGTTATGTATGTGATATGATAATATATAGCAAATGTGTATATTGAAAAGGAAAAATAATGTTAAAAAACGAATTTAATTAGTTTGCAAACATAAGACAAGAATTTGGATCAATTCTTTTTACAAAAAAAAAATCTGGATCAAATTAAAATTATCATCTATATATCCAAATTAATCAAATTATGATTTGTATTTGATTGAACTAGGTTTTATGGTTGAACGTCGTCAGTTGTGACCATTTTTAAGCGGTAAAGATGGTTTAATTCAAATCTTAGTCTTAGCTCAACTTGGATCAGTAAACTAATTCAAATCTGGTTTTTTCTGACTAACAACTCCGGTTTAATTTTCAAAACATTGTTTAAAACACTCAATTAATTTGCTTACTACCTTATAATTTGTTAAACTATTTTTTTTTACAATTATTAATTGTTTACTTCATTCCATAATCAACAAAGCATCTCCATATCATAAACAATATAATGTTTGTTCCAATTATTCATTTAATTAGATAACATAATTCTATAAAATAAAAGTTAATGTCTTTGTATTACTTTTGAATATGGTTTTCTAGGAAAAAAAACAAATCTTGCGATCTAGTAACTATTAAAAAGAATGGAAATATTACAATAGTTATTGTTTTAGGTTTCTTAATTTGTTATTGTACATAGTAACATATAAACATATTAAAACTGAAACTTGGAGTTTCTAATATGTTTATTTTATTTTGATTGATGTAGTCACATTGCATCGGTTGTACATGATGAATGAATTTTGTTTGTTTGTCAATAATATATAGTTGTACTAGTGTGCACCTTATAACCATGATAACGTAAATATTTCATTGTATTCTTGAAACTTTTATCATTCGTGACCACTAAAATTAATAATCTCCTAAAGACTGTGTCAGACTGACATGGCATAGCTGGTAAGTGAAGCCGGCTTAATGAATGTGACCACCATGCCATATGATCTCAGAGACTCCACGTGTTGGCGAAATCCTCCATCACCAGACATCGAGATCAGAAAGCAAAATAATTGGATGTTGCAAACAATGTTTTGAAAATCAAACTGGACTTGTTAAGTTTATTGATTCCAATTTGAGTTAAGACTAAGATTTGAATTAATCATCTATACCGGTTATAAATAGCCACAATTGACGACAGTCAACCATCATACCTAATTCAATCAAATATAAAACATAATTTGGATATATAGACGATAATTTTTAATTTGATAAAGATTTTTTTTTTAGTAAAACAAATTGATCCAGATTCTTGTCTTACGTTTGCAAACTAATTAAATTCGTTTTTTTACATATTTTTCTTTTCATTATACACATTTGCTATATATATTATGTCTGAAGCTGTAGAAACTCGGAAGACATTATCATGTGACCAAGATTCACATCTCTTACGGAACATAAAGAATTAGCAACTTAAAAATGCTACTGTGGGTAAAAATAAATATTTTGTTTTCTATAATCACTTATTCAAGTGGGAATTTTGCAAATCACTTCTGCAAATATCGTTTCAAAAAGTGATATTCATACAAATTTCTGTAAAATCAATAACCACCTTGAAGATGTGGACAAAGAGCTTTAACAAGAGATATACCACTACCACATCTCTACTTACTCCTCTTCTCAGAGCATTAAAGACATAAATGATGCTTGTGATGAGATCGCTATTAGTTGGTGCGGATGGAGAGATCTTGGAGCTGCTTTGGATCGACTTCCGAGGGAGTTCTGGTTAGTGCACATTGCGCAGTGGTTGTCTTTGGGAAAGCTATTACATCCCTTATGGAACTCGCACCTGCCAGCATCATTACCATCCTATCTAATCCATAAGCAATTCCACCTGCAACAATACACCAAATGCTCATCAACCATGCTTGAACAATCTTGTTCAGCATCATCATAATCATCAAGTTATTGACATACCATGAGGAGGAGCACCCATGTCAAGAGCCTCCAGAAGATAGCCAAACTTTGCTTCAGCCTGTTTGTAGAAAACAGCATGAGAAAAGGCTTTTCTGTAATAATCAAACAAAGTGATTCTCACCTCTTCAGCTGAGATGCCAATGATCTCCAAAACCTTTTCTTGGACATCCCGCTTATATATCCTTAAACTTCCTCCACCAATCTAGCATACATCGAGACAGTATATCAAAAGATCTACCAAACATTGTTCAAGAAAATGGCTAAGCTGTTTATGTACCTCGACGCCATTATAGACCATGTCATAGGCAAGAGCTCGTGCAGAAGGTAAGTCATCCATATCTTCAGGCCTTGGAGCTGTGAATGGATGATGTAACGCCTCAAGCCTCTGCTCTGGTTCATTCCACTCAAACATTGGGAAGTCTGTTACCCATAGAATGGAGTGTTTGGACTATATAATAAACAAGAAATGGAATTAATCTGATTTACTGTCATCAAGAGGAAAAAAAAGAAGTGACTGGCTAGTTGAGAAACTTACATGGTCGACCAAATCCATGTCATGGGCTACAAAGAGTCTTAGCCTGTCTAGGGTTTTGTTAACAGAAGTAGCAGGACCCACTCCGAATAAAATAAGATCACCAGGCTTTGCTCCACATTGTCTCACAAAGTTTGTTTTACTCTCCGAGTCTAAACTAGACACTAATGCTGCAACTCCCTCGAGATCGCCTGCGTCATAAGTTTAAAACCTCATCAGAGCTGAATGTACAAAGTATGACAGAGAAAAAAAATAGGCATGATATATCTACTTACCATTATCCAACACCTTCAAGAAAGGCAGACCCTTGGCTCCAGATTTCATTGCTTCATTGTAAACATCTCCTTTTTTTAGAGCCGAGTTTGAATACTTTTGAGCACCCAATGGCACACATAACACCTTAATGATTCCACCACTTTCAATGGCCTCCGTGAAAACTCTGAAGGACGATTCTGTGAAAACATTTGACACCTGCGGTTTCAGAATTCACACTTTAAAATATACTTCAAAGCTTCTGTATTTGTAACATTAACGAAATAAGCAAGATGCAGATAATATTACATCTTTCAACTCAAGATCAAATCTTGTATCTGGTCTATCTGAACCATATCGATCCATTGCATCAGCATACGTCAATCTTGGAAATGGATTAGGTAGCTGGATACCTTTAATCTCTGAAAAGACCTGCACAAGAAGATCAAACTATAAAGAAATGCACATCAAACTAATATCAAAGTAAAGAGATCCACATAGAAATGATGAACAGGATCACAGAACATACAACACATCAGGAAGTAACAAGTTTGTACACATATTTCTAGACAACATTCTTGCATCACTGTCACACAAGATAAACCCTAACCTTACGGATAAGATCTTCATTGAGCTTCAGCATGTCCTCCATAGGCATGAAAGCCATTTCCATATCAAGCTGAGTGAATTCAGGTTGCCTATCAGCTCTTAGATCTTCATCTCTAAAACATCTGATCAACCAAAACAGAAGGCAAGAGAGAGAACTCATTTGCATGAACAGTCCTATTTTTTGGTGGTAAATGAAGTATAATGAGCCCCTAATGCCAGAGAGTCTTATTCTAAACCAAGCTTAAGAGGCGAAGATCATATACATACCTTGCTATCTGATAATATTTGTCAAAACCAGAGACCATTAACATTTGTTTGAAGAGCTGCGGACTTTGTGGCAAAGCATAGAATGTTCCTGACTTCGAAAGAGACATTTGATATAATCAGATCTATAAGCTATGATGAAAGCTTATACTCTCTGAAGGGAAATAAATTAAAAGATGAAAAGAAGTAAGTTCACCTGAATTCTTGAGGGAACCAGATAATCTCGTGCGCCTTCTGGAGTAGATCTAGAGAGTATCGGAGTTTCAATCTAACACAAACAACAAACCAAATTTTTTTTTTAAAAATGGTTAAGATCCAAAAACTTTAAATACACAAAGGAAACTTTGCTGAGCCTATACCTCAATAAACCCATGCATGTCTTCTAGATACCTCCTGATCAGCTTCACCACGTTATGGCGAAGAAGAATATTATTCTTCATTTGCTGACGGCGTAGATCAAGACATCGGAATCTAACATCAGAAAAAACAAAAGCCAATACCATCAGTAAGCACTTAGAGACTCAATACATAAAACCAACAATGAAAGACAAGCTAATATATCACCTTAAGCGAATGTCTTCTTTAATTGAGTCTTTTGTCTCGTCAGAAGTAGTAACTAGGAAAGGAAGCTTTGACCTCACAGGATTCAATATTTCAACATGCTCTGCAACTACCTAATGCAACCAACACACCACACGCATAAACACATGCGTGTTAAGCTGAACGAGAAGAGAAAGCAATACCTCAAGGGATCCAGTTTTCATCTTCTTGTTGACGGACTCATTAGGCCTAGTACGAACAGTGCCTTCCACAGAAACAACGTACTCAAGCCTCATGTCATTGACCAAGCCATGAGCCTCAGGAAACTCATCCGGAAGCGTCCTAACCTAAAAATTACAAAACTTTCAAACATCAACTTAGCATAAAACTCCTCAAACATCCATACTTGCATTACACAAACTAGGTGAATAAGTTGAACAGGTTCAAATCAAGTTTAATCATTTCGGACCAAAGAACAAGTTAAAACCATTAACTAATCAAATTAAGAATCAAGTTCTAAACACTAATCTATCGTTGTCCTAACACTAAAGTTGAGAAGACCTGGACAATGCCGGTATGATCTCGAAGATTAAGGAAAGTGAGACCTCCATGGACTCGGTGAAGGGCGACCCATCCGCAAAGGTGGACTCTTTTACCAACATCTTCCACTGATAGCTCACCGCAACGCCCAGTGCGCGAAACCCATTTGAGAACAGAGGGAGGAGAAGGATTCGACTTCACTACAACGGCGTCAGCGGAGGCAGCCGCGGCAGCTGAATTGCAGAAGGTTCTTTGAGGTAGGCTTCTCGGTTTGGGTAGGAGGAATGAAACGGCGGCGTTTGAGGCGGATATGGCCGTGGCGGAGAGGAAAAGAGAAAATGAAGCGTGTCGGAGAGGTAAAGTTCGGAGTAAGAGAGACATCTTTGAGCCGATGAGATGGTAGGCAAAGGTTTGAGCCTTTCAGAGACGAACAGGAAGAGTTGAAAAAATCAATTGATCAAACCAACTAAATCGGTTTTGTTTGGTTTAGCTAAACCGAAATTGAGGATTTTGATTGGATTTGAGTATAATGAAACTCCTCTAAAATTATACTCCCTCAAGTATCAATTTTAGTAGTGAATAATTTTTTTTAATCTTGTTATTCTTCTAGATAAAATTTAAGACTAATTATATAACCAAGATAAATGATATAAATTTTGTATTTTCTTAATTTTTATGCAAAAACTTTAAACATCACTTGAAATGATACAGAGAGTAAAAAAAAACTTCAGGATCACTAATCAAAAACTTGTTATCGGTAAGAGCTAATTCTATAATCAGGTGATAAATTGGTTTGGTTTGGTTTATATAACTAAACCGAAACTGAGGATTTTGATTGAAATGAGTGCTACAATGCAACTTGTCTATAAAATTATAAAAAAAAAAAACTTCAGAAACACTAATCAAAAACTTGTTATCTGATAGAGCCTTCCAAAAAGGGAGAGCTAATTCTATACAAATCCATAATTAGTCATATTATTCTTATCACCACCACCAACATCAGTCTGATACCTCTCCTCCAAGCTTTCTTCATTTACAATGTCTCTTCTTATGTCTGGCCTGCGCCAGGTTTTGGAAGAAATCTACAAACACTTGCTCGTAATCTGGCATCTTTCCATAACCTGCAAATAGATTTTCAAAGACTCATAAGCTCATAATATTCAAACTACACAAAAGCTTCAGAATACAAACAACAAAACTTGCCAGGAAAGTAATTGACGTCAATAACATAAAACACGTTCTTGCTCCCATGTTCTCTGATCATGTCTATGTTGAAAAGCCGAAGTCCCTATCAAAACAAAGCAGCAACCAATTAAAAACATACTTGCAGGAGATGAAGGTGAGGAAGGAAGTAAGTTTATTATACCAATAAGGTTCGTAGCTCTTTCACAAGGGCCTCAAGGAAAGACTTTGGAGGCAGCTCAGCAACACTAGGGTCCAAGTCTGCGTTATCCGCTGAAGCAGCAGAAGATGAAACCCTCGGGAATTTGAAGGCGCCTTCAACTTTGGCTTTGTCGCAGTTACTTATATTTGGCAGAGAGAACCGTCTCACAACTTTTATGATATCACCAACCACAAAAACCTTGAACATAACTC
Source organism: Brassica napus (assembly GCF_020379485.1). Lineage (NCBI taxonomy): Eukaryota > Viridiplantae > Streptophyta > Magnoliopsida > Brassicales > Brassicaceae > Brassica > Brassica napus. The sequence continues at coordinate 2,247,957 of NC_063434.1, read as the reverse complement.
CACCTTCACGCAGCAAAATAATGAATCAAGATGCATTCAACATTATGTTAAGGTATAACTTAAAACCAAATAGTACCATGATTAACAAACTCTTGCAAGACTAAAGGCGGATCAAGTTCTGCAAGCGAGCGCCTGTCATAAGCTAAGAACAACTGGTGTGACTTTGCAGTTCCATCGATCCAGAGAGGCTTCGCAACTGGGACAAAAGGCGAATAAGTAAGTTTGATCCATTCATATCCTTTGCTTGTAATCATCATCATATAAATATAAGAACATTTAGTGGCAAAAGGTGTGTTAAGTTGTTGTACCTAGTGGAAATTTAAGACCAGCTTCCACAACTTTATCGGCACTAGATGCTGAATCTTTCAAGACAACCATTTGCTTTGGAACAAACATGCTGCCTACAAGGATTTTACCAAAGCAAAGATTACTTACAGAGAAAATTTAAGAAAGTTCTTGATTTGAGTGTCAAAAGAACAAATGAGAATCATTACCGCTGCAATCAGACAGCTTCAAATCCGCCATGCCCTGAAGCATCGATTGTCGGTTATATATACGCTGGATTGAACTTGGAGGATCAAGCACAGTCACTTCCGGGTGTGTCTGCTGATAATCCTACAAAACAAAGTCAGGTAAACATGAGAGATTGTCGAATAAGATCTTGTGTTTGCAGACACTAGACTCAAAATGTATTGTTCCAGCTTCACATGAAAGGTTAATAATAATTTAAGTGCTCTCAAACCAAAAGGCAGACAATTCTCCTAACCTCAATAACCTCTTGCCACTCTTTTCCCAGTAACTGCAAGTACATAATCATATAACCCATTAGATTTCCAGCAGAAATGCTGATAAATAAAAGGCTCAGTTAAAAGCATTCCTATAGTTTTTCACCAACCTTATGCAAAACAACATCAAATGGTCCTTGTTCAGAAAGTGGACGGTTCAAATCGATGGCGACAAAGCAAATGCCTTTTCTCCTAAAACAGACACAAAAGTAGTACTGTTAGCGCTTTGTTCAAAAACTTTGCTGACAAAATAAAAAGGGATGAAAGCTATGTGGTTGATTAGAAAGAAGCAAAAATATTAGACCAGACGTCAAACTGAAGACATTAAGAAAATATTTCTCCCTCAACTATTAAAAATCCTTGTTTGAGAGATTCTAAAACATGATATTATAAGTTGAACCAAGTCATTGTATTAACTAAATCACCCATGTGGGTGAAGAAGATTTCCAAGCCATAGAAAAGGCAAAACATCTCAAGTATATTATTTTTTAAATGTCAAAACTTCAACAGAGACTAATCCAGAAGGATATATTCAAGGAATATTCCAATAGTAACAAAGGTTCCTGATACCACAAGCATACTAAGTGTGAGTCTAAGCAAAGGACAAAACACATGGGCTAATGACAAGACAATAAGCTAGTGGCCTCCACAATAGAATTAGGCAAAGCCAACCAAAACAATAGTAACCAAATCTAGGGGAAAATCCGAAAATGTCAAAGTCCATCCTTTTGAAATTTTGAAAAGAAACTGTCGGTTCTGTTTTATACACCAAACATAAGAACAGTCGTCTCAGGAAAAAAGGAAACAACATTTGTGTTGTGTGTGTTCATTACCTAGCCATGAGTTCAAGCTTGGGCTGCAAGAAACTCTTCTTCTTCTTGGAAGTGAGAGCATACCCAACAACAAGCTTCTGCGTCTGCTGAAACGGATGCTGCTGAATCTCAAACGACGCCGTTTCTTCATCTTCTTCTTCGTCACCTTCTCCTTGTAGCTTCATGTTGTCGCCTTCCAATCTCATACCCAGGTCCTCAAATCCACCGCAGGAAAACCCTAAATTGCGTGTTACCCCCAAATTACGCCTCAATCTGGCGGTTTCGATATCTCCGGAAGCGAGAGTCCCAAACATTAATAATAGATAGAGAGATGGGTAAGAAGAAGGGTAGATCCTTTATAAGATCCCTCTTAAGATTCTATCTCCGCTTAGACACAAACGGTAAGAATTGGCACTTCCCTAAACGAAACGACCAGAGAGGAGGGGAAGGAGGGGAGCTAGAGAGATAAGTCCGAAGCTATATTACCGTAAAGGTCACAACTTCGAGAGAAATGAGATTTGTGAGAATGATGTTGAGGTGGAGATTGGACTCGGAATCAAATATTTATAGCAGAACAGAGAGATCGAAAGAATTGCAGAAAAAATGTGATTATAATTTATTTTCCATTTATTATAGAATACACTGACGCTGTCAGAGGTTTTCAAAAATCAACAATACTTTTCCACGTATTATTCTATTTTTTATAACCTTTTTTGAATTCCACCTAATTTTTTTTTTGTCAATGAGTTCCACGTAGTCTCTACATCAAATGCATATTATATGTTCCAAAAGTATTTTGCTAGCATGTGTTAAAGTGACAAATCATATCGTTTTCTCTTTTTGCTTTTTTTGATAATATGAACTGGCCTACTGTTTTTTGGCGACTAACAAACTCAATCACAAATTTGTAACGTCTGGCTAAATGATTAGGTAGTCACAAAATATGTGAAAACCTATATAGTATGTGATAATGGATATAGATCACTATGACATGGAAGATATATACGGTTAGCACATGAAATTTATTAATTAATTTTCTACATTAATTACAACAATATATAAAACTTCTGGAGAAGATGTTGAGTGTCCGTGTTTGATTTCTGCTGGCTGTTGAGTAATTCTATTTTATATCTTTTGCGTTAGTTTGTCGCAAATTCGTTAGCCACATAATTTGAGAACGGATAACCTGTGGCCCTTTTATTAAATGGGTAGATAATTAGTTGTTTCTATTTATATTTATACGGCTGGTTTTCTTAGTGAAAAAGAGTTGCCATGAGTTCCACATGGACTGCGATGGCTCCTTGAGCAGGCTAGACGTCTAGAGTTGAAGGCCATTAGCTAGGGCTTTACCAGGGGCGGACGCAAGTGGAATGGGGATGTGGCAAGTGCCACACTGTCATATTTGTTTTGCTTTAGATAATAATTAGTTGTCTCATTTTTATCTAATATTTATTTATATATCTCTATTTTAAATATTTTTATATTATGTATCTTACACTTAATAATGCTCTCCCCCATAGGTTCCACGGTCCTTGATTTGACGAGCCTTCTTCTTTGATTTTAGAAAACGCTGAAAACATTTGGACAAGTTTGTTTGTTTAAAGAAAAAGCTTGTTTGTTTAATTATGTGTTGTTAGTCTACTTAGTTCGCACCCGCATGCATATTTGATTATAATAATACGTGCCCACAACTGAAATCATTAAAAAGGATTTTGATGTGTGTCCATTTGTTTATTGGCACACAAAAGTTAGGATAAGCACAATTAGTATCTTATGAAATGGAAAAACAAATGTTGTAAAATGTCTTAACAGATAACTTGAATGTCTTTTCTGGTGGATCAGGTCTTAGAATCACATCTAATTAAAAATGATAAATAAAAAAGGTTAAGTCTATTGATTTCCAACTTATATGATATGTTGACATATATAATAATTAAATCATGGGATAAATGTAAATTACTTTACAAGAATATGTAACAATAAGCAATATGCGAGCGAATATGCTCTTCTCTTAGTTAGGCTGAAGAGTCTCTCTTGTTTCTCTTAGAATCTTCCTTTAAGTTTAGATAGATTAACCCAATATTAAATCACATAATCATTACCTCATTAGTAGTAAGCCCTTTTCACGTTTAGAAAATTTATAGTGTAATTAATTAGTATCATCCACAATACTTATTAAAATATTTATTTCTGTAAAACATGTGATTCTAGAATTCATTTGCATATGGTGCAGATAGAATACGATACTTGATGTTATAGATAGATATACATATTGACGTGACTTATCAGGTGCTGACGACTAACTAATTGTATAGAATCATATACGGAGTTGACTTATCTCTCTTGTCGGAGATAGAGATCTGTTCATGTTTTGCGAGGATATGATGTGCCGTCAAATTTATATGAGATTGTTCGATCAAAAAAAAAATATGAGATTGATCGTTACTTACAAAGTAATGCATATGCTTTTATCCTACATCTGACAGTTGACTTCCATACAAGAGTCTAGTTCTCTATTTTTGGTGAATCGAATATTTGTACATATACGTCAATTAGAACTTCCCCGTAGAAGTATAAAGGACAACGTCACATGGAAAACATGCATCTATGCTTATTCGCTAGATGAGTATTGTTCACCTAACGGAGTTGGTCTTAGTGAAGTCCACCGCAATGTTAAAATATAACTCTCAAGTTGAACCACTATACATCGTGTGTATCTTCTTGTTTTAAATTGTTTCTGAGAGCTCAGTTTTGAGATCCATACTAAGTTGACGATGCTGCCCGACATATATAATTAAATCCCATGCGTGTATATTTTTTTAATATCATGTATTTATTTTGGAGGTAGAAGATAAATACACCACCTGGTACGTATAAGTATACAAATTAATAAGATATTTATTGATAATATGCATTGTGTTGTGTTGTCTCTGTCTATTGTATATATGTGTACCACTAAGTGGGAATAAAAGGTACATAAGAACATCAAAACTTCAAAATGCATCTTAGTGGAATTTCATACATCCACTAATCTTTTGGCATTATTGTCGACTTTTAGCCTTTTGTGGATGTTTAGTTGGTTTTTGTTTTAGGTGAAAATAATATATCTGCCTCTATGTATTGTAATCTGTAAGTGCACTAGATAACATATCCTCCGCTTTTAACATCAACTTTATAAACTTCACATCTCTCTATTGTCAAAACTCTTTAATAATAAGTTAATAACAAAACGTTCTATAGATTATCTCTATCATTTCTCCCTTACGAGGTCTCTCGCTCAAAAATCCTTCCTGAAAAATGGGTTATATTCAAGGTAAACCCAAAAGTACTTATTAAGATAGTGAGTTTTTTAACAAAAAAAAAGATAGTGAGTTTTATAAAGCTTAATTAGAACCGACTAGTTAGGCGTATAACACGATTAAAATGTATTCTATAAAGCTAACAGCAAATCCAATCCAATAGTATAATATATATACAACTCTTGACTCTTCTTTTCACAGTTTGATGTCATTCCCATGAATTATGCTCTAGCATGTGACGATTAAAATATATAATATAAAGCTAACAAAAAATCCAATAGAAGGCAAAGATTTGTAGTCTTGGGAGCTGGCATATAAATCAAGCCGAATCTGAACTAAATTGTTTTTTACATGAACTAAATTGTTTAAGTCAAAGCGAAAAAGTAGTTGTATATATAATTATATGCATACCCTGTTTCATTAATTTATACAAAATGAACATAACCGCCCATAGAACATATAGGCTTATGAAAACTCCATGAGCCGTATGTATTATTTATAGGACTAAATAGTACATATAAACAAATTGTATCTTAACTATACAACCAGAGCCCTAGTATACAACCACAGAACAAAAAAGACAATATATACAAAGTCTTAGAGATTGTCGTATATGAATACAATCTACACCCTTTTTGTAGTGGGAGAGTGGGAGGTTAAGGCACACTCAGGCTAGAGCGTAATTCATGAAGATGTCAGCAAACTGTAGTGGTAGGGGTTTGCTAAGTATTGAAATATGCTTTCTCATAGATCAGGGAGCTGCATATGAAATGTCTGGACAGGTGGAAGTTAAGTATTGGAGAGCACCTTCCAATGTTCTGAATGCTGTTGGACAAACCAGACGATCGAGGACTGTTTGCTACAGCGAGCTTTGACTTGGTGTCGATCGAGTGGAGTAAAGCAAGGACTGCACTCTCTTTGTTGAATCATTCTTCCAGACTTGAGAAAAGAAATCAATCAAACAAGTGTGACTAAACCTACGACTGATTGAAGTTAAAAGTCTTGTTTAGGTATTATACAAAAATTTGACCCCAAAACTATATATTATACAAAACCATTCAAAATCTGATTATGTACAAAACTTGAAAGTAAACTTAGGTAAATGGTGAGATCTATATATTCGTTTATTTATTTAGAAAACCAAGAAATGCTACATGCCAAGCTTCCATAGCTGACTTAGTAAAATGCTACAAATATTACATTTTGTTCTTTTAATTACTAAATCACCACATATAGCAAATGAACATCCATCCACTGTAACTGCTTTCTGATTCAGAACTCAGCTGTGATTTTATTGCCTTCGGAGAACCTTAGCCCATCTTGGCTCTCGAAAGTCTAGAAACTTGAGATTCTGCTGAAGCATAAAGCGAATTATAATCAAGAAGCTGGTTGCACCCCGTTCCAAGCACGAGGGTCATCAGCGAGTTCGTTGATCCTGTTGTTGCGGCTTTCTTGTACGTATGCTACACCAGCCCAAAGCCCCCGTATAAGTAGAATGCTCGTAAATACAATAGTCCCAAGTGTGCAAGCTACCTGCATTTAACCATGAGAAATTACATTAATAAAAAAAAAAGCCAATCCAACATTAAAAAAAAAAGCTTTCAACGTTTTGCTTATGTCAAGTAATATAACACTGATGAATATGCACATTAGCTCATGTGTTCAACAACACCGATAACGAAGATACATCAATCAATTGTAAGGCAACAAAACAATCCACTCCTAGTTAACTTCCAACAAGACTAAAGCATGGATCTTTAGAGTACATCACCTCGAGAAAGGCCTTCAAGATCCACAAAAACGCAAGTATAAGTACACCATTCACTGAGAAACCCACCTACATTGAACAAAACAGCACAAAGGTTGTCCCTTTGATTAAATCCTCAACAAAGAATCATCAATTTAAATTCGAAAGGTCGAGACTTTACGAGCTTCGTGGAGATGGAAACAGGCAAGATTGTTCTAACGGCTCTCCTCGCTCTCTTTGAAACCTTTCTGAAGACATTCTCCACGAACCTAAGTAAAAGATCCAAGCTTCTATCTTCTTCTTCCTCCTCCTCGTGCTCGTCTTCGTAATCCTCGTCGTCGAACCCGTACTCCGGTCTGATCTTCCGGTTCCAGCTCCGCGCACCGTCGACGAACTCATCCCTCCCCTGTTTCAAAACCCAGAACCAGTTTCAGATCGTGTATGCATATATACAAAGTAGACGAAGACAAGAATCGAATCTAAACGTTGATGAAATCGCGAGGTCGCCGGGAAGCGAAAAGGGAAGAAGGAAGATCGGGGGTTCTGGTTGTGGAGGAGAAGATTAGGGGTTTGGGGGGAGTGAGGAGGAAGAAGGAGAGTGGAGATCGAGTTTTGGTTGAGAGGAGAGCGAGAGAAGACGGCGATGAGATTGGTGCGGAAGATGGCATCGTTCGTTACGTTAAGTTACGCTGCGCATCAGACCAGACCGCTCAGCTTTTGTTTCTCTGTTTTGTAAGAATAATTGAACTCCACGGTCTATTATTGAATTATTGATTATGCAAAATAATAATATATTTTCGTTTAAAAAATTATTTTTGTTTATAATATATATATTCGTACTGTATATCATTAAAACATATATCACCTAGATGTGAAACTAATAACAACGGTATTATTCAATATATATGCATATGAAAAATTAAAAAAAAATTCTTAAAAATAGTTATTTTTAGTTTATTTTCACAAAAATAATCATCAATAAAAAAAATGATCAAAACAAGTTTTATTAAAAGGTAAAAGTATATTGTTATCTTAGAGTTAGCTAATCTAAGATTTAGAGTTAATGGGTAAGTTTTTTAGGAATAAAATTTCAAAATTTTAAAAATTAAAATTAAAATTAAAGATTTCAGGATTATTTTAGTCATTTTCTTTCTTGTATGTTTTTTGTGACAAAAACTTAAAAAAAAAAAACTATTTGAAAAAATTGCCTTATGAATTATGTATGATAGTAAAAAAATACATGCCTGCTAAAACATTTATATATATACCATCATGCTGGCTACTTGATCGTTGGCTAATGGTACATGCCTGCTGGTAGGTGTTTTGTCAATGATGAAGTTGCGAAGAACATCATGTCAAAGAGGTTATTCGCCTTTCAGATTATTATTATTATAAAATGGAAGGAGTGCTTATTTTCAATATTGGATAATGGATACTATTAACTCATATAGAGAACATAAGACGTCATATAAAATTTTATTGAAAAATTATAGTTCCATTATAGATATGCAAATGCTGAAATTAAAATTTTAAAAGAGCAACATCCCAAGTTTGAAAACATAGCCGAATAAAAACAGATCAACGAGTACTATATTTTTCACACATTTTATACTCGTTGGAACATGATAAAACAAAGGTTACACAAATGACATCATTAGAAAACGTACTTAACCAGTCCAGGAACATGTATATCCACAAAATAGTCGTCCCAATTGATAACTGTTGGATCAAAATAGAACATCTCGGTTTCGGCTTCTGTCTTCAACACAATTCCTTGCAGCTTTTCCGTGTTTGTATCATCAAATCTGCGCAACATTTGTTTTAGATCCCAAACCACATTAGATTAGAGAACAAATAACATAGAGAGAAACTGATAATTAAGTTACTTACACTCCATTGAAAAAGAGGTAGGGCTGGTAAAGTTCAACGAGCCGGAATGCAAAGTTTATCTTCCTATGAAAATCCTTCAAACTTTTGTCCAAAAGCTTGCATAATACAATGTTTAATAATGCAAGTCCCTGTAGTAAACCAAAAAGAAACATATATACGTGATTAGGAACCCAGTTTTCGCTTATTCAAAATCTAAAAAAATTAGTACCTTTAGTGGGATCAAGTAATGTATGGCCATGTATCTGTGGAAACTAGCCATAGAGCTTAGAATCTCGATATTCCTTACACGAACCAGCTTCCCTTCTTTGTTAGTCCATGGTCTGGTAGTAAAACAATGGTATGCTATCTCAGGAAGTTTCTTATTCTTCAAGGGATTTCTTAGCGAGGAACCCACATGATAAATAGTTTCTTTCTGTTTTCCAGCTTGAACAGCCATCGACACTAACATCGAATTTACTACCATATCTGCTGGCATCTGATTCATAAATTTATAAAAACATTAAATGATGATAAGTAATGCTATTTTTTAAGCTCTTTTTTATTTTTCATCCTAGAGTTAAAAATTAATGTGAAGAGAAGATGTAGAACGCTAGTTAAAAAGAATAAAGCATATGTACGTGTGAGAAATCCTTGAGCACATTTGATTCATTTTTATGGATTATTGAGATAGTGGTATTGTACTGTGTTGATAATAATTTATATGTATATGCTATCCGAGGAAATGTTAATGCACAGTGTAGAACAAGATGAATGTGAACGAAAGTACGTACCACATCGGAAACAGCATTAAGATCACCAAGGAAGCATGTGAGTCTGCCTTTACCATATCCGACACCTAGACTATCAATGGTCCTGTACATTAAAGAGTGGTACAATCATAAGTAGCCTAATATCACAATCATTTAATTATTTACAAAAGCTTTAATATACTTGTCCTATTTATTATGAATATAAATCTAAATGTTTTAAGATATATTTTCAGCTTTTAAAGTTGCTTTACTAGTTGCAACTGTAATTTGATTAAGAACATGTACAAAAAAAATACAAAACAACGTATATATATTTTTAATATGTTGTAATGAAACTCTGTGTTCTAACCTGATGCCTTCGGTCCAGCCAGGGAATGGTTCTTTGATAGTGCTAGTAATAATTGTCGGACGAATCAACACAAGTGGTAAATTTCCCCTTTTTGCCCCTACAATCATCTCTCCCATTGCTTTTGTGAAAACGTAAGTGTTTGGCCATCCATACGTTCTTGCCCTATCATATTATTTAGACTAGTCATTAATCATTTCAAAGATTAACACCAATTGGCATTTTATTGCAACACATATTTGGGAATAGAACCTGGTGAGTCCCATATCTTTCATGGTTTGAGTGATGGTTTCAGGAGAGGCTTCAGTGACACGGAGCTGGTCAAGTTTCTCCTCGACCAATTTCTTCTCATGGTTGATGTCTAGGCCGGTGGTTCCATTCAACGTCTCACCCATACGGTATGGTGTTTCCATTATCAAACCAGATTTTTCCCCGCACACGTAAGCTATATTATAAATGTTGTTAGTTGGTGGTTTTAATTATCCAGTAAAACACGCACCATGTTCTCAATTTATCAGTTAAAAAAAATAAAAAATTATCCAGTAAAACCAGATTACTTTGTAAACAGTGATCAATGTCAATAAATTGGCAATATGCACAAAAAAAGTCAATAAATTGGCAATATATATGAGATTTGTTAGTGTTCCAAATATATATATGAGAGTTGTTTAATTAGTTATCTGTTTTATGTTGGTAGATCTTCTATTAAAGAAGGAAAGAGTGTTGCTCAAAAAAAAAAAAAGAAGGAAAGAAGAAACCATATTATATTTATATCTACTGTGGGGTTCGTACTGGGTAGTTATTATTAGTTTTTTTGGTACGTACTTGGTAGTTATTAGTTACATGTCAATATCGTGATAATCTAAGCTATGTTACATTATTGTTCTGTTTCCATATAATGTTCCATCCCATTTAATCTTCCACGTGACCACTTTTATTTCTTGCTATAAACTCAAAATGTCTTAATCGTTTGATACTCTTCTAAAGCATCCGCTTTTGAAGAATTGGTAGTAGAATATAAAAGATTGTAAGCGTATATAATTAGGGTCCTTTTCCTTAAGATACGGATCAGGAAAATGGACAGATTAGAGCAAACGCAATAGTAAATAAGAAACTATTGAGAAAGTTTCTTAGATTTTAAGAGATTTCAATAATTTTATCATCTTAATTATTTAGAAACCTTATATTACAGACCACCATTATGGTTGCTATTAGAACCTTATGTTCACTTGAAAGATTAGGTGACATGGAAGAAACCCTTGTACGTAAAATATACTATCATTTGCTACCTAATAAACACAATTTATTTCACAGTCACTGACACCAGAGTTTTGTTTTTGTATATACCTGTTGATACTTGAACAAAGATATTAATCTTTGCACATCTCTTGGCGAAATTCAAGACATTGAGGACACCCAGTGTGTTGATACCAAGTGCTATATCGTATCTGCGGTTGATATAACATTCCTTTAGTACTCTAAATATATCAATTATAATTACTGACTTGTCTGAACACATGCCATAGTCTATATATACTTTTTACTGTTGCAACTTGTTTTCATTGGTCTATACACGTTTTAAAAAAAATCATCAGTCTATATATAGTTTTTTTTTTTTTGAAAAACGGTCTATATATAGTTGATGTCGCGCTAATATGTTGTTGGTTTTAAATGGACTGATAACATATTTAGTTTACAAGAAATCAAAAATCTATTGCTGAGGGGTTGTATTACCGATCTAAAACCAGTCTTTACATTTTGTTTGGTACTGTATAAGTGTATATGGTGGTTGAATAACTCAGTAGTTAGATATAGTTAGCCGACCAAACAAAAAAAGATATCAAAATCAGTACCTTTCATCAAATTTAGTAGTTGCAGCTAAATTAACAATGGCATCAACTTGGTGGATCATCTCATGTTCCAAGTCAGTGTCTTGAAGACCCAGATCCTCAAGGGAAACGTCCCCATTGACAACAGTAACTTTCTCAGATTTAAGTTGATTTAGATTTGGACCATACTTCTCCTTCAGTACCCTGTACAAGTCCTTCCCCAAAATCTGCAATGATTTTCAACACCTCAAAAGCTATATCAGCATCAATTGATGGCGGTCCATACGCGCTTTTAAGAAAAATATTATAATTTTTTTTATACGAGTATAATATATGTGTAATAGGTAGTTAAAATAATTTATTTATATAAAGAGTACCTTCTTAATAATTATATTGTGTTAGCTTTATTAATCTTAGATGAATTTCTGTATTTAAATAATATATATACATATATACTAGTTCATTTGTTATTCAAACTTAAACTATAGAATTTATATAATAATAGATTAAAAGCTATTTATGAAAACATTCAGTTGAAAATTGCGTATAACTATTTAAAAATAACTATTAAATTTTGTTAAGTTAATGATTATCTATGGGCCTGACTAGTAACAACTTTAGGTTTAAAGAAATTGTTGTAGATTTTTTTTTTTTGTAGATTTTTGCTATGGCTGTAAATTTTATTGCTGTAGAATTTGAGTGTAGAATTTTGATTAATTTAAATACAAAATAATATATTTAATTGTATATTAATATAGTATACATATATTAGCAAAGATTTTAAAAGATACAAATTAAAATTTATATTATAGTAATTCATATTATTTTATTGAAGAAATAAAATATATTTTCAAATGATAGTTATAATAATCTTTTAAGAAATATATTAGTAGTACACATGGGTTTTATTTTTTATAAAGTAATTATATAAGTTTATATATGTGGTTGCATTGTTTATAAAATTAAATACTTTTTGAATGTAACTTAATTAAATTAATATGTATTTAATTATTTATTGTGGAAAGCTCAAAAAATTATGCTCAAAAATGAAAAGTAGTTCATAGGTTTTAGATATTTATTTATCGTGGAAAGCTCGAAAAAAAAATAAGCTCTAGATATTTGATTGTAGAAAGCACTTGTACAATAAGTTAATTTAAAAGCTGTGGATTTAAAATTTTTAGTAACGTTTGATTGATGTTAATTTGGGGTTGTATAAATAAATGGGGTAGTGGACATCATCTACACCTACCACCAATCACATCTTATATTTTATTTTCTTGACAAATGGGTTAGGGTTTTGTTTTTTTACTATATATGGGTTACGGTTAGGGTTTAGTTTTGTTAGAGAAATTATAAAAAAAATTATGTATGTAGTTAATAAAAAGTTTAAAAACCAAATAAGTTCCTTTTTTTTTCTTTGGGGGGGGGGGGGGGGGGGGGGGGGGGGGGGTACAAACTTACCTAATTGTTAAGATCTTTTGTAATTGTAAAACTTGATCGAGTGGTTAAATAGTTTTTTTTAATAAACAATAAACCTATAGCAACTCAGACATTTCAAACCTAGTATGAAGGGACAAACCTCGTCTTTAAACCTCTGGGTAGCAGATTTGTCAGTTGATGCTCTTAGAAGAAGATAGAGTTTCTTCACGTTAGGTGCCACCCTTAATATCTTCTCCACGAAAACTGCATTTGAATTTAAATAACCTTATTTTAGATTAACAAATTTAAGAGCGAGTTTGAAGATAGTCTAGCTAGAAAAGTACTTGTCTGTTACTGAATATAAGACGCATCTTGTACTGAATACGGAGATATACGCAGTCTTGTTTGGACATCATCCCACAAATTACTTACTGATTACTGATTAAATATTTACGATATCTTAAATGGTGATCGGTAAAAGCCTACGAGTATTTACAATGCGTGAACTTCATTGTCTAAGTCACGCATGCATGCTGCAGTCTATATTTGAAAACTTATAATATGTTATAAGGTTCGTGTCTAACATCATATGATAATGTCCGAGTATTAATTATCTACCAACTTTTTTTTATCCAAAAAAAATTTTTTATCTACAACTTTTTCTGCTTTGCTAATCTTGGGTGGCCAAATCTTAGCAAACCAACACAACCAAGCAGCAATTTGCTAAGAGAAAAGGATTTATACATATGTATATGTATATGAATGTATAGAGAGACAGAGAAAATGGAGAGAGAGAGTACTATTTGCTAAGAACCCAGCAGCTCCAATGACCAATATGGATTTGTTGTCAAGGTACTGAAGAACACTCACGATCTCCGTTTCTGTCGACATAATTTATGTTTGTATGTACGTATGAGCGAGAGAAAGAATTCAACCGAGTACAACAACAAGATCACATGAGAGTCCGATTTATAATTTCAAGCTATACAAAGTGTAATCAATGTGATCACCTACATTTTTTGCTTTCTCCCAACTACTTAGTATTAGCTGTCAACAGTCCTCTTGCAAATAACTATTGTTTCCAACTCTTTACTCTTCTTACATACATGCTGGTATCAATTTGACGTACGTAGACGGGTATTGGAGTGGTATGTGGTGAAGAGTCCAGCCTAGAGATACATATAGACTGTAGAAGGATGAAGAGGCTACACGACAGAGTCATCAAAAGCACTACAAGTCCAAACCAAAGAAGGCTTCATTGTATATTCATAGAACCTTAACATATTTCTCGGATATGTTATTTTCAGTATAATTAACGACTTTATTTGGATATAATAAAGTCTTCGGGAAGAAAAAACCTCGTATCCAATTAAAGTTGTTATATTCATTAAACCAACGGAACTAGATTTCCAAAACATTTTGTTCCGAACATATACATATTTTCAACTCATACTTTAAGTTGGAAGACTATATATTATGACAATATGCGTTTTTAAACTCCCTACAACCAAAGAGATAAAATCATACTCATATATTATATTAACTGCTGTTTTAAACCAAAGATTTTAAATGATGTTTTACAATTTTTTTCCCTTTTTTAATAATGCTTTGTGATCATAGTGGTTTTGTATTTTTCCCTGGCCAAGTTTCTATTAATTCCCCACTAAATGATTCTTTTAATATATAATCTTAACTAATGAAACTTTTTAAGGTATGAGTCCAGTGTAATAATTGGAGATGCACATATAAATTAATACAAAAAGTCTGAATTTTCACCTTATATTAAAGTATAAAAATAGTCTGCGGTAGATTTCGTCGGCAAATTAATGTATGTCTGTAAAATTGTACATATAGATGAGAGAAAATTAGACGAAGGACAACAACAATGACATATTAAGAGTCCTAAGATTTCACATATTAGGCTTAAAAGTGAAATCAATGTGAGCACCCACCTTCTTCTTTTTTCAATCACAAGCTTTAAGTTGGGCAAGTGTCAACAAATCGCATATACGAAACCATATACATGCAGACTGTATATATATATTATGAACTTCTTCACTTCATCAAAGTTTTTTTTTTCACTTCATCAAAGTTGACTCAACGAGGTGATGGTAATCCAGTGATGACAGTTTGTGATATCCAATTAAAAATCAAAGAGTTTAGACGAATTTACGTACCAAGTGTGGTTCTGAAAATTAACAGGGATTTTAACTTGAGATCGCATGGTTAAGCAGATACTTTAGCTTGCCTTGAATTATTAAAGTATTCTCTCTTCGAACCTACCTACATTGAAGAGAAAATAGATGCAACTTACAACCATATAGACCAATATGGGGGCTAATTAAGGCATGATATCGACGTCCCTCGCCATGATTAACACACAAAACGAATTTAAAGAAAAAACAAGAAAACAAGATTACCAAAAAGTGGTATTTTTTGTAATGAATATTTCTAAATATGGAAAAATTTAAAGGATTAATGAGAGATAATGCAGCAGCTGATAATATCAAATGTTCATACGAATAAAGCTTCTAATCAAAAGAAATTAAAGAAACTAGGTCCGTTTCCGCGCTACGCGCGGATTATATATTTTTATTTAAAATTTTGATTTTGATTTTTTGACTTAATATGTTAATTGTTTTATTTTAATATTTTATTAAATTTTGTAAATGTTTACATATCTATTTAACCTGTTTTCTGATTATTTATTTTTTATGTTTTTGTTTTTTATGTTTTTGTTTGATTTGAAAATAAAATATGAAATTTTAATATTTTTCCATTTAACACATTGTGTAATTACAAAACAGATTTTCAATTTTGAATCTGCCTAGGACGGATCAGATATCCGCCGGATATTACAATTTTTAGAAGGATATCCGACATCCGGATATCCGAGAACCCCGAATCCGGATAAGGATAGTTAAATTATGGATCCACCAGATAAAGATCTGGATCCTTAAAATAAATAAAAAATAATATTAATATATATAAAATATTAACAATAATTTAAAAATAAAAAATATATAATTTTTTTAAATTTTTTTATGTATAATATTACATAATTTACATAAAATTTATATATACTATTAAAAATGAAATATATTAAATAAAATTAATTTTTATATATAGATATTATTATTTTTGAAATAGTTATTAATAAAACTTACGGATCTAGATATCCGGACTAAAAAATTAAAATATCTGGATCTGGATCCGGATCCGGCTTTGACGGATCCAACATTTTATTAAGAAAAAAGAACAACCATGCTCTGGATTGGATATATTCAGAAAGAGAAATGTTTGGAAAAGAAAAGTTAGTTAGACACAAAAAAAAAAAGACAAACTGATTGCAGAAATTAAGAGACATGCAAAAAAGAATTGCCAATAAAAACATCAATTGTCGACCATAAAATGAACTTATAATAAAAACATGTATATAAAAGTGATAAGTTGTCTTACACGTTCCTTCCCCACTTCTCAGTGGCTGTTGCAACTTTATCTTATGTACCATGGCCAGTATATTTTAGATAATGACCAAATGTTTTCTTTGTGGGGTAAGGAAGCTTGGAAAAGGCTCCTAACTCTTTTGAGTACATAAAACGCTGCTTTCTGAAGTCAAAAAAAATTTATTCCATGTCTTCTGAGGATGACGAACCAGTCATCTGCAAACATCAAAGGGCTTAACTGATAAAACATCATAAGTAAGAGTACTGAAATAACCTCAAGCATTCTAGGATAAAGAGGATTCAAATAGTATACGGTATATATTCATTATTAATTTTTGCAGAGACTGTGTGTTCATTCGTTGGAGGTAAACACTGAACTTTACATATATTCAGTCATTAAAGTAGTCTAAATCTAGTTTACAATCCAAACCAGTCACCGAGACTATTTTAGTGGCAGCCTAACAACTGAATCTAAAATCTCAAATGAGCTTACTTGGCTACGAAAATGAAGAGGCACAACTTTTTTAGAACCAGAAAACTTGGCTAGGGTGACTTTAAACGCATCTGCCTGGATGATACTGTTAACCTGTGAATCAATACACAAACACATGGCCATCATAAGCCTTTAACTCAAGTAAACAAATAGCAGGCATAAGAGTGATGATTTACCTTGCTAAACTGGATAAAACACTTGAAATCCACAGACCACATAGAGAAAAGCAAGACTAAGATGTGAGAAGCAAGAAGATCACCAAAACCGATCATAGCATCGATGAAATCTACGTTAGGCACGATTGTAGCCAACCACGTAGCATAGAGGATAGCAAACGGCCAAACATCCAAAGGCCACGCCCAGTGTTTCTTCCTACACAAGTCGACCTTGTCCACTACCTTTCCTCCCACGTGAAAGCTTGACATCTCAAACGAATCCCCTAGGTCACTGTCAGTGATCTAAACTTTCTTGGGTTCTGCACAACCTTTGATAAGAGACCTCGTAATCGATTTCAGCAATATTAGAACACGAATCTCAATTGGTATTGAGAAACGGTGCAACGAATCGAAAATCTACAAAAATCTGCCTAGTGTCAACCATTCAAAGCATCGGCGAATCGAGAAAGATGATTATGAAGCAGATCTAAGGAGAAGGTGAAGAGACGAACCTTTAGGCTTGGATTGAGTCTAGAGGATCTAAGCTAGGGTTTTCCAATCACGGTGTAACCTAAAGAAATCGCTATCTCGTCGTTTCCTCTCACCTAAACGCCTCATGATTGAGGTTATTCCCATGAAAGATGTACGATTAACATGGTTAAACCTTTTTTAAGAAACAGGGTTCACTAATTAATGTGCTAGCGAGAAGAGGAATCGGTAAAAACAACGCATCACTTACGTCATTCCATTTAGAGATTGGGCCAACCAATAACATGTGAAAGCCCAAATCAAAACAAAACAAAACACACCGTAAACCCACTCGAAAAACAATAAAACACGGAGGACCCACTGTCGACGTGACGTGGCAGAATGAATGGTTGAGAATATTTCGCCCATGTGGTATCCTTTATAACATCCAAAATTAGTCCCTTTTATATAGTGGGATTTTCTAATTATTTAAAGACGTCAACAAATAGACAAATACATATTTTGTTCATGACAAATATTCAAATTTCATTCAGCTGATAGATTTAAATGGCAATATAAAATGTCGTCAAAATTTAAAGTTATTATATTCTTTATACATAACCTTATAACCTGCAACATAATATATATAACTAATTTTCTTTCAGTGTTAAAAAAAAACTAATTTTCTTTCTCACTCAAAAAAAATTCCCAAAATATTCTAAAATTATGTTGAATTGTATACTTTTCATGATTTTAGTTTGGGCAAAGTTCAGATGAACCATAATGCAATCAGGCCCATCCAATCTTGTGCCGGTTGACACTTCCAAACTCACTCAGAACTCTAAAGTAACTGAATCTTTAAAAGTAAAAAACTGTAAAGCTCTTCAGAATTAGTTTTATCGAATCTATAACTCTTCGAGTCTTAGAGTTGTGTCTAAGAGGGATGCATTCGTTCAACGACCAGATAACAAGATTCGGCGGCGTTTCTTGAAGAGATTTAAATTTATTTTTTCCTTAAGCTATTTATTTATGTTTTATAATGGTTCTTCAGATTTAGATAAAACGTAATATAACTATGACTCAAGAAACCAAGTTGCTTTGGTCTAGTGGTATAGGAACTCCAGCTGGAGTGCCCGCCCCTGGGTTCGAGCCTTGGCCACTGCGGAATTTACATATGGGCTGCAGCATCCGAGACCGAAGACCGTTACACGGTGAGCCACATGGTGACGCCCTGGCAGCGTCCTTGCTCACTTCGGTCTCTAGTCTGGACCACCTCGGTGGGGCCAGGATACTCGGTTAGCAAAAAAAAAAAAAAAAAAAAAAAAAAAAAAAAACTATGACTCAAGAGCAAACATAAGTGATTATCCAGCTAGGTCACTATGGGACGAAAGTAGATTAGCCTGCGCCATGTGTCCCACGTATACCTCGACTTCCCGGACTTTTGTTCCCACGTCTTTCTTTCTTGGCACTAAATCTATTACATTTCTTGACTTTTTTTCGTTCTTTTATTGCTTTTTTTCTGTGCCACCAAAGTATTTTCCCTATATTGCATCACATATTTCTAATAGTTCTAGTTATGGTTAGCTTTGTGGTGTGGTAAAGTATGTTTTTGTAATTAAAGACACATCTGATTTAATTTTTTCAGTAAAAATGCTTTTGAAAAGGAGACTCTTATTCCTTTAAGTTGAGAATTTACCGATTCAAATTAGGTTTGATCAATGAGTATACGCGCATGTTACTGTACACTCAACGTGAACCTCGTGTTATCAATATTCTGCTGCATAATATTCAGTCTATAAGCTACTAAGTTAAGCTATCTATATATATTATATTGTTAGTAACTGTTTGTTTGAGCTGAAAATGATCCGCAGTAAAAGGAGGGAAAATACTGCTACATTACACTGACAGAAAATTGCAATTGGAAGAGAGAAAAACTCGTTTGTGACGATATTACAAATCACAAGATAAAAGATTCAGATCCATTGGAGATTTGAGGGCCTATCTTTAGACGTTCCGATACCTTCACTTGTGGTTTTCTTTTATAGCACTTCTTTCGTAAGGACTATAAGATTCAGTTTAATCATTACTTGAATCCATAAAAGCTTCACGAGAGTAAAGAGTAAACAAGGATAACGTTTTAGTCAGATTGGAATATATACGCTTCATAAGAGTAAAGAGTAAAGAGTAAACAAGTATATATATTACCTAACTGGTTATTTAGAATTTCCGTATGCAAATAACCATAGTGATCTTGGAATGCTGTTTTGTCCTATTTGTTTAAGCAAACGAACACATGTAGTGAGTCTCTTGAGTCTCTTGAGACAAGTCACGTGTGCTTAAACAGAATCTCACTGAGTGAAGAGAGAGAGAGAAACCTGAAAGTGAGTTGCTGAGAAGCCTTGTGAATAATCCAATGTACTTTCTGGAAAGGTTTGCTCTATCTTATTACCACCCACACTACTTTTCTCCAACATCTACAAGAATATACAAAACAGAAGCTATCAAGATCATACATATAAATACTTTGTTTATATCATTGCTAAGGCCAACTAATCCTGGAAATATATGTGATGTAAATGTGGCTACGGATTTAATATATACATACTACAAAAAAAAAGAAAGTAGATTGATCTTTGTCCTTGGAGGAAAGAGTGATATATAACTAATGGACTATTATTTCACATGGGTTTACAGATTTTTCTTTGAAAAAAAGACTTACATGAGAACTAGCAGTGTCATCAAGCAGAGAGTTCATTTTCTCATAATCTCTTCTTTTGTTTTCTCTCTTGCTCTGTATCTTAGGACTAACATTGTTTAAGATTTTGACAGAACCTTCCTCACAAATATTCCTTGGGCCAGAAGATGCATCTGAAATCATTGATAAATCTTCCTCTTCTTCTTGATGCACATAATTTTGGCTCCATGAGTCTTTGCTTCTTCTTCTGTTATCAAACCCATTGGAGTCTCGTAACCAAGAAGAGCTTGGAGAAGAAGAAACAGAATGGTCTAAGTACAGAGTCCATCCTGATTCGCATCCACTACTCCATTCCGACGAACCCGACATTTTCTTCTTCTTTTCGTTCTTGAGATTGAACTGCTGTGACAAGAAAGAGATAGTGTTGTTGAGAAAGGTTTAGAGAGAAAAACAATGCGTGAAGAATCTACTCAATTTATACACATGCATGTACATTATATGTATTTATCTTTCTATCTCTACTTAATTTTATTCAGTTTATTGGTCTTATACGAAGTTATATCTTATTTTAACTTATTATCAGCCTCTCCTACTTCTTCCGCCTATTAATTTTCAAACCTTAGGTTGGTCTAATAATTTTTGGCTCTTGTTTTGTCGTTATTACAGCAACATATATGAACGAAATAACATTAATAAAATCTAATGGATAAGTCGGCGATATTTAGGCACACTCAACCTTTGCAAATTCGCATCATGTGAACTCGATTCAAATTTGTATAAATAAATTCTGTCATACTTAATTTGTTACTCTTTTCTTACATTGGCAGTATGTAACATGGGAATGACATGCAACGTTCGTGGCCATACATTTTTCATTTGATCAAAATTCAAAACCCAACCTGCTTATTTATAAATTTCAGCGACATCAAAAAATAAACGACCGACGTATATCTGATTAGCTAGAGTGAAAATTCAATACTTGATTTATTAAAAATATACTAATAGAAAGTTTGCACGTGACATATTCTCCCAAAACTGGACTAGCAGAGATAAATGCCCATTAATCATACATTATATGTTTATAATTGGATTTATTTATGTTAATTTGTAGTATTAGTGGGAGTAATTAGATGGTGCATGGGTCAAAGCGACTTCGACAGACAAGTGGTGACAAAGAAGATCCGCGGTCTATTGACTACGCTTTTATGATATCACATGCCCTCACATTTTGTCTTTGTTTTTCATTTTCTATTCCTTTTCGTACTAGCTAATTTAATTATTACCTAAACCTCCTAATTATGGCACTTTTCTGAGAGTTTAATCTTACTAGATTTTTTAACCGCGCTACGCGCGGATAAGATATTATATGTATTTCTCAATTCTAAAAAAAATAATGTATAATATTGTATTACATTATTTAAAGAATATAAAATAATACTACATAACATAAATATATTTTTTTAATTTTCTTTGTGGAAATCATTATGTTGTTTGATTGTTGTACTTGATTCACATATTTGCATAGTTATTTGTGATAGATGAATAACTATATTTTTATTATCAGTTATAATATATATTTATTATATAATATAAGAAAAATAAAATTATTTACTTTTAAAACAAACTTATCTCATGTTGGGGACTCGGTTATAGACATATCATATTCGAAAGAGACATTTTTACAGTTATCAATCTTCTTAACAGTCAAGAAATAAATCTGAATATCAAAACAATATCTCATACGATCTCTTTGTGGAATAACTGCTCTGAAGAAATTGAATTTATGCATCAAAAATGACTGAAAATGGATGAGCAGATGTGTTATCTAAGTCAGATTTACAAAATACTATTCATAGTTCATATATCATTTATGTCCATCCTATTTTTTTGTCCATCCTTTCTTAAACATCTTGAAATAACTAATGCTAATTAATAATAAACTTTTTGCTGGAAAAAAAATCAAATTTGTCTAATTATCGCTTAATTTGTCTAACTGATATATATGTATTTCTCAATTCTAAAAAAATAATGTATAATATTGTATGACATTATTTAAAGAATGTAAAATAAGACTACCTAACATAAATATATTTTTTAAATTTTCTTTGTGGAAATCACTATGTTGTTTGATTGTTGTACTTGATTCACATATTTGTATAGATATTTGTGATAGATGAATAAATATATTTTTATTATCAGTAAATAATATATATTTATTATATAATATAAGAAAAATGAAATTATTTACTTTTTAAACAAAGTTGTCTCATGTTGGGGATTCGGTTATAGACATATAATATTCGGAGGAGACATTTTTACAGCTATCAATCTTCTTAACAGTCAAGAAACAAATCTGAAAATCAAAACAATATCTCATACGATCTCTTTGTGGAATAACTGCTGTGAAGAAATTGAATTTAGGCATAAAAAATGACTGAAAATGATGTGCAGATGTGTTATCTAAGTCAGCTTTACAAAGTACTACTATTCATAGTTCATATATCATTTAAGTCCATCTTTCTTAAACATCTTGAAATAACTGATGCTAATTAATAATAAACTTTTGGCTGGTAAAAAAAAATAAAATTTGTCTAATTATCGCTTAAATATTTTATTAATATTGTCTAAGAAGCTTTCAGTTGATATCATAATTTAATTTTTATTAGTTTTTTTGTTAATTTATAGAGTTTTTTGTATTTAAGATTTTTTTCCATATTAAGCTTATATTTCTTTCACATAATATATATATGTCATAAAAATTACCATCAAATCGGTTTTACTTATTTATTATTTTGTTTTTAATAAAAATACACTTTTTAAATAATTTAAAATAAAATTATATATTAATATGTTGTATTCTAACAATTTAATTTATTTAATTAATTTGCTTTGGTGGATAACTTAAAAGTTTTCATATGAATCGGGGAAAGCAAGCTTATGTTGTTATATTATATTTATTTGTGTACATGGAATCCATATATAATGCTAGTGTAATAAAGAAATAACGTTATTTTTTTGTAACTTCAAAAAGATATATTATTACAATTTGAAATTAATCAAAATTGAATAAAATGGTAACTAAATAAATATAATTGCTTTTTATCTTGTTTAGTTGGATTCTCATGAAAAGAAATCGATAGGTTAAAAAATGTTTCAAAATTTGTTGTGTTATTGTTTTGTCTATAAATTACAAAATGTATTGAATTGATATATTTAATTATTGCACCCTTAAAAATATTTTATTAAGACATTAGAGAACTATGTTTTGAGTTGTTTTGTCAAAATTGTACAAAAATCTATGCTTTTTTCATATTTGTTACGAAAATTTATATGTTAAACTTACTTTTACAAAATTCTTAACTTTGTCACGAAAACAAAAATCTATGCGTTTTCATATTTCTCAATGTTCTCACACTTTCAAAGAATATATTAGCTTAGTCACTTACTTTTTTTTTTTTACAAAACAAAGTATTGAAAGTTGAATCCATATTATTGTAAATTTACATAAGAGTTTGTGATTACATATTTAGTGATTCTTGTATATGTGTCCAAGAAGGTTCAATGGCTTAGTGGTATATGCTCTATATTTATGTCGTACTAACCCGGGTTCGATCCCTTCCTTTGTATTATTTTTTCATTTTTTACGAAAAAATAAATGAGATGACGTGGCAAGTTCGAACTCTCTGATTGGACGATTTTTTGTGCTTACGTGGACACCCTAAGAGGAGCTTATATCCCCCTTTTAGTATAGTATAGATAATAAGGGGGTCCTGGTGTCATTATACTATAATTAAGCTTTGAGTAGATTTGAATATAAAATTTTATTATAAAGATTAAATTCTCAGATATTTTTCTTGCAAGTGATATCCGTGCTTTGCACACATGCCATGTAAGTTCAAATAAGAAAATAAGAACAAAAAAATAGATTTGATTGATATAACTTAAGGAAACTCTATAATAGCTAGCAAAATCAGGCATGCATGTGGGCACGTGTGCACGAAAAAAAGAAATACGCAAGGTTCAACAAATTCACACATGTGCGCACGTGCAAGAACACGCACTTCGACCAACTACACACTTCTGCAAAGTTAGGCTCTTAAATGTGTCACCTTCTGATCCCTTTGCTGATAATTCCTATGCTCCCGACTTCGATGTTCCCGTCCTTCCATGTGTTCTCTTCGCTTTTTTTCACTTCCTTTCACATTTGTGTGTTTTGTGTGTGTTTCCAAGAGTTGTAGAGTTTAATCTCTTTTGTGTGTGTGTGTGTATAGTTTTAGCTTGATAACAAGAAATTTAAGTTGTATAGGAATCAGAAATGTTAGAGTTCAGGTGTGGACTTCTTTTTTTTTTGCTCATTGGTTGGATCGATAAGATCCGATCATAATCAATCTTATGACTTGGAGAGACACGATTTAGTGAAATCAAACTCCAATTTAGAAAACACGTAATTAGACATTTAATTGAATAAAGGCATTTTTCATGATTCTGCATTGTATATAGAAATGTTCCTTTATAATGTATTTTTAGAATACAATACAATCCAATAGTCTATAAGTTTTAGGCATTGAAGTACTATTTTCACAAAATCCATAAGAAGAACTACATGACGAATTCTGGTAAGTTAGATGTCTTTTCAAATTTTAATTTAATCATGATAATCTTATAGATCAGGTCACTTTTAATGGTTAAGCATTAAATACACAAACTCTAACCACCCGACGCTGACCCATTAGTTACCTCCAAGCACAAACTGGTGGACAAGTTCTTTACCAGTGGATGACTTACATTAAAGTTGCAATGGTCCATGCAAGAATGAGACATCTTCTTCATTCTGGGAGTCCACCATGAGGTCCATGACACCATGACATATTTAGATTCTCTGAAGGTTTTTGGTTTCACTCCATGATGATCAACTCTTCAATTACGTTTCACTCCACTCCATTATGTTACCCATTATAGGGCAAAGCAAACCTAGTGAGCCTAGCTAGAAATTGGTGAGCTTAATATATATGGGCCAAACTAAAAGGCTTATTTACTTGGGGACTAATGAGTTTAGCTGCGTTACACAAATTTCCTATTGAACAACAATACACAATCATACTGTATTGTCAAACCACTGAAAATGTTGCTGTTGCAATATACACAATGAATGTCACAAACTCATAGTTGAATCCAGAAGATATAAAACTGTAAAAGATGGAAATAAAGTGAGAGAGAGAGAGAGAATCAATCGTTCAGATCTTTGGCAAGACCTTGGAGCAAGTTGTTCTGACTTGACCTAGAGGACCAGTCAAGACATGATAATTCGATAGCTTCATCATGGACATGGCAAAGTCACGTCGGAACAGCGGCGTATCAGAAGCGTATGCTCTCACCCACATCTCAGTCTCTTCTCTTCCCGTCAGTTGCTGATCAGCGTACATCAACCCTTTCTTCTGCATCAGTCTCCTGTAGTAGCGTGTTCCGAAATTCATCTCGCCTCCTTCGTTGTTGTAGCTCAAGTCTACCACTCCATCGCTCCCCCCTGCCGAGCTCACGCCACCGTAATCCGATGCAGGTATGGACGGTCCTACGCCGGTGCTAGGGGATGGCGCCGAGGCAGAGTAGGGACACTTGGTTTTCAGTTCTTGCTGGAACCCTTGATCGAGGTCAGGGTCAGGCTTCCCGGTTCCTGAGAAGTTGTACAGCCTGTCCTCAAAGAATGTGCAGTGCGTAATGCCTATGCTATGTGCTCCTGCATCAGAAACGATCAGACTTACACAATAGCAAATGCAGAGAGAGAGAGAGAGAGGGAGATACCAAATAAGCTGACGGTTTCTCTCTCGTTGAATCCTCTAGTACCAAACCTAGCAAGAATCACCGAGATACTAGCTTGTGGTGAAGGAAGCTCACGTTCTGCGATCTCCTTAAAGGCAACTACACTGTCTCTCCTTCCAGTTTCCAGCGGATAAAACGGACCACCAGCCTTAAAGAGTTTTCCAAAGACACAGATTCAAGATTTACAGAGATATGAACACATGTATCAAACCAAAAGAGAGAGTTTACCATAAGAACGGCTTCTCTAGCAGCTAAAACTAGTACGTCTGCGCATGAAACAACTCCAGGGCAGACCTTCTCCAGCTCAAACTTGATTGATTCAATCACATCAAAGCCTTTCAGAGACTGATTCGGCGACGCTTCTTTCTCGGAAGTAAGAGATTCATCCGCGTCTAGTAGCACCGAAGCATCACATCCCTAATATAACGATTAACGAATACGATTCCCTTAGTTCCAACTTCAACAAACTCCAAAATCAATCGATTCTACGCATAGATCTATCGTAATTACTAAATCGAAGAGTTTTAATCAAAAGATCTGACCTCGATGAAGCAATCGTGGAAGAGGAGGCGGATTAGCGACGGAGCTACGCTAGGATTAGCGGCGTAGACCTCTCTGATGCCTATGGTGATGATTCGCTCGGCGGTGGGGCAAGAGTCTTGGTAGAAGTCGTAGTGGAGCGAGTAAGATTGATGATCGGAATCTTCTTCCATGTACCAGGTCATGAGATCGTCGTTATCGTCGAAGGGAGATTTCTCGGGAGCCTTGACGCCGGTGCGGTTTCCCGGAGAGCGTGTCGTTAGACGGATGAAGCCGTGGTCGTATTCGAGGCCGTGGTACGCGACGTAGACGCTGAGAGCGATGACTAAGCAAGTGATGATAAACCTCATCATCTTCTCTCTCTCTCTCTCTCTGTATCTTCGTCTCGGGAAGTGAGTGTGGAAGAAGAGGAAGAGGGGAAGAAGCGGGAAGTTGATACGATATGACGGATATGCCCTTACTCGTAAAGTAGTTTGTTACTGATGATTCAGTTAAAGCTTCCGGGAGAGGCTAAGTTCGCGAGGCGGTTGCGATCCTGTGTTTTGGGTGTATGGTACACTGAATGTTAATGACAAGTTGCAACCGGAAAAAAATAATATATGGGCCAGGAATGAGATGTGGGCTTTATAAGTCAGTAAGATCCACTAGGAGTGTAGGATGCACTCACGAGTCCATGAATCGAATTGGTACGTCCGTGGACTCTATATTTGATTGAATGAGTTTTTTTTTTTTGGTATCCTACATTCATTCATAAATCATGCAACGCATCAGTTTAAAAAATATGTACACTAAGAAGAAAGTAGGATCATAAGGATTAAATAAAATATATTATTATCTAAAAACTTTTTAAGAATCTGAAAGGTTTTTAATTTGGTGTCATTTCAATAAACTATTAGCTTTGAAAGGAGAAAAAACCCATATAGGAGAGAGTACAGAAGGAGAAACAGTCGTTGTTTGTGGCTTTTGTGTAAAATTATGAGACAATAACAAATTATAGAACTGACAGGAATATATGATATGATCAACCAATTTTATATAATTTTAACTGCTATTTACATTTTAAATAATCAAACTGTAGGACATGAGAAAAGAAGACTATGACTTCTTCTACTATATATGTAATAATACATATAAATTTTAAAATATTTGAATTCAAAAGAAAATAACCATTTTATGTATCTGTTAACATCAAAAGAAAAATGTCAACTATAAAACAAATATCATATACCATGAACCTGTTGACAAAATTATAAAAGTATACCACGAGCCTAAGTCACCTGAGAAGATTGTTTATGATAGAAGTGACGAACATCCAAAGTCAAATTCTACTTTAATAGTTATGTCATTCTTACAACTTTTTATGATAAAGACAATTGTGCAAATTATACATAACTTTACTTTTTGGGTTGAGATATATATATATATATATATATGTGTTCTGAATGGAGTAGACAACCTATTATAATATAGTTAACTTCTCTTTTAAATAGTTAAATCGTTTTATAATGTTTTCTTACAACCATAAACTTCAAAGTGTTTTGTTTTTGAGAACTTAATTTTTGTTAACTTTTTTTAACATATCTAATTCTACCACAATATATATTTGAAATATATATATGTCTGTGATCCTGTTAATAAGTTACAAAATATATAAGTAACTGATACGAAGCTGACAGAAGTTTGCTGATATAAATTAATTAAGAATTCGTAAGTATTTTTCAAAGCTGTAAGAAATAGTTCTAATAGTTGGCAAAAATAAAACAGTTGTAATCTTTCTAAAGAATATGAATTAAGTATATATAAGTTTTTTTGTCATCAAATTAAGCATATTTTAAAATCAAGTATCAGATATTGATTGCCTGAATAAGATTGATTGCTGATAATATTATAGAGTGGAAGGGATATGCTGTTCTTAGGGAATATCTGATTTTCTTAAAAAAGGTTTAAGAAATAGTTGTTAATTTTATATGTATGATACGAGGGTCTAAACACATCTATTGCATGGGAAATCTATATTTAATTAAAAAATCAGAATGTAGAAATGCGTAGAACCAGTATTGAAATATTCCATCGTAAGAAGTATATATTAAACGATACATGAACTATGAATTGGTCTTCTTCATGAATACGTGTGAGAATGAAACATGTTGCGGCCGAAGTTCTTCATGAATATGCTACACAACACCGTACCATATATTTGGCTGTAAATATTTATATACTATAACATTCGACTGCTTAGTCATGTCCATAGCTGCTAATTCGTCATGTCCTTGTTGCAACGATCTTATGAGTATTTGGCTTTCACAATACAACTAATTTTATAAAGTGGGGTTTAATTCATTTTCTTAAAAATAAGTACGTGAATTTCATTACTAAATATACAATCCGATACAAATATTTTGCATCTCAATCTACTAGAACTAACAAAATGGTGCCAAAAGATCAAAAATAAATATTTCTCAGAATTCAAATGATAGTTTTTTTTTTCAATTTATCAAATGATAGGTTTTTCATGGCTTAAGCATCTTCCGTTATATATTTTTCTCGGGTGAATTTAACGTCAGATGATAAAAATAGATAAAAAGAAAACGACCTCAATATTAAATCTTACACATTTCGAGCATGAAGTATGAGAAATGTATATTTCTAGTTGCATTTGTTTTCAAATATACAAAATATTTAGTTACTTTCTTGTTGACGAAAAATAATTTTGTAGAGTTAACAATAGGAGTTGATTACACATAAAGACACATAAAAACAATAGTACATAGTTAAATATTACAGATTCCCAAAAAAGTCAAAGATTACCTAACTTCGGTTTCCTTTTATTATCACTCCAATTGCTCTTTCTTCTTTTTCTAAAACAAAAAATTAGTTTATCGCTCTATTTGTTAGTATTTTTATAATTATTATACAGTTATTATCAATGAGACAACACCGTTGAATAAATGGTGGTCGCACATTATTGAATCATATGCGGTAAAATTATAATGAGGACAACCAGATTGAATTGATTATGGTATAGAGTCAGCTACCAAGAAACATCAACATCTAAAATTTTAAAAGAATGGCTCAAATGTTTATTGAAAAATGGAATATAAAATTAGAATGTAATATACAAAAATCGAATGTGACTCTCCATTTCTCTCACATTGAACATCGTACGAGAAATATAATCGCACTCGTTCAAAGCCGGAGAATATTAAAAATGAGCAATATTACATTTTTGCTTATATATTAAAAAACTCCGACTAAAATCAAAAGATCCGTGTATTATCTCGGTAGGTTAAGGCCAATGTCCATTCCGTTGAAAGCAATCGGCGCATACATCCATTGATCATCAGAGCTTAATAACTGCGTAATTACAAAATATTTTTAAAAATTAGATCATTTTCATGTAACACATGAATCTACACGTAAAACGTTAAAATCAAAACCCCTCCGTACCTTAATTTGAAGCTGCAAAAATTTGACGTAATGAACGGCTTCCTCAAGCATTGTACTGATGTCAACCTGTTACACATTTAAGAAATTATAGCCGCTTAGAGATTTATAAACGTTTGTTTAAAACAAATGCATGCAAAGATTCCTATTTATCATCTGCATGTGTTAATCGTTTGCATGATTTATTTTTACCTTTGTTCCATTAGGGACGAGGTTTTGCAAAATCCTTAGTCTCTCGTTAATCCTTTCTCTCCTTTTCTGCACGATCAAAGAAAGATCAGGGTTTAGTCACGTTTTGTATTCCCCCAAACAAAAAGAAAATATAATTAAAAACCCTAAACCTTTGACTTTTATCAAAATAAAAATATTTACCCTTGCGTAGAGGCTTTGAGGGTCGGTGGCAGCACCACGGCTGGCTCTGGTCTTGCCGTTGAGGTTGAGGGCCTTGGAGGCATCTTCGTCCTCTTCTCCTCCAACGTCCTGAGAAGGGCACTGTGATTCTTCCTCGGAACAGAATGTGGTGCTCGAGTTCTGTCTACTCATCATAGCCCCACTCTTTCTTCTTTTCACCTTCTCTCCTTCTTCCTCTTCTCCTCTATTGTTGTTATCACAAGTCATCTCTATGCCTTTTTGGCCCCTCTTACCCACTTTTGATCTCTTGTTTTTCTGAATCCATCACAAACCGTTTATACAATATTAGTCGATAAACCATGTCACTATCATATATATATCCAATAATTTTGTGGGAAATTTCTTTGATGGAATTTTTTTTTTTAAATGTAAACGGCAACATTTTGATGCATGTCAAATATATAAATTCCAATAACTTTAACCCTCTAGATTTACAACTAGTTAAGAGCCTTAAATCAGTAAAACTTACATCAGTAGATGTCGCCCGCGATCTCTTCTTAGACCCGGCGAGAGATCTATGATAGTCAGTAGTAGTCTCGGATTGCAACATACTCTCCCCGTCATCGTGATTCTCCACGACAGTTTCCAATGGTAAAAGAGTCTTTCCAGATGAGTATTTCTCAACGTCACACTCACTTGTCTCCTCACCAACAAGATAGGAGTTGGTGTTGACGGTCGCATCTTCCATCCCAAAGCCCAATGACCCATTGTTAGTCTCTTCAACCGTGGGTGGTACCACCGTGTAGTATCTGCTGTCCGCAACGCTGTAGCTGCTGCTCTCCCCAGAAAAACCGAAGCTACTGGCTTCAGGCATGAGGGAAAGATGGTTGTGATTAGAACCAAGGCTCCAATACAAGCCCTGTTGGTCTCCGCCGACTGTGCCTGAGGATGAGCCAGTGCCAGGATGATCGTAGGAAGCAAGGAGCTGGTTCATGAAATCGGTTTCTTCGGTTGCATAGGTGTACATTCCTCCGAGGTTGTTGCTCCATTCTCCCATAGCTTCCATTTTATTTTTGTTATTAACTTAAACGTCTTAAATGAGATTAATCTTAATCAAGAAGATTAGTTAGTTTTGTTTGTTCGAAGTCTTGTGAGAAGTGAGGGAATTGGGGAGATGAATTCGGATGTTTATATAGAACATGATAGATAGTGGATAAAATGTCAACACTTATGTCACAAATTACAATCATCTCTCTAAATTAATTTATAAATAACCAAGTCCGGGGATATCCTTAGATATCGACAGCTAAATGGTGGGCTCTATACTACTTGGTCTTCAAAACATTTTTTTTTGTCGTTTCTCGTTTATGACTTAATGCATTTCCGGTTATCTTATTGCTTAGTTTAATACACTATTACATATTTGTTAATTAAACACATAAATATTAAGTAAAACAAAAAGAATATCTTCGGATGATATACCTGATTTATGATTTATGACCAATGATTAATAATGCAAAAAGCATGAGTTTGGCTGTATTCACAGTACACATGATGTGTTTTTAATAGAATTTTGGATAACAAACTGGGGAAGCTCACTAGATTCTTCGACTACAAAGTAGGTTATATCTTATTTAGGATTAGGTTTACGTTTTACAAAAGCTTTCAACTACTCCATTGAGTTCAATCTTTAAAAGATAACTTTCAAACAATTTCGTTAATAGTAGTTTAATCTGCCGTGATATAGCAAAGGTATGTTTTAGTTTAATAGGTACAATATTTTTTTCTATAATATTCTACATATCTTCAGAATATTCCTATCATTTGATAAAATGTGTGTATTTTACTTTAAAGTAGTATTAATCAATTTCATACTTTACATAACTAACAAATAATCTAAATGGGTCTATGGGAGGATAACTATATGTTCTTCCCGTTCATCAATTGAAAAAAAGATGCATCTAGTTGCCTAGAAGTCTTATGCAATATATAGAGTTACATTATTATACATTTGATGCATATTAAAAGGGGTAGAATCAGAATTAGGAAACGCACCCCCCAAAAGGGATATAGGTAGGAAAAACTGACAGTTTGACGAATAAAAGACATTAAAGATCAGTGTACCTGTGCTTAATATAATTCAATACACAGAACGATATAGTTTTCACTCCCAAACTTATCTATTTTATTATGGATATTCAGTAGAATAAAAGCTGTGCACAGCTTGAAAGACCCAATTTGTAATCAAATCTGATTAAAATAAAATTATATTGCTTGAACTATTTACAAATTTTACGATATTTTAATGGGAAAATACCAATGCTTGCACGCACGACCAAACAGTATCGCAAATCAGACGAGTATTATTATGATTTATAGATTAATCTTATATATTCTTTGTTGGGTAGATAGCTGGCAATTTGATGCCTCTTTGAGATTTTTTAAAAGCGCCAAACGAACACTTTTTATTCTTCATAATATTGTCGTTTCAGTTAGCATGGACGATATTTGTAATATTATACCTAGTTTTTTTTGTATTTAGTACTATTATTCTATAGATATTATTCTAGAAACCGATACAGGAATGAAAATATAAACTCGATCCTCAAAGTTTCGTCTTTTCCAATACTCAAGAAGTTTTAGTGATTATTTTACAGAGTTAATTATCGGATTGAATCGGGCATTTCTCTCTTAAATAGTAAAGTAAAGTACATATTCTCATGAGAGATATTTAAACGTGAGCCAACTCATGTGATATACTATTAAACCAAAAGTTACAAAGTGAATTGAGGAATCAGGTTTTCACTATGAATCCCTTAGATTTCAATACATACCCGACTTTTTTCAAGAGTCCATAATCTCACCTTATGTGACATCCTTTGGTTCGGACTTCGGATTTATTTATACTTGTTCACTGTTTTATCAAATATGCATCAGAAAGGGCGTGATGACATATGTGTCTATTGTAAATTTGTGATGATTAATTATTGATCAGATCTTATCATGTTATTTATATTCCCAAAACATAGGGTGAGTATGAGCTACATATGGTGAACGACTGTAAATTATGCGTTTCGTTTTATTTTCTACTATTATCGTTTCTACTGTTGGAGTGTTGGGTCAAAGTTCTCATAATGTAAATATATATGTTGAAAATTAAAAAATTTAGGTCCTTTTTATTATACTACAGGTGAGATCAACATTATTTTGCTGAAGATGGTGTCATGTCGCCGGTTAATATTTTTATTTATAGAAAAAAAGTTAATAATTTGCGATGATAAGGTAAATGTAAGGAATCCTACCAAACAGAATTAGGGATCAAGCTGCAACGTGTGTCGGATATTCCTCAGCATCATTGTTCATTATATTATAGTATGTGTTTATACTTTATGCACTTAAAATAGAGACGTAGACGTAAACCACACGCATATACTAGAAAAATGATAAACTCAACCTAATAATCAGAAATCACATATGTTAACTCGACATGGGAAAAGGACAGAACTACGAACAGTTCGCAGCTGTGTTTTTCGATTTGACATTTGGTCCTAACCATAATATTTATATAACTTTGTTTTTTAACTAAGCTCAATATTTATAACTTAAACCTAGTCGAAATAATAGTTCAAAAACATAAAATAAAAGGCAAAACAAATTATATTTTTTCCTCAAGCAGAATCTACTATTGTGTGAAAACATTACCCAGGTAAATGCATGAGGTCTATTAACAAGAAGATGTCTCTTTCAGCTGATCTTACAGTTATAAAAAGTGGCGCTGAAAAACATATAGCTGGTAAATACCAACGCTCGTCCTACTCGCTTTAAAAAAAATATATAATAGTATATGTAAAACATATATCTCTGTTTAAGTGTTTAGCATATTATAAAAAAAAAGCAATTATTTGATGTACCTTTTTTAATTTGATTTGGCTGACGATTGGTTGGTGAAGAGAATATTTTTATTTGCTTATCTATATATAATTATTGGCATTATAAGACCATCTAATAATAAAAGTTTTTTGCTCCTCTTCTTTTTCTATGGCTTCTTGATTTGTTTATACTTAAGTATACGATTATTATCAGAATCTTTAATATCGCATTAGAACTTTTGTTACGGTTTGCGTCCGCCTCGTGCATTCGTCACTTCTTTTTATTATACTTCGACGTTTGGTGCATTGATTGATGTAGGACAAAAAAAGGAACGATAACAATATAGTCTACAGGCAACAAATAACACTTGATTTATTCAACGGATATAAGAAATGATATATACATTAGAATTTTTTTGATCAAATCAAAGACCAGACGAGGGTCTATTATGATTTTTTTTTTGTAGTTAATATACCTGTAATTTATATATAGTTAAGTACGTTTTTATGCTTTTCGTTTAATGGCCCGAACTGGGATCCAATCGTCCATGTCTAGTCACATCTTCGAAAGCTGATCAAGTGTTCATAACCTTTTTTTTTAAACTGATTGTGTTCATAACCTTTGTCCAAAGTTTTATGCCAATCCTATTGAATGAATAGTCGGTAAGATAATGTATTTTCTAGTATATAAGAATTTTGCTTACAACGACATGGTTCATATTAACTTTAGAAAATACATTAAACAGCATCTTACAAAATATATGGTTTTGCAGTGGATATTCATCATCAACTTATTCTATATACTGGCATGGTGTTTTTGTAACTTGTTAAACGATAGAAATTGACTTTGGATTTTCATCTCCTATTAAATTATAATTGACTTTGGTTTAATATATATAAAATATATGTATTTAATTATGATTTTTTATGCTAACAGCTAAGGAGAAAACTCTGTGTGTTTTAATTGAATGATATATTCGACAAAAAAAAATCGAACTACAAAATGGAGAACGGGAAAAGTCATTTTCAGTTTCCATCTCCTTGTGGTTGGAGACTTAAGCAAAACTATGCACAGGTTATAAAAATCATTTGTATAGAGGTAACAGTTATACACTACTAATATTTCTTTTTTTTATCATTTGACACCAGATGTCACTATTGCCTGGTTATTACCCAATATATATATATATATTTATGAAAAGGCACGGTATATATTTTTTTCTGTCGTTTTCTTAATTAACTTCTTCTAATACTTTGACAGTTTTTTACAAGTTTTTAAGATTTCTAATCGCATAGAATACCAATCAGAAATAATTTGACAACTATACTGAAATGTACCCCACACTATATGGTTTTATTTGAAGATTAGTATCTTATTAATATTTTGTGATTATTTTTACAATGGATGACGCTCAATTTTGGATACAGTAGCATTTTTGGAAACAAGTATTAGCAAATAACAGTTTTTAACAGTGGTACTGAATTTAAACCTTTTGTATTGTTCTAGATACATTTTTTGATTGAGCAAGTTTTTATTTATTTTATTAGAATACTTAATGAACAATCACATTGCACCATTATACATAAGGAATTGCATAAGATTTATTTTAGCTAGGGAAAAAATACCCATGTTTAGGCCCTATGCAAACAACAAGTTGATAAAAACGTACGTACGAGGGCTATATAAATTATTTTGGAGTTTATATATGTAACTTTGTATACACTGGTTTTCTAAACCTTGTCGATTTAGCTACTCGATCCTCGTCCATTAACATTTGGCAAACACTTAGCCTTGATAAACCTATATATTTCTTATTTTAGAATTTTTTACATTTAGTTCAGGCGATAATGTAAGTAGGGTCTATTATTAATTTGAGCTAATAGAAGGAATATTTAACAAATATTTTGATCTTTATATCACAAAATACACACTTGTTTCAATGGATCTCATTATGCGAATATAACTCAACTTTAACCAAAATGAATGACATTTTATCATGTTTAAATTTACTCACTTAATACAATTATTCTAACATGTATGATGCTTTTGAACAGGAAATGAATTTGTGAGGACTTAGTGGTTCTATAATTCCAAAGAAAGAGAATCATCAGACACTACCAGTGGCGGAGCTAGCATAGTATCAGAATGGTGATATGATCCATATGAAAATAAAAATTCTTTTTGTTTTATAAGAAAATCTGAGATATTTAGCTTATTGATTTTTATAAATTGCCATTTGTTATTAAACTGATCCATGTAAAAGAATTTACTGTCTCCGCTATTGGAGACTAGCCTCTAATATATTTACATTTTTTGGGTTTCGCGATACTAGCTAGCTTCATCGCACCCCTAATGGAGATGGAGGATGAAACATGCATCTCTTTCTCTATTGCTTCCCTCTATTTCTTATAAACGGATTTTCCCTAAATCAAACAATAGTAGTTTAGTGAGAAAAAAAGATTTAGGATAAAATGTAAATTCGTTGGTCTGAGTTTAAATTCTTGTAAGAACCCATTTTTCTGGCAACAAATTCTCTTAAGAACTAAATCACTATTTGCTTAGACAAAAATAAAACAATGTTTTATGTTTTATTAGAAAACTAAGGACGACAATAATCGTTGCTACTACTAAGAGCATGATTATTGGAAAGTTCTTTGGGTGGGATTTTTACCGGAATATAAGAACCCGTCTCTTAATTTTTAACTAAAAAAGCTAAGAACCGGCTCTTAAAACTCTTATTTAAGAGCCAGTTCTTAATTTTTTTTAATTAAAAGTTAAGAGACATGTTCTTATATTCCACTAAGAACTCTACTTTAAGAATCCTCCAATAATCATGTTGTACTATCCCCCCCCCTTCCCCAAAGATCTCGTTAGATTTGTTATGCCGTTTAAATAGAAAATAGTTCATATCTACTAAAAGAAGGGGTGTTGCCCGTAAATATTTGAGTCATGTCTGGTCCGAAAATAATTTAAGCTTAAAATTCAAAGCCCGGCCCAGTCCTTATAGGACTATAAGATTTTTCGGGGTTTTTGGATTTATCAAAAATAATTTGTCATTGTCACCTCTATTGTTTTAATACATGTGAATTTTCATAAAAAAATCAGTTTCAACTTTATGTTTTAAAATATTAAATGAGTTTAAACTTTTCTTCTTTATTAAAAATGTTTACTTTTTCTATATATTTACGTTTTACTTTTTCATATGCTTTAAAACATATTATAAAATAACCAAATTTAATAAGATTGAAATAATCAAATATAAATTAAAATTAAATATATAAGAAATTTTTATTTTTTTACGATAAACATGGTCGAACGTTTCAGACTTTGTATGTTGAAAAAAACATGTTATAAAAGAAGAAGGTACATTGACAAATTTTAAATGTGACATTTGTAATAAACAAACAATAAGCTGCATTACCAACTTTCATATTTGTTTTATTAGAGTTTGGATCAAAAATATTAAAATAATATATCAATACTAATAATGATTTTGATTGCATGAATGATAATATTTAAACTAAAATATAAATTTTCGGGTTTTCGGACCGGTTGTAGCCTAAACAGGCTTAAACCCAAAATAACCAAAACTCAAATAGACTTAGTTCGAAAGACCCGATTTATTTTTGGGTTTATTAAACTAAACTCAAGCCCGGTATTTTTTAGAATCGAGCGGATTTGGACTGCGGACTTCGGTGCTAATTGCCATGACTAAAACTCTTGGACAATATGTATTTTATAACCTTCTTATTAATTTGATACTGGGCCTGACAACTAGGCCCATCTTTTAACCTAAATGGGGGAATTGAGGTCCATTCGCACTTATATAAGTCGATTATGTGTGTTCCGTCGCCTACGAAATTTAGGGTTTTCGAGTGTTTTCACGCCGTTCATTTTCGTCTCCTAGCTTCTAACGCCTTGAGCATTTGAAAACCATGGGTTTCGCTGCGATCTGGAACTCTCACCCTAAGAAGTACGGGCCTGGTTCCCGCACCTGGTAAGAACGACCTTTTCGTCTCCTCTCTCATTTTGTATTGTTTCTTCGATCTGTTTTAGTTCTGAAGAAATAAAGAGGCTCGTATCTATTTGTTGATTCGTGTTTGTCTAGTCTGACTGTCTTAGCTGCGAACTGGTTTTGAATTTTAGCTTCTAATGCTGATAGTTATGTGACACATGTTTCGTTTCAGACTTAGTTATATTACTGTTTAGGATTCTATTACGGGCGTTGTAGCAGTAACCTCGTTTTGTAGTTATAGTTTGTGTTTGATGATATTGAGAAGTCTAATTAAATAGGCTTTGGTTTGTGTAGCCGTGTGTGCGGAAACTCGCACGGGCTAATCAGGAAGTATGGACTTAACTGCTGTAGACAGTGCTTCCGTAGCAACGCCAAGGAAATCGGATTCATCAAGGTAAAAAATATGTTAAATGTTATACAACATGAGTTACTCTCGTCTCCTTATGTTGCTCGTGTCTTTCATTGCAAACATAACTAACATTTATCTTGTTTCATTTTTTTGCAGTACCGTTAAAGAATCTGGAGTTGCTTATGCAGTTGAAGTCGTTTGTTTTTTTTTTCTAAAAGATTTTGAGATTTTTATGTTGTACTGGATCTTATAAATGTTTTATGATTCTGTCGTTTGACATCTGAACTTTTATCAAAAATCTTGGTTCTACTTCAATTTGGTTATGATTTAATCTTGCAGTTTACTCCTTATTTTGTCTCAGTATTGGTTGATTATTAGATGATAGTAGCAGCAACGAGAAACCGTAAATGAGACGACCCATGAAGCAGATTAATTCACAAATAATCAAACATATACATTCTTTTAAAGGAAAATTGGAACTATAGATCAAGAATTCAACATATTTATCGAACCAAGCCTGTAATTTTCATTTTGTAAACCGAACAAACCGAAAGCTTAAATTGTTGACACAAACCGGACTAATTGGACAATCAATATTTCAACACTCAAACAAACTGAACCAAACCAAATATACCCGATGATGCAAATGGAAACGGTTTGAGTAAGCTCAATCTTGAATCGTCTGCGTCACTCTCCCGAGGAAAAATGAGCGTCACTCTTTTGGTTGCAGACACCGTCTGGTCGAACATCGAATCTACAGGCTCAGGTATTTCACCATCATGATCCGTCATTTTTTACTTCTTCTTCTTCTCTCTTTCCTTCTCTCGTTTACGAGATCTTTTTCCTTGATTTTTTTTTTTTTTTTTTGGCAGTAACTGAAGAACAGCTCTCAGTGTCAGTTCTCCTGTTTCCAGTTCCCTCTTATTCTTGATAAATGACTTATATATTATTTAAGTCTGGTTATTGTGTAATTTTGTATTGATTTAGCTCAGTCTTTTGTATAGTGGATACCGGTTAGAGTTTTAGTGTAAAACATAACTCTTAAACTTATCAAAGCCTTTAAAAAAATGTAATGGGGATTTTGAGATGGAACATTAAAGTGTATTGTCTGGAAACTCAGCTTGCATTTGTTGTTTGGTAAGAACCTTGAGAAAGCGACCAGAATAATCGACAAGAGAGGCGTCAAGAAAATCTCTGGCTTACCCAGTGGAAGATCCATCTTTCAGGTCTTCTTCACACAATCAACATTGACTCGATGTCTAAGAACATTGGTTTATTTGTTTGTTTGTGTTGTTTTACAGGTTGTTGGAGAATCTCAAAAGAGGGAAGAGTATCTCTGCTTCCCGGGAGATTACTGTGGATGCTATTCTTTCTTCTATGATGTTGTTAGCAGAGGAGAGCAACAATGTGTAAGATTCTTAATCATCAGAGGTTTGAATTTTAGTACTGCTACTGACTTTTTTCTACTTATTGCTTTTGGCAAAGTGTAAGCATCAATTGGCTGCGAGGCTGGCTTTTTCTTTGGGTGCATACAGCGAGATTGAGGTATCAGATGAGCATCTTGCCGTGATGCTTTCAAAGATCTGAATCTTTCTATGCAATGTGCAAAGTTATGTCTGAAGAATACATAACTCTCCCTGCTAGCTACCTCATGTAACAAAAAAATCAATGCCACAAGAAATTTAAGAGCTTAATCCAAACAACTATGGAATAACTTTTTTATTTCAATTTACTGTCTTTATTTTGAGAAAGAAAAATGATTTTTCTTAAAATTCAGTGTGTAAGGTTTAAAGTGGTATATTCCTTAATTTGATTTGGGTCTAGCTAGATTAATTTAACCAAATTAATCACATTTGGTATGTTACTTAATCTGATTTGGGTCTACTTAGATTAATTTACCTAAATTAACCACTTGTATTAAAATCATACTTGAATGAATCTGACATTCTAACTTACCTTTATCTTACCGAAAATACCGAGGGTAAATCAGTCATTTGCATCCGAACACGCTTTGAAATTTTCATCTCATAATAAGCTGTTGAAAATTCAATCTAATTTACTCATTTCGTAAAACAAGAATCTTCCAAGAACGCGACGAAACGGAGAGAGATAGAGAATGGAGGTGAAAACCGACGAGGTAAACGCCGCGGCGACGGAAACTCATGGCCTTAGCGAGCCGGAGGAGGCGTCAAACGCCGTCGTGCTCGCTGACGGAGCCGTAACGACGGAGGAGAGGAAGAAGACACAGAGCGAGACGCCTCCAGAGGATGATTGCTGCCCGATCTGCTTCGGCTCCTTCACGGTTCCGTGTCGAGGTGATTGTGGCCATTGGTATTGCGGTAATTGCTCGATCTTTAACTCCTTCCTTAATAAAATTTTCTGAGTCCAATTTCGTTTATTAGTGTTGTGGTGTTACATATAGGAAGCTGCATCTTGCAGTACTGGAACTACGCTGCGGTATCAAGGCCTTGCAAGTGTCCCATGTGTGTTCGTCACATCACCAAGCTCTCTCCGGAAGCGTCCTTGCAACAGCGCCAAGAGCCGGAGGTGAAGGAGGTTCTTGCTAAGATCCGTAGGTATAACCGTCTCTTTGTTGGAGGTTTAACTGGCTTTCTTCAGGTAATTAATGGATTTGATTCATATTCTCATGAGTGCTTTGGCTTTGACAAAAACCATCATCGTTCAAAATGTTTCAGAAAGTGCAGGAGCTGCCTTTGTTAATGAAGAGAATGGTGTGGCACATTATGGATCCGGATACTACCAACCTGCATTTTAACGAAGTTCGCATCTTTGCAGTTAAGAACGTTTTGAGCCATAGTTTCCATCTCGGTGGTAGTTCTATGCTCTGTGATTATCGTAGGAGTAACAGCTTTGTATCTATTCTACTATAGAAGGAAGAGAAACTAAGTTTGTTTCTGTGTTGCAGATGTTGATGAGTACCCTTTACACTGCCACCGAGTTTAATTTCATCCCAACGGGTAAGTTGCCTCACAAGATTGAGATTCTCCTGGCCTATGCCTCTGCAAGAATCATTTGAGATTGATGTGATTAGAATCGAAGTTCTTGTGAGTCCAAACCCTTTTTCTAAAAGACTGATGTTCACCGTTTTGTACAGGAGGGTTCAGAATAGTGACGGTGTTCGAGTTCAGTGCTATAGCAATGATTCTGATTCTGCGCTTGGTGGGGGTATATAGGAGGAGACGTCTTGCTCAACGGGTTAGGCATGTTGCAGCTGCAGAACTTGAACCAGAATGAGGCCAAAGGGAAGCTTTAACAGACTAATGAGTTGTATTATTAACATGTGAAGAAGAAAGCAAACGTTTGTTCATTGTTGATAGGTTTGGTAGATCATAGAAAACCGTTGGTTTTGTGCAGTTTTACTGTCCATAAGCAAAATCATATTGAGTATATTCGTCTATTATCAAACAATACAAAGATTAAAAAATAAACAGTATTGTATTGACGGTTAAAACGTCGTCTTCTCGAGATTCTCGAGGCGATCTAACGCAAATGCTACAAACGACGTCGTTTATCCCAACTGTGACGCTTAAACGTCGTCGTGTGGAATCTCGAGATGCTACAAACGATGCCGTTTATCCCAGCTATGACGACTAAACGTCGTCGTCTGGAATCTCGAGAATGTAACGCAGATGCTATACATAACGGCGCCGTTTTATCACAACACCCTTTCTACTCCCAAACACAATTTTGAATCCAATCTTTTTCTCCGATCCATTTTAACGGCGATTTTATATATCATCCGACGAATCGTAAAACGGCGGAGCAAGGTAGAATGGCTACTCGTGCGATATCTCAGGAGGCATTCGACGATCTCGTAAGGGAAAACGTGGAAGATCTAGGAATGGAACCTTCCGAAGCTCTCGAAGACGCTCTCTACACACTCAAGCTCCAAGGCGTCGATCTCTCCGGTCCGTAACCTCTTTTCGCTTTCACTTCCCTTACTCTCTTGAGCTGGATCTATACTCATGCTTAGAGGAGGAAATGATTCCTTCTTTTGTTATCCTTTTGTGTGCTATAGGGATCATCACTTGTGTTCCAGGAGAGAGTAGCGTCAAGGACA
This sequence comes from Brassica napus, assembly GCF_020379485.1. Taxonomy (NCBI): domain Eukaryota; kingdom Viridiplantae; phylum Streptophyta; class Magnoliopsida; order Brassicales; family Brassicaceae; genus Brassica; species Brassica napus. The sequence continues at coordinate 2,205,357 of NC_063434.1, read as the reverse complement.
ATCCAGTGATTGCTTGTTTAGATAGACTCAAAGAGCTCGATGATGAATTTGATGAGATTTCGAGTTTGTTAGTCAAGCTCAACGAGCTTTGTAGCGGCCAAGAGTCAGGAAACGTGGCGATTGCTACGAAGCATGGTGCCGTGGAGCTAACTTGCTCGATTTGCTCCAAAATCAAGATAGACTCTAGGAGTAACGCCATTGTTGTGCCGTGCTTGAAAGCTTTGGCTGTATTGATCCATGGTATGATTAAGGTTCTTGAATTAGTGTTTATTCCCTTTTTTGTTGATCATGTGACTTATCTAATTGCAGATATTCAGAGCACGGAGGCGTTTAGGAATGCTTCTGGACCGAGGATTGTTGTGGATCTTATAAGAGATTCCGGCTTTGATTCTGATTCGTTAGATGCTGGTTTTGCTGTTGTTGCTGCTGCGGCGACTGGTAACGAAGTTGTGAAGGAGATATTCATGGAGCTGAAAGTCGATGAGCTTATTCTGAAAGTGCTGAATCGTGAGAGTAAAGTTACCATTAGAGCTTTGTATGATGCTATTCGTGTTCTTTTGACGCCAGATGACAACCGTGTTGTTGCTTCCCAAGTAAGTAGGATTCATACTCACGTGTTAAAAGCACATATACAACAACTAGAAAGTCATTTCACCTTCTTGCTTTCATATGTTTTTAGGTTTATGGTTATGCACGGACTTTTGCCAAATTAGGGATTGCAAAAGCCCTCACGGAAGCATTACAGGAAGGGATTGGCTCGGATAGCTTGGTATCAGCAAGTATTGCGTTAAAATCAATTGCTGTAAACGTAAGTTTTATGCTAGTACAAATCTCTCTTTCATAACGTTTAACTGGTTAGTTATTGTATATTCCTCTTTTTGTTTCTTGTTGTAACACCTTACGCACATTTATTTTTCTGTAAACAGGATGAAATATGTAAATCTATTGCTGAAAGTGGTGGAATAGACACACTTCTTAGGTGTATTGATGATAGCGGTGAACAAGGCAACAATACTGCTGCGAAGACGTGCTGTTCATTGTTGTCCAAGGTGTGTAGCTTCTAAACTGTTCTGCAACCTGTCTATGTAGTCTTGAACGCCTTCAGTTGTTCTTAGTCATGAAAGCTACCTCTATAGTATTGAATGTCTTTTAATTGTTGATAGTTCTGCTTTAAATTTCAGAGTTTTAAGTTTTTGCTACCTCTATTAGACAGTAGCGTATGTTAACGTTTTCCCAGTAACGGAGGAGTGATTAATGCATGTTTTCGAATTTTTCATTTTCCAGAGTCTAGAATTACTGATGTAGATTATTATTGTAAGCACGCGTGAGAACTGTTTGTCTAAATGTGTACTTGAATCTCTAGTTGGCAGGAAGCGACTCTAACAAGAGCACTATAGTTGAGAAGCGGGGTGTAGACAAGTTAATCAAACTCGCACAAAGATTCTCGGACGATCCTCTAGTCATACAAGAGGTAAGTAAACCAAAAGAAAACCCTCTTACGACATTCCTGTTGTGACTACTGACTACGGGTCAGGTCTATGGCAGTGTTACACTAGAATAGATAAGAACGTTATGTCGAGTGAAGAGTTTATTTTCTGTAACTAGTACACTAGGGTCTGAGTGCATAATCCTTGTGGTTGACATATACCGCTTTGTTCAGGTCATGTCGATAATCTCTATAATCTGTCTGAGATCACCAGACCACGCAGCCAGTGCTATAGAAGCTGGAGCTGGTGATCTGGCGATCCAAGCTATGAAGAGGTTCCCAGCAGCGGCTCAAATGCAGAGAAACGCTTGCAACATGATACGAAACATTGCTGTGAGAAATGCAGAGAACAGGTAAAAAGATCTCTTTCCAATTTTTTTCTCTCATCTCAACAATATACACATATCGCACAAATTCTGATCAGATAAGCTTATGTTCAATTACAGAAAAATTCTGCTTGCCAATGGAATTGAGAAGCTGATAAGGAATGCTAAGGCAAACAATGAGATATGCAGAGCCTCTGCAACTGATGCACTGAGAGACCTTGGTCTTGATAACTACAATAGCTAAGGCCAATCTTCCCCATCGCTACATTCATGCAAACTACGATTTGACGAGGTTTGGTACCAATCGTTTCTGCACTTTCTTATGATCCATTTTTGAAGCAAATTCCCATTAACGGTGTGCATTGAGTTCAGCTTTTGGGTAAGCCAAAGCTTTTGCGTCGATTGTATTGTCTGAATAGCTGATCATGTAGTAAAATGTGAAACTTTAAACAACTCCGAGTCTTATGAACACTTCTTTTATGTGCTCTACTTTTTTTTGTTTTGTTAAAGTCTCTTCTCTGCTGTCACCAACCTTCACCTCTCTAGAAGAGTGTATTCGGAATATTATGTACGGAAATATATTTTTATAAGATTAAAATAAATAATTGCGTCATGTGGAGACCCATTCACACTTTATAATATTAGGGGGGAATGGGCCTATGATGAATGCATCTCTATCGGCTTCTACTTTTAGGTGTAGATCGGACAAATTAGCCAACAATATCTCGACAAATGTGGCAACCTTTATTATTTTATTTTCTTCTTTTTAATGCAAAAATACTTTTTATATACCAAAGAGGAAAGCCTTTTCTATATTTAGATTAAAATACATTTGGGGACATATTGACCTCAGAATACATTGGGAAATGTCCAAGAAACAAAAAAAAGCATTGGGGATAGCTGTCTATGATTATCCCCTATATATTAATTCAGAAGCATTTTAAAAGATGTAACCTCAATTTTGTATTAATTAAAAAAGACCCCTTGCTTATGTGGCACATCTAAATGCCTTCTAAATCTATTTTCTAAGAATTCTAGAGCACCTAATATAAAGTATAGTTCAATCTAAAGTTGTCCCGTTTTTCCATAATTATATAACACTATAGAACATTATATTAACATAAAATATAAGAAGTATATATTCTTTCCTTAAATAAAAGCTACGGAATTACCTAATATGATTTACATATATAATGCAATTAATGATTATGAATAATAAAGATTTGATAACAATTTTTGCATCCTTCTTCATTTTTGTTTAATTTTATATTATTTAAAAAATTAAACAATCACATTAACCATATAATAAAATAAATAGATTTTTTCTTATATCTTATATTTTGAATTTTTTAAAATGACTTTAAATTACAAAAATGAGGAAACATTATATGTTATATTTTTTTTAAACGGCTTTAAAGTACAAAAATGGGGACACCTTATATGTTATATTTTTCTTATATGTTAGATTTTTTCTTATATGTTATATTTTGAATTTTTTAAAACGACTTTAAATTACAAAAATGTAAGTTTTTCTTAAGTATATGATTAAAAACATTAAAATGACATGTATCAATTCGATGGTTGATCTGAAAGCTTTTAAAACCATATGGAAGATAAAAGTCAAAATAATTCAACTGTGGAAACAATACTGTTCACTTTTTTCAAGAATGTGTTCGATGAAAAAATAAGGTTTTTATGTCATAATTTGTTTAATGTCCACTAAAGAACATTATATTAACTTAAAATGTAAGAAGTGTGTATTCTTTCCTTAAATAAAAGCTACGAAAACCTAATATGATTTACATATATATGACAATTAATTATTATGAATAATAAAGATTTGATAACAATTTTTGCATTCTTCTTCACTTTTGTTTTATTTTATATTATTAAAAAAACAATCACATTAACCATATAATAAAAAATAAATTTTTTCTTATATGTTATATTTTTGATTTTTTAAAATGACTTTAAATTACAAAAATGAGGAAACTTTATATGTTATATATATTTTTTAAAAACAACTTTTAAAATACAAAAATGATGACACCTTATATGTTATATTTTTCTTATATGTTAGACTTTTTCTTATATGTTATATTTTGAATTTTTTAAAACGACTTTAAATTACAAAAATGTAAGTTTTCCTTAAGTATATGACTAAAAATATAAAAATGATATGTATCAATTCGATGGTTGATATGAAAGCTTTCAAAACCATATGGAAGATAAAAGTCAAAATAATTCAACTGTGGAAACAATACTGTTCATTTTTTTCAAGAATGTGTTCGATGAAAAAAATAAGGTTTTTATGTCATAATTTGTTTAATGTCCAATCCGATCAGCCCATGATAAATTAATTATAATTTTGTTCCATAATTTTTAATAAAAATTGATCCGATAATAAATTATATAATAACAATAAAAAATATTGTATATGTATAAATAAAATGATCAAATATATAAATTATCGATAATATATACAAATAAACTTACCCTGCGCAAGACGCAGGTCTTATCCTAGTATAAGGTTGTTAATGTGACTATGTATTATCTCATCAGCTAAGCTTCAGGTTCATACAAAACTTATAGTCAGCTAAACCTATAAATTAATTATGTTGTTAAACTATAGTTTGTGTTTTTTTTCATTGGTTAGCTAGATACATATTCAACAAAAAACACACAATACAAATATATTAAAATGTAACACTTTTCTTCATTTAATACTCATTTAAAAGTTTAGATTATTATTATATTTTTAACCATTAAAGCTATATTCTGCTATAATAATTTTATTTTTTCACTCTTATAGTACTTAATCATAGGGATGTGATATAAAAGATAATAAATCTATGTAAATTTTTTGTGTGTAAAATTTGTATTAGCTAAATTTAGTTCAATGTATCATTTTTATCATATTTAACAAAGTGGAAAGAAGGGTAGTTCCGTCATTGAAAACTCCCATATGTTTTTTAACAAATCACATTCCAACAATTCAGGAATTGTGAAAACTCTGTCTCATCTCTCTCTCCTCTATATCTTTCCTTCAAGCTGTGGTTTAGACAGAACAGAGAGCTGCTTTATAACGAGCTGATAGAGAGAAAAACATAGTTTACCATCACGAACCCTTTCTTCTTCTTCATAATCATCTTCGAATTTGAAAAAACATAAAAGAAAGACAGGGATCAAACAAAAGAACAAAAAGATCTCAAGAAACCCACTTGTGTTGTTGGTTACACATTTCACGTGTCTCAAAAGTCTCTTTCTCACACCCATAAACTTCATCATCATCATCATCACCTACTACCTTTTCTCAACCTCAACGGCTCAAATTCCTCCACGTCAGGTTAGCTCATTTCTTCAGATGTACAGTTTAGTAATGTCTGAGTCTCTGTTAGATATCTCCCAGAAACCTGCTCTAATCTTCACTTGAAACAACTTTGAGCTAACATACAGACAAAGGAACATAAACATGGACCGACCAGCAGTGAGTGGGCCAATGGATTTGCCGATCATGCACGATAGCGACAGGTACGAGCTCGTTAAAGATATTGGCTCCGGTAATTTCGGAGTTGCAAGATTGATGAGAGACAAGCTAAGTAACGAGCTTGTTGCTGTCAAATACATCGAGAGAGGTGAGAAGGTTAGTGTTTTTATTCTCAATTCCTCTGGTTTCTTGATTTTTTTTAAAAAAAATTCACTTTGTGTGTTTGATTGCTTACGTGAATGGATGAAGCGTTAGTTATGGTTATGAAATGATCATTGATGCTAACATAGAAAATCATCAACATAGTTGTTACATCATCTTCATTTACTTTGTTCTGGTATTGGTCATGAGATTTCTTTGATTTTTTTTCTATTATTTTTAACAGATAGATGAAAATGTAAAGAGGGAGATAATTAACCATAGGTCCTTAAGACATCCCAATATCGTAAGATTCTGCAAAGAATTAATATTTACCACGCCTCTCCGGCGAGAACTCTTTACCTCCCCCCTTCTCTCTCTCGCATCTCTTGCCATGAATCAGAAAAAGAAGAAGCACCGCCCGCCGATTCGAGGCTCCACGAAGATGGCTCGACTCTCGGGTGTTGTGAAAATGTCCAAGGCCTCGGTGGCTGCTAGGTCGCAGAAGAAATCCCTCCCTCTCGCCGGCGAATCTTCCGCCGATGCTGTAATTGTCACCCTTGTGACAGAGGAGGTTCCGAAATCTGCTACCGTCGCGTCGCCGGGTTCGCCAGGCTCCGATTCCTGCTACAATGCAATGCCCTCGGGTGTTGAAGATTCAGATCTTCCAGTGGAGATGGAAGCTAATACCCCAACTTCAAAGGGGGAAGATAACTCTGCAGCACTCCAGGACTCTGCGTCCGCTTCAGGGGAAGAAAGAGATACTCACATTATCGGTGGGGATAAGCGCTTGGAGGGTTTTGCGGCTCCTCCAGCTCAGAATTACGCAAATCTTCTCAAGGCCTCAACTCAGCTTGAAGAGCTTGGTACTCCAACAGAGCATGTCACTGGAGTTCCTTTCGTCCTCATTCCGGATGAGAATATTGAAGCAGCTAAGGAGGAGTTTAAGGACTTCATCTACGCTAGATTCCATGGCGAGTTCCCTGCAATGGGTCGCATCATTGGTGTGATAAATGCTATCTGGGCAAAGTCTGGTCCTAGAATATTCGTCCATAACCTAGGAAAAGGATGCTACTTACTACGGGTAATAAATCCAAAGGCTAAAGAGTGGCTTCTCTCTCGAACGTGTTGGAATATAGCAGGTTTTCCGATGTTTGTAGCACCTTGGTCGCCTGACTTCACTCCGGAAGAGGCGCCATTAACTTCAGCGGTAGTTCCAGTAGAGCTGAGGAATGTGCCGTACCTCCTTTTCAATAATCAAAGCCTCAGTCGTCTGGCTACGGCGATTGGTAAACCGGATTCTCTGGCCCCTGAGACAGAAAGAAAAGAGAATTTTGAGGTTGCTAAGTTGTATGTTAAGGTGGACCTTACCAAAAAGCTCCCCACAAAAATCATCTCAGGATTCTCCAATGGTCGTGAGTGTGAAATCTCGGTGAGTTATCCATGGCTTCCAGTGAAGTGCTCAGTATGTGGGAAGCATGGACACTCTGATGAGAGGTGTAGGTTAAGGAAAATGGAAGTTTCAGATTCCCGAAGACGTGAGAGAAGTGTCTCTGTGGAAAAGGAGAGGATGAGGCAGCACTCTAGGCCTAGTCGGGCAAGGGACAAGAAGAAAACCTTACAGTCTCCCAAGGAAAACAGGGCTGTCGACACGGCCTTAGAGGAAGGAGAGATCAGTCTGAGTGCCAATCTTGAGGAATCTACTGTGCCAATCAGCAAGGAACTACCCGAAGCTAGCAACTTAGGCTCAGAAGAGTTAGATGGGAGGGGTGTGAATGTTGGAGAGCCTCCCGCAAACAGATCTTCAGGCGATACACATCTACAATCCTCGGCTTCTGGTCATCATGACTCACCAGCAGAGGAAACTGAAGCACCTTTTCTTCTGGTTCACGGCAGGAAGAGTGGCCGCAGGGCCAAACCCCACCAATAATTCCATATGTCGATGTTTTTTGCGTGGAATGTAAGAGGACTGAATAGTGATAGACGCCACAATATGACCAAGAATTGGATTAATATCCATAGGCCACTTTTTGGAGCATTTTTGGAGACCCATATTCAAGAAAATAATATACAAAGGATTGAGAGGGCAATCCCGGTTGGTTGGAAATACTTTGGAAACTATAGTCAGCACGCGGCGGGGAGGATTGTTGTTGTTTGGGATCCGTCCGTGTCTGTATTTATCTATGAGACTTCAGCTCAGGCTGTCACTTGTGGAATTTTTATTATGGCAGAGAATGTGGCTTTCACAGTCTCGTTTATCTACGGTTACAATGAAGTAGAAGAGAGAAGAACGCTATGGAATGAGCTCGTCTTTCTTCATGACTCCACTGCGGTTGCACACTCGCCTTGGGCCATTGTAGGTGACTTTAATCAAATAATGAGGACTAGCAATCATTCGGGGTTCCCACATACCATTATCGACGACTCGGGAGTGAATGATATGATCGCAGCAATGCAGGAGGCTGAAATTTTCGAGGCTCAGTCAAAAGGCTCACCCTTCACCTGGTGGAATAACCAGGAGGATAATCCCATTTCTAAGAAGATTGACCACTCGCTTATTAATCAGGCTTGGGGAAATGCTTTTCCGGACTCTTACGCGGAATACTTGGAACCTGATCAATCGGACCATGCGCCATGCTTGTTCCGAACCCCTTCTCACAGGCGTCAGATACGTAAGCCCTTCAAATTTTACCACCATGTGATTGATCATCCTGACTACTGCGAGACAGTGAGAAGTGCGTGGCAGCCTGGTATGATCGCTGGATCAAATCAATTCAAGCTGGTGCGTTCAATGAAATGTCTAAAGAAGGAGATGCGACGACTCAACAAGACGCATTTCAGTGGTATTTCGAGGAGAGTCAAGGAGCAGAGTGCGAAAGTGGACACCCTCCAGAGGGCACTGCTTACCAGCCCAAATCGCCCTACGGCTATAGAGGAACACCATGAGCGTGAAAAACTCAACAAATTAAGGACAGCAGAACACAAATTCTATAGACAAAGGTCAAGGGTTAGATGGGCAGATGTTGGAGACAGGAACACTAATTTCTACCACAAGACTGTCGATCAAAGGGTAAACAGGAATCACATTCACTTTCTAAAAGACGAAGAAGATCAGTTTATTGGGACAGCATTGGGCATCAAAACTCACTCAGCAGGCTATTTTCAGAGTATTTTGGGGCATACAGATATGTCTACTTCTCCAGCGAATGTGAATGACCTGCAAAGCTTGCTGGATTTCAGATGCTCAGACCTTCACCAGGCGTACTTAACCAGAGAGGTCAAGGAGGCAGAGATAAAGGCCACTCTCTTCTCTATGCCACTTAACAAGAGTCCTGGTCCAGATGGTTATTGTGTTGAATTTCTGCGTGCTTCTTGGGATACAGTTGGTACTGATGTTCTTGCTGCAGTTGCTGAGTTTTTCAGAAATGGACGCTTGTTGAAAGATCTAAACACCACTGCTATTTGTCTTATTCCGAAGTCTCCAGAAGCCTGCAAGCTAGGGGACTACCGACCGATAAGCTGTTGTAACATTGTCTACAAGCTCATCACGAAGATCATCGCCAATAGGATGAAACCGATCCTGCAGCTATGTGTAAGTCCAAACCAAACTGCTTTCCTTAAAGGTCGAAGTTTAGGAGACAATGTTCTCTTAGCTACTGAGCTGATAAGAAGCTACAATTCTGATCAATGCCCCAAGAGTTGTATGCTGAAAATCGACATTAGGAAAGCTTTTGATACGGTCTGTTGGGACTTTGTTGTGAAGATTTTGGAGGCGCAGGGGTTCCCTCCTTTATTTGTCACTTGGATCAAGGAATGTATTACCTCCCCAAGGTTCTCTATAGCAATTAATGGTGAACTTGCTGGTTTTTTCCCCGGGAAGAAAGGACTGAGGCAAGGTGATTCAATCTCTCCTTACCTGTTTATCATGATCATGGAAGTGTTGTCCAAGCTGCTAGGGAGAGCTGTTGATGAGAGATCTGTGAGTCTTCACCCACTATGCTCAAACCCAAGAGTAACTCACTTGATGTTTGCGGATGACCTTCTTGCATTCTCCGACGGATCTGTTCATTCTATCTTTGGTATCAAAGAAGTGATGGCGCTGTTCAAATCATGGTCGGGGCTGGAATTAAATGCGGCAAAAACAGAGATCTTCTTTGGAGGGTATCATCCGCTGGAAGCTGCATTAATTAGTGACTTGGCCGGCTTCAAGAAGGGCTCGTTCCCCACACGTTACCTTGGTTTGCCGCTTGATCCAAACAGAATCAGCTTCGCTACTCTCCAACCATTCTTGGAAAGAATAACCTCAAAACTAAATTCTTGGACTGTGAAGTGCTTATCATTTGCAGGGAAAGTCAGAATGGTGGTGTCGGTCATCTATGGTATGGTGAACTTCTGGAGTTCCGTCTTTGATCTGCCCAAGCGATTCTATGCCAAAGTCGACTCCCTATGCTCTGCTTTCCTATGGGGCAACAGGACAACATCAGCTCAAGGAGCTAGAGTAAGCTGGGATAGTATTTGTAAACCTAAATGTGAAGGCGGCCTTGGGATAAGGAAGCTTGAAGAGTTCCAAGAGATCTTCCAACTCAAAAGGGTATGGAATTATTTCGCAACAGGTTCATCTCTTTGGGTTGAATGGTTGAAGCAGAATGTGTTTAAAAGGAAAAATTATTGGGAAGTGCAGAGTTCTCAACGACTCTCGCCAACAGTAAGAGGAATGATCTTGATAAGAGATAGGGTAAGGGAGTTTTTGCGTTGTGCACTTGGTGATGGGAGGGCGGCAACCTTCTGGTTTGATTGGTGGTCTGATCTGGGCCCTTTGATCTCGGCCTTAGGAGAAACGGGACCAAGAGATCTCCGAGTGCGACGCTCTGCATCCGTAGCTGATGTCGTTGTCAATGGGGAGTGGTCTCTACCGGCTGCGAGATCAGAGGAAGCAGAAACCCTGCAAATTGTTTTATCAACTATGCCCCCTCCTTCAGCATCACGAGGGCCTGATAAATACGTATGGAGGAACAATGCTGATCATTATGTTCCCAAGTTTTCTTCAAAAGCTACTTGGAACAGAATTAGGGTTGCTTCCCAAGCAGTTTCATGGCACAAACTTATTTGGTTCAGGGAGGAAATCCCAAGATGCTCCTTCATTGCATGGCTAGCCATTCTTGGAAGACTTCCCACCAGAGATCGTTTATTATCTTGGGGATTAACGGTTCCGCTGAGTTGTGTCCTGTGTTCTACGGGGCTTGAGTCCCATGATCACCTGTTCTTTCAATGTCCCTATTCCATTGCGATCTGGACTAAATTCTGCGCTTCATTTATAACGGCCCCACCGGTATCTATCCTCTCGTGCATCGCTTTGCTGGACCAAGGCCCGCTGGCTTCCTCCTCTGCTGCACAATCGGTTTTCAAGCTTCTGTTGCAGGTCATCTCCTATGTTCTTTGGCGGGAAAGAAATTTCAGAATCTTCAGGGACAACGCATCTCCAGTTCAGGCTTCTGTGTCCCGGGTTGACAGGATGATTCGCGATCGACTTCTCTCCACCATTCCACCGTCTTCACGCCCTCCACCAGCCCCTTCCCTGCTGCAAATCTTCTTTTCTTTCTCACTCTCTCCTGTCTAATGTTGCTGTTTCTTTCTTTTCTTGTAATAAGTGGTTTCCACAACTCTGTAAAATTGAAAACTGGTTATAAATCTTAACATTTTGACCAAAAAAAAAAAATATCGTAAGATTCAAAGAGGTTTGTCTTCAACTCTCTCTCTTTATAATCAAATCACAAGGAGAGTTTTTATGTCTCCTATATACATATATGAAATGCTCATGTTTGTTTGGTTTCAGGTCGTATTAACACCAACACATTTGGCCATTGTTATGGAATACGCAGCTGGAGGAGAACTCTTTGAGCGTATCTGCAATGCAGGCCGCTTCAGCGAAGACGAGGTTTGTTTCCTTGAGTATAGAGTTTCTCTTCACATGTTGAGATTAATGAATATATCGTTTGTTACCGTGTAGGCGAGGTTTTTCTTCCAGCAACTCATTTCAGGAGTTAGTTACTGTCATGCTATGGTAATGAGAAAATACTCTGTTTTAGATCCTGTATTAAAATTAACTAGCTCTCATATGTGATTCAATTTTATTTTATAGCAAGTATGTCACCGAGATTTGAAGCTCGAGAATACATTACTTGATGGTAGCCCTGCACCTCGTCTAAAGATATGTGATTTTGGATATTCCAAGGTATCTTTTCTCTGTAAAGTCGTGGCCCTTTGTTAGATTATGTCTTTAAATATTATTTTAACTTTGTGTGTGTATATATATGCTCTTGTCGTTTTTTCAGTCTTCGGTGTTACATTCACAGCCAAAATCAACTGTTGGAACCCCTGCTTATATCGCTCCTGAGGTTTTGCTAAAGAAAGAATATGATGGCAAGGTACCTCCAATGCTAACCATATATTATACAAATAAATACTCCACTACTAACCATATATTATACAAATGCATCATAACTTATCAGGTTGCAGATGTTTGGTCATGTGGGGTAACTCTGTATGTTATGCTTGTTGGAGCATATCCTTTTGAAGATCCTGAAGAGCCTAAGAATTTCAGGAAAACTATCCATGTGAGAGAGCTTTCTTCCTTCAGGCTTCTATTATTTGTAACAAAAAAATGTTTATCTTCCAATATATATATAGCTAGCTAAAGATTCTGTTCTGTTGCTTTCTCAGAGAATCCTGAATGTTCAGTACGCTATTCCTGATTATGTTCACATATCTCCTGAATGTCGCCACTTGATCTCCAGAATATTCGTTGCTGATCCTGCTAAGGTATTTGCATAGAGATACCTTGTAACCCACTTTTTTGAATGTGTTTTTGTTTAGCTTTTCTCTTTGTTTGTTTCTTGCAGAGGATATCAATTCCTGAAATAAGGAACCATGAATGGTTTCTTAAGAATCTACCGGTAGATATCATGAACGATGACACAATGAATAGCCAGTTTGATGAATCGGATCAACCAGGTCAAAGCATTGAAGAGATCATGCAGATCATTGCAGAAGCAACTGTTCCTCCTGCTGGCATGCAGAGTCTAAACCATTATCTCACAGGTGAAGTGAAATAACACAAAATAAAAAACTATTTTCAATTTTCTCTTCATTATTTATTTTGAGTTCTCAGCAATGGTGACAAAAAAAAACAGGAAGCTTGGATATAGATGAGGATATGGAGGAAGATCTAGAGAGCGACTTGGATGATCTTGACATCGACAGTAGCGGAGAGATTGTGTACGCAATGTGATGCGGTCTCGCTATGGTTTCTGATACAAACATGAACAAGAATAACAATGTGTACTTGTTTGCTTTGTTGTAAGTGGCCCTAACTTTGTCGCAGTTTGAATCTTTGACATGCAAAAGAGACCTTGCTGCAAAAATATTAGTATTTCTAAACTAAATTTGAAATGAAAAAAAAAAAGTTTCGTTATATCAGTCAGTATCTTATCTACAGACATCAATGTTACGAAAAGAACATGATTACAGAAAGATAAGATAACTAGTAAGGGCCACTACTATACTGTTGCTCTTAAATGTATACTACTTGTCGCTTTTCTATTAACCTTTGCTGAATGGTAAGGGTGGTCCCCCTCTCTCTTCTTTTTACATTAAATTTGTTCCAAACTTGTTTTTTCCAACATTTCGAACCTATTTAAAGCTTTTAAATCAATCAAATGAAATATGGGTAGGTATCTACAGTAATTACATATGTTAATAATATTAACCGTTTAGAGAGTTTTTTTCTTTTAAGTTACTTGACATCGAGAGAAAAAAAAAACGAAACCTATTTTAGTCTAGAAACAAGGGTAATGCAAAATTTAAGGTTACTTACTTTGAAAAATAGATAAATAATTAAGCTGAAATTAGATATGAAATTAGAATTGAGTAAATTGATTTATTTTTTAATATTAGGTTCTAACTAAGATTATCGAAAACAACTAGAAATAGTAAACCCGATAGTATATTAGTATATAAGATTAGAATGTCTACTTCACATTTCTCAATCTGGAAGTAAATAGCTGGGACATGGAGTTGGGACGATGTTTTAATCTTTTTTCAAACTCGCTTAAATGTGTAGAGCAATCAATTCAGAACGACGTTCGTACGGCAATTGACCTTTAATATATGCTTTTTGGGTTCAAAATTAGATGCTTACTCATGCAGCTTCCCCTTTTTCTAAATATTTTTTGAAATAATTACAAATTTTGATATTAAAAAAAGAAGAAGAAATAACTAATATTAAACTATAAAGAGACAATGTGTGGAATATCTCCAATTAAGGTCCAAATTTGCTGAATGCTCATAATTATGGATAACTCAAAAGGAGTAACTTTTTGACACTGTACGGACGAAAATACCCTTATGCTTTGTCGAAAACAAGTAACTCTAGATCTATCAGCTAAATATTTACATAGCAGGTAACAATCTACATACCAACTAATATATCCGCTAATAATTTCAGTATCATCTAACAATCTATGTATCAAACAAATGTATCGACTAACAAATCATATATCAGTTAATGAAACTATTAACAATTAATTAGTTATCTATTAAATAGCTCCAAATCTATTTGTAACAGCTAACACTTTATGTATCGATTAAGAATCCATTAAAATCTAAATAATAGCATGTAAGTAATAAAATACCTACTAACATGTATATTATATAAAAGTTGATTCGAAATTAGAAACATTGGAATTGGGGAGAGATAATAAGATTAGCATTATGGGTGTCAAAAGAATCAGAATAAAAAAATAAAGATTTGTGTTGAATTAGAAGAAGATTTGAAGAATTTGTACGAAAGATAAAGAGATTAGAACACATAAAAGGGAGAAGAGAGATAAATAGAAATAAGGGTATTATAGTCATTAAAAATATTAAAAAGAAATAAGTTTATATGGCAAATTACATGAGTTTCTGGGTGTATCTACGCCAATTACTCAACTATAAATTTAAGGAAGAAAAAAAACAGTTACATTATTTTTATTTAAATGATTGAAGCATGTATAGACCAATGTGAAAGTGAAACAGTGTCTCATTGCCTCTTGTTATTGTAACATTATCTCAATAGATTCCCCCTTGATATTACGATTTCTTCTCGTGACATGTTATCTATCGCTTGGTGCTTGTAAGTCTTTCCTCTTTTTGTTGAACTCATCCTTATTTATATCTTAAATTTTAGCGTTTCTTCAAGATATGCTTTTCTAGATCATGATAAAATAGGAAACCAAACCTTATCATATTCACATATTTTGTTTAGATATACTTTTTTTTTTGAACACAAATTTTGTTTAGATATACATAACACGTTTATACAATGGTAAATAAAGTTTAATCATGCAACTGTTATTCTGTTCGTTTCGGATGTTGATATATATAAAAGCCAAATAGTATCAATAGTTTATTAAGACTTGTATGAAAAGGACTAATTTATGGCGTGGTTTACTCGACCCAATGTGGGGGAGGGGTCTCTATCATGAGGATGAAAATGCGACGTGCACTTTTGTAGCAATTATCTGTAGTGTGTCCAAACAATAAGATTAACGACATGCTAATGGAGACATGACCCCGTTCATGTCACACTCTTTGGTAAGTTAAAGACTTAAAGTGGAGTTTTAACTAACTAACATATATATCCTGTATCCATTAATGTAGTTGATTTTTTTATTTTAACTTTCACTTAGGGCATCTTCATTCCAACTCCATTTTCTCCTCATAAATAGAGTAAAAGTGGATATGAAGTAAGGAATGCTCCAACCCAACTCTATATCTCACTCCGTAATGAAATTTACTCCATAAATGGAGTAGTTTATTTTTTTTTGTTCATCACTCCATAATGGAGTGAGAAATGGAGTAGGGTTGGAGCAATTTTACTCCATTTTTACTTTTACTCTATTTTAAAAAAAAAAATAGAATTTTACATTGGAGATGCTCTTAATAAGTTGGAGTTGCATTTTTTGAGGGGGGTTCGCACTTCAAAGGATTGATACCAAGTTCCATAACATACGTAGATGATTCTTTTAATTATTTGAAACACTTAGTTGAATCATAGAATGAGATATATCGAATATATATAGTTGGATGATAGATATGTTGCATATGCTTAACGAACTGAAATCAGTATTTAGGACTTACAAATTAAAATAGCTGACGACCAGAAAATAGCTAAAACGATATTGTAAGTATAGAAGGACAATCATTAGGGTGATAATCCAAATGCATACACCTCTTTGATCTCTCTATACTGTCGGTCGCTTAAAGAGAGCGCGTGCCTAGTGGGTTGAAAAGAAGATCGTCCTTTGGTAGCGTCGAAGAGCCACGATCCGACTAACTTTTATTTACCAAATTGAAAAAAAAATCAATGTATATTTTATATTTTGGTAATATCTAATAAAATCTATATGAAATTTCGTCTCATTCAACTACATTTTCAAAATCTTAATAGAACTTATCTCTTTTGTTATTCTTCTCCTCAAGGGGTGAAACGACCAAAACAATGGGGTGAAACGACCAAAACAACTTCTTCACGTGTTATTATTTCTTATGTTTAATAAATTACTAAAAGAAAATAAACAGTGCGAACTTAAGAAAACAAAATGAAATTCTAAGATATTTGAAATTGTTTTAAAGATATTTTATCTCGAAAGAGTGAAAAAGGGTTGTTGCTAATTTTAATGTGAATGGACTTCTTTAATTCATTTCACCACAACACACATGGACGGACTATTTGTACACAGAGAATATTTGGCAAAGCCAGGACTATCTAATTTCAAGTTGATAGATATTCAATGCCTGCACGAGTCGATACAAATCTGATCCGACAACCCATATATTCATTTACAGACAATACAAAGTCGATCTAATAATACGATATGATTATGAGCTCATTTAAAGCTAATATACTCTTTAACACACGATCACGCTACTACTACACTAATCTTACTTTCTGAATAAATATCGAATCTCCAGCCATATCCGCTTTAGATTTGACACTAAAGTTACTAGTGTTCATTACTGATTTGAACGTTGAAAACTATGTAAAGCTCAAAAGAAAAAAAATGACATGCACTACCTTAATATTCCGGATGTCAATGGATCTTTTCTTTTGTTTTTTCAGTTTTTTTTTTGTCACTACTGGGGTAAACACAATTCCCATTAGGCAATAAAAGATTCTCTTCATTTCTTAAAGAAGTTTGACAAAATAATTTAAGGAAAAGAACACCAATGATAACTCTTTAATTTGTTATCCATATTTTATTATTTCTGTTCAGTTCTATTATTTTCTTTGAGAAATACTTGGGTTCACCCCCTATGGTGAACCTCTAGGTTCACCAACCAACAGTGATTGAGTATTTGAAATTTGATATCTTTTAAAAAATGAAATAAAATTGAATATCCAAATTAGATTATATCTTTAAAATAAAATAATAAAAATACATAAAAATAGTTACAAAAAATAAATATTGTTAAATCTTCAGCAAAATATTAAACCCTATACCCTAAATCCTAAACCCTAAACATTAAACCATAAACTTTGGATAAACTCTAAACGTTGGAAAATCTTAAACCCTAAATCATACACTAAAAACTAAATTTTAATAACACTAAACCCTAAATCCTAATCATTAAACCCTAAACCCTTGGGTAAACTATGAACCCTTGGGTAAACTCTGAACCCTTGAATAAATCATAAACTCTAAGGTTTAGTTTTAAATATTTTTGATTTAGAGTTTATGATTTATCCAGGGGTTCAGGCTTTATCCAAGGGTTTAGGGTTTAGTGATTAGGGTTTAGGGTTTAATGTTATTAAAATTTAGTTTTGATGTATGATTTAGGGTTTAAAATTTTCCAATGGTTTACGGTTTATCCAAGATTTAAGGTTTATAATTTAGGGTTTGGAGTTTAGAATTTAGGGTATAGGATTTAGTATTTTGCTAACATTTTAACAATATTTATTTATTTATTTTTTGTAACTATATTTATGTATTTTTATTATTTTATTTTAAAAATTTATATCATATTTGGAAATTCAATTTTATTTCCTTTTTTAAAAGATATCAAATATCAAATACTCAACCACTATTGGTTGGTGAACCTCTAGGGGTGAACCCAAGAATTTTTCATTTTCTTTGGGGGTAAATGCTTTTCATTTTATTTTCTATTTTATAAGTCTCTATCAGGAGAAACAATTAATTATAAACGCTTTTGGAGTTTTTTGTGTGAGGATGCATCTGAAGTTTGCTGATATAAATACAAAGAAGATGAAGTGAGAGAGGGTTGAAGAAAACAAGACTTACTACTAGAGAGAGAAAAGAGAATCATGGTGATAAAAAGGATAGAGATGTGTATAGAGCTTATGAGGATAGGTGTGGAGTTTGTCGTAGTGGTGGCTGAAACCGTCAAGATTGCCTGGCGGCAACACCTCAACCACCGCACTCCTCTGCCACCTCAACATCTCCTCCGCCAGGGCATTTCCCCTTCTTACCCTTCTCAATTCATCTTTGGATTTCTCCCTTGAAAATCTGTTTTTTTTGTAATTTTCACGAAATCATTTACCCGCGTTTCTCTTACCTTTTGTCGTGGTGAACTCTTCGATGTAGTTTTTGTTGATTCTTGTAACACCTTAATTATTTTTTGTTCAATAAGTTTTGCACTTCTCTCGAGGTTTTCTTCTTCATGGTCCCCATTTGAGCAACACTAGTGTAATAATCAAGTGCGCAAATTAGTTGAAGAAGAGCTCAAGAGGATTAACAACAAAAAATTGGTTGCAGAAGAAGACGTGCAGCGGAAACAACCCCTAATGTCTTCATAATGATATTTAAGTACTTTACGACAAGCTAATCATTCAATTGTTATATCAAAATTTTGTTTAGTCTTATGAGATGGCTTCGGATCTGGCTTGGAACGTGGACTCGTTCATATAGTTGAGGAAAAAAAATCTTAATATAAAAATCTGGTGATGGCTCGTTATATCGTTGAATGCGTATATCTCCACCATGAGTAACTAAAGATTAGCACAATTGAATTGTTAAGGGGGTGTTTCTCTTAGTTATTTCACACAAAAATATAATATCTCATTCGAAGCTCAACAATTTTTTAAAAAATACTATTTCTTATTTTTTTCCTTTGCTTCTTTCATTATCATAAAAATAATTTCTTTTATCAATAAAGAATTTTTATCGACCTTCCACTATCAATTATCATTTTTGCCATGAGAAAATATGATGACTTTTTTTCTTTTTGCATAGAAGTAAGCCTTCAAACATATACAGTATTAAGTAAAACCTCGTATAAAATCTTTACACAACTGCTATAGTTAAAAACATTTATATTTGTATTGATCAATATATTGCAAAAATTTTAACTTCATATTATAGCGGAGTGTTTAGCATTGCACGGTATGATTACAAAAAAAAAAAAAACTTTCACAGAGCTTGTTATAACTCTAATGATAAAAAACGTTAAATAAAAATGTGCTCAAAGTTGATTTTGAACCATGCGGTGAGGTGTATCACAAGATTCACAACAAACCAAAAAAGAAAGAACGAAATATATATCATGTGTGGTATGAGGCCAAAGGTTGTCACGGCTGATGACGGTTATGGCTTGTGGGTTCATTCATCTTTTCATCGCTGAATGTCGAACTCGTGATCTTAAAAGAAAACTTTTACATTAGTAGAGGTATACTCTCTTTTTTTGTCAAGGCATCAGTAGTTGTGACTTGTGATTAATAACTTACTGCGTAGACCAATTTCATGTCAACACAAATCAATGCGTCTGCGCAGTGTGTACAACATTTTTTAAAAATTGCCATACTCAGAGTCACCCTTACAAAACCTGCTTATGCTTAATACATGTGTATAATATATTGACAGAAAATAATTAGTAATATTATTTTTTAACAAAACATATATGGGCTTATATATTAAGACGCATGCAATTGCAAGTCACGCAACACAAACAAATCACATTAATGAATTGGTTGGCTGACCATAATAATAGAAACTCTTCTGTCGTTATCAATTAAAAAAATTTGTTCATATTTTCTGAGAATAATTGTTGAAATTAAGACATGAAGCCACATTAAGTTGTTGTATTATCAGCCAAAGTGTTTCCTACCAGTTACTGGGATAAGTAGAGTAGGTCAAATGAAATGTAATGCGAGAGAAATCTTAAACCTATTTCTAAACAGAGCTGTTAAGTGTGTACTCTTAGAAGAAATATATTGTATTATGTAATAATGTGTTCTTATAATATAATTAAGAATAAATAATGATGTAGACGCGAAGCCATCCATATACATAATTCCACAAAAAGTAGGGTTCTTGTGACAATAATTAATGATACTGAACATGGATGAGAAATGGGGTGAATACAGTTTGACATGAAGACAAGAAACGCTATTATCCATGGTCCTTTTTATTATGATAACAAGTGCATGTACTATTTTTCCTATTTTAGTAAAGCAATTTATTACATGTTTCTTTTTTATTGATTGTTACCAAGGTATTTAGGAAGTTCACGTCTTATGTGCTGAATCAACTGCAGAAAGAGGTGACTTATCTTTGATGATATAACTTTTATGATTGGTTGTAGAAGAAGGTGATACTTCACAACTCAAAATATTTTCTCATTATTTTTGTTGGAGCAGCTCCAATGTATAGTATTTATCTAGTTAAGTATCTCAACTAATAAACCAATTCTAAAAAACATAAAAATCTAATTTCCTAAAATAACAACCCTCCTATATATATCAAAAGAGAAATTTGAGATACTTTTCAGAACCTCTTAAGCCAAGTATCAACATGTTAATAATTTTGTCATTTTTAGAAGATTAAAATCTAATTGCCTAAAATAACAATCCTGGTATATATTAAATGAAAAGCCACTTAAGTCAATCATAGAGAAATTTCAAGAAAAATTGATATAATTTGATTGGTTGAAACATTTTCACTTTTCAATTATTTTAGTTAGATTTAAAATAAAAGGAAAGTCTAAAACTAATTAATATCACTTACCAAATAATCTAAATGATATTAAAAATGATAAATTATGGTAATTAATTGTCAAAATCATAAAAAGTGTAATAATGTTTGATTAAATCTTTTTATATTTATATACTACATAAAATAATTAATACAACAAAAATTATTATAATAATTTGTGTTGTATTAGTTATTATAATAATTATTAAAGTCTTATAATGTCCATATAGCTTTATAAATCATTTATAAAAATATATAAAATTATCTATCATGGCTTACAAAATTATTTAATCATAATTTTAGATCATTTATAAAAAAACCTCCTATATATTAAACGAGAAGTCGCTTGACTCAATTTTGCTTACATGTCGATCATTTATGAAGTCTTAAGAAAATTGTTATAATTTGCTTAATCGATAATTTTTAATTTTATTTATTATAGTTTAGATTTAAAATGAAAGATAACTCTAGAACCAATTAATATCACTTGTCAAATAATCTAAAATATATTAAAATAATGATATATGGTAACTAATTGTTGAAATTACATAAAGAATAAAAATGTTTGATCAATTTTTTTTATTTATAAACTACATAATATAAACAAAAATTTTATAATTTAATTATTTTTATTAGTTCTAAAATAAAATGTAAGTATAAAACTAATTATTATCACTTGCCAAATAACCTAAATGATATTACAAATAATAATTTATAGTTACTAATTTTCATAATTATAGGAAGTGTAATAATGTTTGATCAATTGTTTTATATTTAAATACTATGTAAGATAATGAATATAAAACAATTTATAGAAATCGTATAATGATTTCATATTCATATAAAATATATCGTATCTATAATAATTATTAATCTCTTATAATATCCTTATATGTTTTATAAATAATTAGGTTTTGAAGATTAGACTAAATTATATTGAACGGAACATGTGAGAACTTTGATAAAAAGATCAATGTTTTATAAGGTATATTATTATTGGTCATGTAACATTAAATGTTAATAAATTTTACATAGAAAACCGAAAATGTCATATAATTTGGAACATACAAATTTCTTTAAAACGACTTATATTAAAAAACGGAGGGAGTAATACTCTCTCTATTTTTAAATAATTCATGTTTTAGCACTTTTTACTTGTGTTTAAAAGATAAATGTTTTAGATTTTCTATATGTTTTTAATAATGAATTGTAAACTTCAAAAAATATTAATTGACAATTTTGTATTTATTGAATTTCTATTGGTTTAAATTATGGAAAATTGTTATAATTTTAAAATTTAATGCATTGATAGTTAAATGTTAAATTTTTCTTAATATTTGTGAAATTCTAAAATATGCATTATTTAGAAACATAAGGAGTGCATTGTAAAAAATTTCTGCAACTAAGCTGTGATTTTTTATTTTTTTTTGCAACTAAGCTGTGATTTGTGAGTGAGAAAAAATAAAAAGAAATTTATGTAATTATGCATGCACTATAGATAGTTAGTTGGAAAATAATAACAACTCTTTTTGCTTAGAAGTATAAATCTTTTATCGACCATCAGAAGTTGTAACTGTTACAAATTTAAACATCTGATAACAAGTTCCTCCATTAGCATACATAATTTAACCTTCAATTATATTCTTCTTCTTCAATTTTTTCTCTTCTTTCGTTTTACAATATTGTTACTCCTAGATGATATAGTTGTTTCTTCTCTCTTCGATCGATATCAGTAGCCCTCAAACATTGGAGGTGGTGGCGATGCGTATTGGTGGCCGATGAAAGGTGGTATGATGAATTCATCACTTGGAGCTGGTGCTTGTGCCGTTGGCGTCTCTTTCTCTTCCACCGGAGCTGGTGCTTGTGCCGGTGGCGCCTGTTCCTTTTCAACCGGAGCTGGTGCTTGTGCAGGCGGCGTCTCTTTCTCTTCCACCGGAGCTGGTGCTTGTGCCGGAGGCGCCTGTTCCTTTTCAACCGGAGCTGGTGCTTGTGCGGGCGGCGTCTGTTTCTCTTCCACTGGAGCTGGTGCTGGTGGGGAACTGATCGTTGGCGGAGGAGAGTAGACTACTGGTGGAGATTGAGACGGAGGTGGAAGAATGACCGCTGGTGATGGTGACGGTTGGACTGGTGTTTGTGGCGGATGAGCTGGAGGAGAAAACACCGGTGGCGGTGGCGACTGAACAGGCGGCGGCGGTGAGTGAACAGGTGGCGGCGGCGAGTTAACCGGAGGTGGTGGAGGTGGCGAATGGACTGGCGGAGGTGGGGAATATACGGGTGGTGGTGGAGAGAAGACAGGCGGTGGCGGTGGGGAATAGACTGGCGGTGGAGGAGAGTGGACAGGCGGTGGAGGAGAGTGAACAGGTGGCGGTGGAGAGTGGACTTGTGGTGGTGGTGGTGACGGAAGTGGAGGAGAGGAAACCACCGGAGGCTGAGATTGATGAGGTGGAGGTGGGCTGCGTCGGTTCTTCACCGGAGACTGATCATAAGGATCATCTTGTTGCGGTGACTCTTTCGGTGGTTGTGGTTTGTGAACCGGCGACGGTTTGTCAACAACCGGAGTTGGAACCGGTGATGGCTTGTGAACCGGCGATGATCTCGATGGAGTAGAGGATCCACCACCAGCACACTTGTCCTTACTACAATCAACCGGACGGTTAATCACCACAGCACATTCCTGAGCCGACCGTTGGTCAGGTCTATCCGTCAGACAATTACGTGTATCGTCCAACACAATCTCTTTCCTCCCGCCACCCGGAATACAAGAACCACCTTGTCCATTAAAGTAATTGTATGAATAAGTAAAATTCACCAAATTAGGCAACTTGCAAATCTCATCCCCTACTAATCCCGTAAGCTTGTTCCCGGAGATATCAAGCTCCTCCACACCCGTTAACCCGACAAAGCTAGTCGGGAGACGACCTACGAACGAGTTCTTACTTGCATCGAAAACTGTCACATTCGACAACTTTCCAATCTCAGACGGGAAACAACCGCCCAAACCATTTTCCATAAAGACAATCTCGTTGAGATTCTTCATGTTTCCGACACTCTTCGGGATACATCCGGTGAATTTATTGTTAGCAAAAGTCACAACAGAGGCCGTAGACTCTCCTAAAGTTTCAGGAATCACCGAAGTGAATCTATTGTTGTTCAAGAAAATAGCGTCTAGCTCTTTCTTGAAAAGCTCTGGAGGGACTTGACCTTCGAAATCATTAAACCTAAGGTCGAAGTATTTGGCACTAGGCCAAGAGAGGATGACGTTAGGGAACGGTCCAACGAAACAGTTGCTACTAACATCAAACTCATGCATCAGCTTCATCTTCTCAAAGCTCTTGGGGATGATACCGCAGAAACGGTTCGAATTCAAATGGAACATAGCAACATCCGTCATCAAACCAAGCTCGACGGGTAAATGCCCCGCGATATCCGCACCGTTGAGGTCAACACCAGCTACCACAGTGACGTTGGGATCATCAAGAGCCGGCGCACAGACCACACCCGTGTAGGCGCACACATGGGGGCCGTGCCAGTTTGCCGTGGTGTTAAACGGATCCGAATATATCGCTTTTTTCCAAGCTTGGAGAGCTATGTAAGCCTTTTTAAGCCTAGTGTTGGCAAATGTAGCCTTGAGGTCGACCTCGTATTCGATGTCATCGGGAAGTTCGCCGTCGCCGTTTTCTGGTAACGTCAGGAGTTGACGTCGGACTAGGAAGGCAGCTTCGGAATCGGATATGGCGTATGCGGCGAAGGAAGAGGATATAAAGAAGAAGAATAAGAGGAAGAAGAAGCAGCCAAAGGACGGAGGTTTAGCCATGGCTAAAAGAGAAAACCTCAAAGGTCCAAGGCTGCTTATAGATGGACCTGAGAGGGTTCGAGGACGTTGCGAATCTGTATTATTAATAATAAGCCAGCCTTGCAAATGACTAACGGTTTCCCATATTTAGGGGACATTGTTTTGTTTTTGAGGATGTTGCTTCAGATACGGAGGACATATTTAGCAAGAAATAGAAATTGTGGTTAGAGAAAAGGAAAACAAGCAAAATAGACCTAAGAAGAAACCGGTAACTATTACAGGACACAGCCTTGAAAATGAGTGATGGATTGTTTTTTTGCGAACATCACGCTACAACGCAAACCCTTGTTTTTGTCTCTCACTACTTTCCGTGCGCCGCAAGATACGTCCCCTAAAGAATTATCATGATTATAAGATGCTATAGTGCTGTGACTGTGACCACTCTACAGATCCAGGAGTCAAGAAACTGACAATGGTAAATCCATTGCTTCACAAAATCCTCAAAAGCATTAATAGAGATCATGAAATGTCAATTCGTGAACATGTGCACTTCCTGCTTGCATAAAAACCCCGTTCAGCTTCAAAATTGCATTAATCAGCTCATGATAATATTTACTTCTAGCAACTGGTTGTGTTGGTGTACATGCTCTTAGCTTAAATATATTTTAACCAGTAGAACAGAAAAAACACACAACTATTGAAAGAATTTATAAATTCACGACAAAAACATTGTTCTAGAAAATGAAAAAAAAAAAATTAATAGAACGAATTAAAGATTGAAAAGCAATGGAAGAAATGATGATAATATATCAAAATACTAATTTCATTCCCATTCGACAAGGCTGTCTTTAGCCTCATCATACTTTACAACAAACAAAACCCTTCATTTTCCACTCGCATGCTTCCTATTTTTTTTCTCTATTCATAGTAATTAATCTACACTTCATTTCCTATTGCTTTATATCATTGTTTCACTTTCTCTGGGGCTTCACCATCGTTACGGCACAACCTGAGAATATGCAGCAGCAGCTTCTTTAGTATTAACACACGTAAAGTTGTTTTGTATGTGTTATTTTCCTATAATTTACCTGATCATTCAATGAACTATCATCATAATTAGCTCCTCTTCTGCGTTTCCTGGACACTTCTGAGTCACATCCCTTCTCTTCCACTTCTTCTCTGAAATTCTGCCCTGACGCCTCTGGAGTTATAAAAACAAATGAGGTCAGGGTTTAGACTTTAAACAGATACTATCAGGCAGGTGAGAATACAAGTTCAAAACAAAAAAAAACATTCATAAGTGGGTCGGTGGGTGAATAGATATCAGACCAGATCTCATACATGTCTTTCGTAGCAACAATCATTTCTTTGATCCCCCACAGGTCATATCAACTCTTATGTTTCTGCAGCAAAAGCCTTCTAAAAGCCAATGCAAAAGATAACTTAAGTATTGATCTACTCAAAAGTATCAGCCTAGTTCTTAGATAGAATTTGAAATGTGAACATACACTAATTGGGTAACAAAAACAAGAAGAGAAGAAGCCAAAACATACAACTCCCAAGAGGAGTTCGATTCAACTAGGCTAAGGAGAATGTTACCTGCAGTGCTTTGAGCTGGATACTGATGCACCAAAGAAGTTCTCATGGATGTTCTAGTAAAACCTTTATCAGTTCCCATCGTCTCCAAATGAGCTCGTTTTTTCCCAAAGCTAACTTTCTGCCGGTAACCATTTTGTAGTACCGTAAACTACAAAAAGATAACGTCGTAAGTTTTCTCGCTATAGGTTTACAAAAACAAATGAAGAAACAGTATTAAAAAGAAAAAAAAACGAACCTGATCAGTCAATTTGTGAGAGTTAGACTGCACACCACGAGTTCTACTCAGCCTCTGAGTCTCTCCTCCCACTCCAAGCAAGGAATACAACTGCTTAACAAAAGAGTTCTCCAAAGAATCAAGATACAAGTTGTGTTTCTCATTCGTCCATCCACCACACTCATCCTGCATAAACAGTTACACAACATACTTGTCAAGAAATCAAATCACTCAGAAGAAGATTCAAATTCATTTAAAATAAATGACTTTTTCGATTTTGGCAAATGCTTACAAAGGATTGATTAGTATCATTCATCAAAATAAGATCTTTTTAGGTTAACGAGTGTAAAACCTAACACTAGCATCAGATCTGAAGCTTCCTTCCTTCCATATCTAACAATCTCAAATAAGATTACTTTCCTAAATAGATCAATTAACTATCTCTTACGTCTCAAAGGCAACAACAGAACAAATAGAAGATTCGGTTTGTTTACCAGCTTCTTCGAATCGGCATCGCCAACCGTGAGGCCGGACTCGAACGAGTTCGAGAGAGTCGACGAGTCGCTCTGAGATTCAGCCGCATCGTGATGCATCTCGAGAGAAACAGTATTCACCACCTCGTACTCATTCGCCATCGGTGCTCTCTCTCTCTCTCTCTCTCTCAACGCAAAAGAACAAAACACAAATTACTTCTCTTGCTTGAGATAGACCCCTTAAAGACAAGGAAGGGTCCACATGGCCTCGCTTTTACACGTGGCATAGTACCGCCACGTCATCAGCAGCGATGATAATATCTTGGACAAATATCTATCAGCCAGATATTTATTTTTTTCCCGGAAGGAGGTTGTGTGATTTGGATATTATTTTTCTCTTTACCGAATTTAATAGGTCAGGATTTTGATTTTGATTTTTCTTTTTACGTTCTGATTACTTTCCTTGTTTAATATGTTTGCTTTTAGGATTTATTAAACTAAATCAGATTTGGTCAGATCTTGGATAAACTTTTAGAATTAGATAACATAAAGTTAACGTCATAATAATCCATCTTAAGAACATCGTGAATCGTCATGGGGCCTTGGCTCTTTTTCAATGCACCACAAAAGTTTTTTGTTAATTCAAATAATTAGCTAGCTGTATTCATTAAAATACTAGTATCATTTTGGATTTTGGATAAAGAGATAACGCCAAATAAAAGGATTAATTATGTCTGGATTATAAATGATACTTAGTTAGAAGTTTATTGGATAAATCCTAGACATAAATGATAGTTAGAAGTTTATTGGATAAATCCTAGAAATAAACTAATTAAAATTAGCCATTGGTTTGGCCAAAGGATATTTTAATGCACTTGTTGGCGTGGCAGTGGTTGGGTCAAAAATATCTGCTACTTGTGTCCGTACCAAGAAAAATATCTGCCCTTTTACTTTGACAAACCAAGAAAAATATCTCGCCTTTCCAATGTAGTTAGTTTTACTTTTACTTTGTAAACATGTATCTAATCTTTTCATTCATGCATTCGGGATAGAATTTACTATAATATGTGACAGAGGTACGTAGAATAATTGGGATTATTTTCTTATCAAATCTTATACATTTTGTACATATGTTTAAATCTCCTGGCATGGGTGTTTTTCTTAAGAAGATCGTAGGGTTTTGTGAAATCCACATCTAATTCAATGTTGAAATGTGGGCCTAAATTTTAGAGCCCATATATACATACCCGACCAAATCCACTCACAATCATCCTATCAAAAACCTTATGGCAACCCTTAAGGTCCACTAGGTTCAGCATACATATCAATAAAATTGTTGTAAACAAATAGTTTAGAGTCCAGGCCATGTCTTATCGAGTATAAATGAATCACAATTCCTCTACTAAAATCACCGGCATCAGTGATTCAGTTACGCCTACCCATATGAAACCAATTTGAAAAATCCAAAGGAACTATGCAATTTTGGAACTGAGTAATTCGCATAAGTTCAAGCCAACTGAATACGATGTGGAGCCCATATAAGGCCCACAAGGTAAGACTTATAGAGAGGAAATACTTATAGCTACATTTGAAGCATATGTTCAACTAAGCATCTCTTATAGAGCATATGATCTGACGCACGTTGGTCAATCAGGGCTTAGTCGTTCACTACAATCCTCTTTCATAAGAAAACAATCAAAGATCTCTGGTCCACGTGGTTGGATTGCGTGTAAGAGTGCGAAACCTCCGACCTTTTTTATTCGGGCCGTTGGACTTCACATGCAATATGTATTTACTAGGAAAATATACTTATTTTGAGGAATATGTAATAGTTTATTAGACTTAACCGATATCTTGCTATGCCTCAAAGCTTAGTTTCTCCCAACAATAATTCAATTTTCTAATCCAGAGATCTCCAATTGGTATACCCTCTAAGAGCTCAACTAATCTTAGCAACTTTGAATTTTGGACACAAAATAAAGCTATAAGAAAACATATAAGCGTCATGACATTGATTCTTTTTATATCGTTTTGTCTGTTGTTTTATTCGTTTTGTTCTAGATTTATTTGTTTTTTGTATTCCGGAATAGTAAAGGAATGGTTAGAAAATGTGTGTAGTTATCTCATCACGACCTTAAAGAAGTAACTTTGATTAATTAAATCTAATAAAGGAAAGAACATGTCTTCAAAAGACTAGTAGAGTCGAGTCCATGTGAATTCTATAAGCTCACGGTTCCATTTTTTATGAATTAATGCAGCTTAGACTTTCCTAATCCAGTAGATTCTTTAAGAAAAACTAGTATTATATATGATTGAAAATAGAAATAAACGATGGGTGACACGAAGGGTCACCTGTATTGTGTACCGAGTCCATGATAAGTCCATAACAATGAAGAAACATCAATAAACAAAAGAAAATGAAAAAGATAAAATAAATTAAAGAGAAGATCACATGTGAGGATCAACACAAAGGGTTTATGTGAGTAATGGGACACCAGTACTGATATTATAATTTTTGTTGCTTCATTTTAATACTTTACGAGGTCGCTGAGTGCGCCACGTGGTAAATGTCCATCCCTTGTAGGTGCAGCAGCAAACGTGATAAAGATTCCGGAACTGATCACCCGTCGGCTCCTCCACTTTGTATACAAAAATACTGCATATTGTATAATAATTCATCTTATATATTAAAACAGAAGTCACAACCTTGATTCAAGTGTGATTTTTTTAAAAATAGACCTAATGGACCTATTCATAGAAATTCATACTATATTTTAATTCAGACTAATAATAAATATAATTTTTAAAATATTTTAATCATAGTATCTTTTGATATCTTTTCATTTTAAATATAAATATATTTATTTTAAAATTCTAACAAATCTGTTTAAAAATATTTTTACAAGATCTTCATTTTCGAAATTATATTTAAATATTTTCACTAATTTCGAAATTAGTTTAAAATATTATTATACATTAATATATTTAATTATATAAAATGAAAAATAAAAAAATCTATAACATTTTAGTTATTATATAATCATAATCAATCATATTAAATTAAAATTATTATATTGAGCTAAATATAATAAAATTGTATTAAATTTACATATTTATATATTTTATTTTCGTAATTATAAAATATTTATGTTCAAAAATAAAATCTAATATGTTGGTAAGATGGGTTAACATTATCAAACTATATAATACATGTATTTTTAAAGTTAATAATATAAAATCTTTGCAACTACTTTAATCATAATATATTTTCATTTTAAATATAATATATATTTATATATTATATTTTAAAAATTCTAATAAATCTGTGTAATATTTAAACAATAACTTAATGTATTTTAAGTTATCGTTTAGAAATAAAAATAAATAAATTATAGTCATGATCACGTTAAAATATAATTATTATACTAAAATAAATATGATAAAATTATATTCAATTGATAAATTTATAAATTTTATTTTCATAAATATAAACTATTTATTTAAAATATAATATGATGATAGAACGGCTGAAAATTAACAAACTATATAATACATGTCTAAAAATTAACATATCTTACACTTTTATATATACAATAATAAATTATCTAAAATGAATAAGCATAAAAATTTTGGTAAAAAGAAATCCAGTTTTGAAATACGGGTCAGAATTTAGCATAAATTAAATACAAAATATTTTTTAAATATATTTTCTCATGAATATATTTATTTGCTTAATAACTAAATGCAAATACAATAAGATAAATATATAATAATAAGTGGTAAATACAGAAGGTTTAAACAATTAATTAATTATAACATGTAAATTATAAAATTATTGTATTTGAAATAGTTATATAAATATTTATGTATATGATTAACATTAAAAATATATACCACTTATGTTATTATTATTTTTTTTGTAACATACCACTTATGTTCTAAAACAATAATTTATGTATAGAAAAGTGAAAACAAACACCCGTGCGGTTGCACGGGTCAAAATCTAGTATTCATTTAAATTTTATAACATTCTCTCTTTTTCTGTTTGTTTTAGACTTTTAGTATAGTATAACTCCGTCTACGGATCTTTGCAGTTATCAGTAGTGAATCATGATAATTTTTCTAGATTAATTTTAAAAAAAAATTGGTTTAAACATTCAAAAAATTTAGTCTAGACGTTCGCGCAATTAATAATTTCACATAAATAGTTTAGGGCTTATTTGTGAACTAGCCATATTTCACTAACAAATTAAGAATATGGCATTGATTTTGACGTTATTAGATCTCATAGCATTTGTGCAATATTTTTCCGGTTTTCTCCTTCTTTTGAACCAGTTGCCAGTCAAAGAAAAAAAATTGTGATCAATATTTGTGGTGATTATTGCTGGTCGCGGCGTTAGTGGTTATCAGAACGGTGATATTGGTTATCACACCGGCGGTAGTGGTGACTACGAAGATGATGAATTTTTTTTTCTTTCTAAAAAAGAATTAGGACAATATACTACAACAAGAGTGGTTAAGGATGAAACACAAGTTGTCAATCCAAAAGAAACAGTCATCTTTCATACAAAAATTAATATGACTGCAATGATCAAAGAAAGATCTAATGTTTACGGAAGAAGATAAACAGAAGAAATAGAATAGAACATTCTGCATATGGTATAGTTCATATTAATGAAATTAATAATAGTGGAAGTAGTGCTTATTCCATGTCAATCCAAATCTTCTATAAACTAAATCCAAAACATTAATCACTAAACTATAAAATAAAATATAAACCCTAATCCTAATATCAAAATATACACACAGTACATAATATGAAGCATTATTAAAATAGAGTAGTGAAAAACGAAATAGCATAGTACATATTAACGTCAACCCAAACCTTTCATAAACTAAACCCAAAACACTAATCACTAAACCCTAAAAGGAAATATAAACCCTAACCAAAATATCAAAATATGTACATAGTACATAATATAAAGCATTATCAGATAGAATAGTAACAAACGAAATAGCATAGTACATATTTTTCAAATTTTGAAATGTTTATGATTGCAGGAATGAGGTAATGCTTACCCCAACGTCAATCTAAACCTTACATAAACTAAACCCAAAACACTAATCACCAAAACCCAAAAGAAAATATAAACCTTAACCGAGATATCAAAACATGCATGTACTACATAATATGAAGCATATTAAATAAAATAGTAACAAACGAAATGACATAGTACATATTGTCCAAATAGCATAGTACAACCAAAAACTTAGGATACAAATGAGGGCACCTCGACCGTAACGCCGTCGTAAACTGTAGATTTCATGGCTATGGTGATGGTGGTTCAGTGATGAATGTGAATATGAGTGAGGTGAAAATAATTATAAAAAAGGGATACTGATTATAGAAAAAAAAAATAATCTTTAAAGAGACGATAAACACAAAATAAAGTGGAGAATTAGTGATGATGGTATTATAACGGCGTCGGAAGACAAGGTGGTAGAGATGAAAGCATATTGATGGTAGTAGTTAATCGAAGAAGAAGAAAATATTTTTTTTATCTTTTATTAACCAGTTGCTAAGGGTATTATAGTATATATTACATAAATAATGAAGGTACTTTTTTTTTTGGCTAGATATTTAATTATATTTTGTTTTGTAGCTATCCACCCCAATTTCCCAATAGTTTAACTGTAAGTCTACCCATTTATTAACATTGTGAAAAGACCTGCTTTTGCATAATGTCCGTCTACCAAATAAATCATCCGGCAAATTACAAATTTTAAAATATTAAAAGAAAAAAAAACAATATTCATCTCTTTACCGACGATGTCGATTAGAAAATCTAACGGCCAGCGTCCTTCCACTTTGCGAACCACTATTCGTTGGAATCGTAAGCGTATGATAACGATATTTATAGAAAAAAGCAGCGTTTCTCATTGGACCACGTTGTCCAATCTCTTTCGCTCACGCACGATCTGACGTCAAAGTGTTTTTAATACCTTATCGAGAATAAAATAATCCCCGCGTCCAAACAGTCGAAACTGCCCTTTATATCACGACGAGTGTCACGCCATGGACACATGTCGCTCCCTCCCTCTCTATATTCCTCAGATCTTTTTTTCTTTCTCGAAAAGGAAATATCGAAATAAAAAATAAAAATCCGAAGGTAAGGAAAATAAAAACTTTCACTGATTGGTTTCTTGTTTCAGATTCGTTGATTGGATCAGAATCATGAATTTTCCCGCCCAATATAAGCTTATGATTGGTTGTTTTGTAGAATTGTTTCAGATCCTCTGTTTTCACTCTTTGCTCTGTTTCGAATTTGATTAAAAGATCTGATTTTTATTTGTTTGTTTTACTTGAAGGATCCAAAGATTGAATTTTTAAGAGATGGGTTCTCGATTTAACTTCGTTGACGACGCAAAGCAACCAGCTTTAGGAGCTGGTGTTCCTCTGACGAGACAGAACTCTGTTTTCTCGTTAACCTTTGATGAGTTTCAGAACTCATGGGGTGGTGGGGTTGGGAAGGACTTTGGGTCCATGAACATGGACGAGCTCTTGAAGAACATTTGGACAGCTGAGGAAAGCCACTCTATAATGGCCAACAACACCAGTTTCAACAACACTTTTAATGGAGGTTTGTCTGTTGGTGTGGGAGGAGAGATTGGTGTTGGTGGGGGTTTGCAGAGACAAGGGTCAATTACTTTACCTCGTACCATTAGTCAGAAAAGAGTTGATGATGTCTGGAAAGAGCTGATGAAGGACGATGACGCTGGAAGTGGTGGTGGAGGAGCGAGTGGAGTTCCGCAGAGGCAACAGACGTTGGGGGAGATGACTCTGGAGGAGTTCTTGGTGAGAGCTGGTGTGGTTAGGGAAGAGCCTCAACAGGTGGAGAGAGTGGATAGCTTCAACGGTGGGTTCTTTGGATTTGGAGGTGATGCAGGTTTGGGTTCAGCTCGTAATGGGTTTGGTCCTAACCTGGTGAGACCGGATCTGCTGACAACTCAAACTCAGCCGTTGCAGATGCAGCAGCAGCAGCCACAGAAGGTGCATCAGCCGCAGCAACTGATACAGAAGCAGCAGGATGTAGCTTTTCCTAAACAGTCTACTATAGCGTTTTCCAACACTGTTGATTTGGTCAACCGTTCTCAACCTCCAACACAGGTGTGACGACTAAGAACCTGACTATGTTGTTATTAGATCATGTAGTTTTCATGTTTGAGGAATAAGCTCAGAGCCGGTCATAGGCTAAGCCTAATGAAACATTCGTATCATGTCTCCAAAATTTTTGAAAAAATTGTATATAGATAATCCCCCAAATTTTAAAAAAAATTATTTCAGTCTTCCAAACTATTGAAATCTTTATTAAATCGTCTATATTTCCTGACTAATAGTTTTGTATTTGTAGTTATGTTTTAGTTTATTTGACCATGGTTTGTTTTTTTGCCTTTAGGAAGTGAAGCCTTCAGTTCTTGGAGTTAGGGACAGGCCTATGAACAATAACAACCTTCTTCAGGCTGTTGATTTTAAAACAGGAGTTACGGTTGCAGCAGTATCTCCTGGAAGCCAGATGTCACCTGAGTTGACTCCAAAGAGCAACATGGATGCATCTTTGTCACCAGTTCCTTACATGTTTGGTCGAGTGAGAAAAACAGGCGCAGTCCTGGAGAAAGTGATTGAGAGGAGGCAGAAAAGGATGATTAAGAATAGGGAATCAGCTGCAAGATCCCGCGCCCGCAAGCAAGTGAGTGTCCACTTAAATTTTGGAGACTGAAGAAACCTTTAAACCACTGTCTGGTATAGGTTTTTTTACTTTTTTCATTTTGCTGTCTGACAGGCTTATACGTTGGAGTTGGAGGCAGAAGTTGCACAGCTGAAAGAGCAGAATGAAGAGTTGCAGAGGAAACAAGTGTGTCTCTGCTTCTTCCCATTGTCTATATTTTTTTTTTTCATTTGGAATATATTTTCTTGAGGTTCTGACCAATTATTTGACCAAATGTTTCGTGTAGGTTGAGATCATAGAAAAGCAGAAAAAACAGGTACTGTCTCTTGTATGCTTGAGTTGGCTAAGCTTTTAACTCTGGCCAGAAAAGTGAATTGCTATTACACAATAGTCTAAGCTTTTAGTTGAATACTGTGACTTATATAGTCTGTAAGCAACACAATGAAGTGAAGTATAACATCACATATTCACATTAAGACTAGTCCCACAAGTTTTGATATTTAACAGAGATTAGCTCATTTGTTGTTGCAGCTTCTGGAGCCGATGCGTCAGCCATGGGGATGCAAAAGGCAATGCTTGAGAAGGACACTGACAGGTCCTTGGTAGAGAGCTTGTTTATGAAGCCCTCCAAGGAGCTCAACAAAGAGCAGAAGTTATTATAGAACAACACAGAAAGTAGAAGC
Source organism: Brassica napus (assembly GCF_020379485.1). Lineage (NCBI taxonomy): Eukaryota > Viridiplantae > Streptophyta > Magnoliopsida > Brassicales > Brassicaceae > Brassica > Brassica napus. The sequence continues at coordinate 2,170,402 of NC_063434.1, read as the reverse complement.
TAGCTTTGTATGTAACTTAGGCAGGTGTTTTCTGTGGGGGTGATTGTAGGTAAATGAAGTGTGGCCTTATTTGACAAGATCAACACTCTTTTTTCTTCTTCTGTTTTCTTGAAGCGTCTTTTGGTTTTATGTTCCTGATGTAATTGATCTTGATGTTGCTTTATAGGACGTGTCAATGTCTTGAACATCTTTGTGACTTAATCATAGTGGATTTGTCTTGTAGCATATATTACCTCTGTGGACCTCTTTTTTCCTACTAATAATTTTGGGACCGTGAGACAGAGTGAATAGATTGATGGAAACATCAAGTTAATAATCAATCATGTTGTAATCTCAAACTGCTAATACAAAATGTTTTACAAAACTAACTTAAATGACAAAATTTTCTTGTAGAAGCAGTGGAGACATCTTCTAACTGTGTATCTTGATCAAGATGCCTTCAAATTCCCTCTATACTCATGGACAAGCCCTTCTGAAACACTTCTTGCTCTACCATGTCCAAACAGCTTGCTAACAATAGCTAGAGAGAAATTAGTAACAGTTGCCAGCCCCAAACTTGTAATCACGTTTCCATCTATAACAACTTCAGCTCCTTCGATCATTTGGTCACTTGCAGGCCCATCTGTGTCTGAAACGTACACAGCTGTTCTCTTCTCCTGCAACATAATCCAAATGGTGTACAGTGTTTGCTCATATCTAGAACAAAAAAAATCTTAAATTCACCTTGAGTAAACCATGCTTATGCAGGACAGTAGATGAAGAGTTAGTAGCTCCATAGATTCGCTCAGCTTCTTGTTGTTCTTTGAGTAGCTTCTTGAGAACTTTGGACTTCTGTAGACGTTCTGAGCCAGCACGGCCTCCCTAGATAATCCCATCAATAGAAAGACATCAAAAGTTAACTCACCATGTAATAAAACATCAGTAGATAGCTCTAATGATCTTGATCTCTTACAGGAAGAAGGATTAGATCATATGCTGATTCAGCAGCTTCACCAATCAATTTGTCAGTAACAATTTTAGTGCCTTGGGATGCAGTAATCCGCAAAGATCTTTCAACCGATGCAACCGTGACATCTACTTTGGCTCTTCTAAGAACATCTGAAATTGTAACCACTTCAACCTCTTCAGATCCATTGGCTACCGGCATAAGAACCTGAATTTTAGTTAACATCATTTAAAACCATTTTCACAAAAGAAGATACTTAAGAAGAAAACAAAAAATGAGTTATCATCATATCATCATATCATCATCTCATGAGATTACATGGAAGTGCATAGGTTATAGCTTCATGCTGACTTACACGAGGTGTGTGGTTTAGAGACCAGTCAATGCTATTCACCTCTTTAATCTCAGGATTCTGGAAACCATCGCGTAGAAGCTAAAACATGATTGGAAAAGAAGATTGTTACATATCAAAAAAGAATAATCCAAAACAAGTGAATAAAGATAAATACCAGAAGCTCTCCAACCGATTTGGCTGTGGTCTCTCCAAAGAGCTGGTTAGCCAGGGAAAGAGCAAACTGAAAAGAAGTGCCTGGTCCACGGCTAGTTGTAAGCTCTCCTGAGATCTGAATGTTTGTCTTAACAGCCCAAAACGTAGGCAGCTTCCCGAAAAAAGCAGGATGTCCTGTTGTCTTGCACAATGAACTAACACCAAGTTTAGAAAATGAAATCAAAATGATTAGTAACCATCTGATAATAAACTTTATACCTTCTTTCTTGTCAAAAGCCCCCAAGGAAGAAGAGTAATAGCCGGAGCCATGGAGATAGCTCCGTACAACCGCTTCTCTTCAGCTTGTCTCTTCATGATCTTCTCCAAAGCTCCACAGTCTCTCAACCTAACAGCACCAGGCATGCCTCCCTTTCCACAATTTGATAATAGATCAGACAAAAGCAGAACATAAGGAGATGATCTATAATGTCTAATTAACTTACAGGCAAAGCCACAAGATCAAAAACTTGTTCAGAACATTTCGAGATTAAGACATCAGCAAGCAGCTTGGTCCCTGATGAGCCTTCAACTTCTAGCTTCTGCTCCACGGAGGCAAGAGTGACGTCAGCACCAGCTCGCCGTAGAACGTCGACTAAGACTACAGCTTCTATCTCCTCCGTACCGTATCCAATCGGCACGAGCACCTATATAAACATGGTTTATCAATTTTCTCTCTCTCTAGGTAAATAAAGGTGGGAGCTTTAGATTCTGAGAAGGTGTAAAGGAGAGACCTTTTTGGGAATTGGCACGAGGCTAACGTCGATAATGTCTTTCGTTGTTTCCATACTTAGTGACGGCGGAGTAGCTCTGAGTATAAAGTTTCGGGCTTTCCTTTGTTTCAGTGGTGAATGAATCAGAGAGATTGAATACAAACTCGGAGGAGCAACGGTCGCTGAGATAGAGCACATCGAAGAGATGAGCATCGGCTCTGTTAGAGTTGGACTCAGCGAAGCTATCATCGAAAGAGAAAATCTCAAAGACCACAGTGACGGTTGCTAACTGCAGCTGCACGGGGAGAGAGAGAGAGAGAGAGAGAGAGAGAGAGAGAGAGCGTCTTATCTATTAACTCTACACTTCTCGAAGTAAAGCGAAGAAGACGAATGAAACGCGGTCGTGTCACAGCCGTGTTGACAGTTCGTTTACCATCGGAACTTTAGAAAAAGTATCTTATTTGGTTTGTGATAGCACCAAGGCGCCCGTGGCCCAATGGATAAGGCGTCTGACTTCTAATCAGACGATTGTGGGTTCGAGTCCCACCGGGCGTGTTCCTTACTTTATATTACTTTTTTGATTTTTGACAATTGGCCACCCAAAAATACCTGCATTATTTGAGTTAAATGTATAAACTAAATGAGTACAAATATGATTATTGACATGATTAGCTCAACCTTAAACGGTCTTTGGCCCGAGTTCATCAAGAAGAGGAAGAGCAGGGACCTTCCCTGAAGTCGATCTTGTGAGCTACACCAGCCCTTGCTGTTGACCCTAGGATCGAGATCTGTATGCTCCCTGTTGGTGATGGAATCACTATCTGTCTGTCGAATCAGTTGATTGATATCACAATGCTGAGTGTGCATTTTCACCAACCACCCTTATGTCTTTCGTTACTCTCCATTGACCATTGTCCTTTGTTTTTGCTTTCTATGTGAACAAAGTAATAATGTTTTCAACCTCTTTGTTTTGTTTGGTTTTCACTATATAATATACAACATCTAAAATAAAATATCAATCATTAAGTTTTCTAAAAAGACATGAACTTATGCATAACTAATAGACAAAAGTCCATAATATTCTCTACTAGAGGAACCTACAAATAAAATAACCTGGAGGCCCCTAATACTAACCAAACCCAGTGAACAAAAAGTAGCTGCTGAATTTTTTTTTCGTTTAGTATATTTTCGAAATAAACTAAGCGTTACATTTCAAAAATGCAAAATATTAGTATATATAATTATATTGATAGATTTTCTTGAAAAATAGATAAACCACGAGAATATAGGAAAATCTCTTCATATATTAATTTTTTTTTCAAACTGATAAAAATCCATTATAATTTTGAATATTCTGTTTTTTTTTGGAAATATTTAGCATAATTATCTAAACATCTTGTCATCAAAATATGGAAAAACAACCCTCAAATTTGAAAAAGGAAAATAACCTACAGGAAAATAAGAGATCGTGTTTTCTTATTTTTCATATATTTACTTTTTCCCCGAAGGTTTTCTCTGAAGGAAGTTGAGGTAATCGTGTGTGCTTCAGATATACTATTCTTCTCGAAGTCCTTCTGTCTCTCTCTTGCGTCAGAGTATTCAGCAATTATATTCTGTAAGTTTAATTCCGCCTCTAGTTCTCCATAAACGATCGTTCCTCTGAAACTGAAAATCTTATTTTTGGGTCAAATTATCTTTGTAAGAAGTCTTTGTATCTCACCGAGGATTAGTTCAATTAAATTGAGTTGAGTTCTATAAAAGGTTTTCTAATCAATGTATATGTCACAGGAGACAACAATGGAGAAGTCAAAAGATCTAGACAAATTTTCCGGTTTGGTTGTTCAAGGAACACCGGTTAAGCCTCAACAGCCACTGAAATTCTATGTTCGACGAAAGCCTCCTAAGCTGCTCAATAAGTTACAAAACATGGATGACTCTGCAAGTTCTGGTTCTTCAGATTTCAACACAAACAATACAACTAAAGAGGAGTCTGTGAAAAAGAGTGAAGAACCAGAAACTTTTAAAGGTAATTAAAAACCAATCCAAAATATTTAATTCAAGCTGGTGTTATCTATAGTATAGATCAATTACTTACTACGCTTTTATTTAATTTGTTGGTACAAGTCGATCTACAAAGTCTTCATGGCACACAAGGGAAGAAAAACTCTAAAGAAGAAACTGAAGAGAAAAATGCTAAGTCAACAATTCTTGAAGGTAAAAAAAATCTTACATCTACTAAGAAAAATATAGTTAGCACAAACATCTCAATATCAAACAAATATAGTTTTCACTAACACTATATATTAGAAATTTTTTAGGTTGCTAGGAATTGTCATGTATTGATCTTGTTTGTGATTGTTTTATTTGGTGAAAGATGATTCACAACATGTTAATGGAGAAAGAAAGAAGAACTATTCTGAAAAGATATCCAAAAAGAGATTCCATAGGCCAATGATTATGGAAGATGGCAAGAAACCAAGGAATCCTACCAAGCTTCAAATGAGAACTATATCTAATAAAAGGAGTAAAAAGGAGAAATGCGATGAAGATGACTATGTAGTTGAGCTTCAAACTCCAGAAAAGCAGAGTTCTCCAAAGAGAAGAAAAAACAAGGCAAAAAAGAGTGTTGCTCGAACGTTGCCATTTGATGAAGAAGTTATTTCTGGTTGTCTTGAGTTTAGTAGAAGTTGTTTGCCTAGTTTTCCAAAAGGCAAAAGGAGGATGACCACACTTCGCAGGATTGATTTTCATGTGTTGATATCACCAATCTCGTTTCCTATGCCCATTTGGAAAAAGCAATCAAAAAGGTCTAGTCGAAAGAAAAATCTGACCAGGTGGACTATGATTGCTTTATCTTATGAATGCATAGAAGAAACTTTGTCACTGGTAGAAATTCATCCAGACGATATAGGTAATCAACTATTTTTCTTTATTCTTTGTTGAAGTATATTTTTATTATATACCCATTATTTTTGATGTTGTATTAAATTTGACTATCTATACATTTCTGACAGATATAAAAAAGATGGTACCAAATCTGAGTTTGATGCATTCTAACCAGAAAATAACAGATGGTAAAACTTTTATTTTTGATAATGTTTTAAAGTGTTTATTTAAATTATTAGATAAGAATAGATGATAATAATTTTGCAATATCAGTTTATATGATTTTTTGTTATTGTGTAGGCTCCAATGAACACTTGAAAAAGGCTAAGAAAATTAGACGTCAAGATGCTTCAGTTCAGACTAAAGGTAATTAGTGTTTATACAATTTATTATATATTCATAAAATCTGATATTTTCTCCACTATATCTAGTTATATTTATTATGTATATATTGTTTTTACGTGTATACTCATAACATAATCAATTTTACAGATTTACACACTGAAGAAAAGAAAGTTATGAATAATCTAACTCTACAACTAAATTATCAAAGGGAACACAATCTTCCATCACTAGCCGATGTTCCATTACACAAAGAAGGTAACCATATTTTTTTTTTTGATTTATAAGAAAAATAATTTTGATGTTTCATTACACGGAAACCAGTTTTATATTTCAAATTATAGGAGAAAAAATCATAAAAATCTTGCAAGTAGCTATCACTTTTGATTTAAACTTTGATTTTTTTATACATTTACTACACATTAGAAGAATTAGTTAACTGTGAACACCATCATTAGATTCACCTCTACAACTATCATACAGTAGTAACATGTATAGGTATAAAACAATTGAACATTTAAAGAATAACTGTATCTAGGATAAAAAATAATAATAATAATAATAATAATAATAGGGTTCAACATGTTAACGTAAAATAAACTATGTTTTCGATTGTATATTTTTTTCTGTATTATGTTCATTTTTCATATTCTACGTATTTTCCATATGCTTATCGATTATGAATCTCATGAACTGTAATGCATCCACATTGCATATTTTCTATATAAATTTATGTAAATTAGAATGTATATTAGAATTAATCAATTTTATATCATGCTTTATATTTATATTTACATTTCACATTTCTTTATAGAACACAAACTATATTTTATTCATTTTGCAATTCATATCTAACATATAGTGGTAGGTGGTTGATTTGGTTACACATTATTAATTGTTTTTTTTTTGTTTTGGCAGATATACTTATGAGATCTGTTACTAACATAACGCCTGAACAGTCTATGAAAAAAACTACTAAAGGTGTTGCCAAGTTAATCAAGGAGATGGAGAAATTGAATATCAATCGAAGAGTAACAACTTTGGGCAAGGCAAAGAAAAAACTGGTTATTGCAAAAGTGAATCTTGATCCCGAAACCATTAAAGAGTGGGAGTTATTAATGGAAAACGATTTTCCACATCAATCATATTCCAATGAGGAAAATACAGAGTCCAAGTGGAAAGGAGAACGAGAGATCTTTCAAAGCCGGATAGAACTTTTCATCAATCGGATGCATCTTCTACAAGGTACATTGTTATTATTTGTAAGATATTTTGTTAGCAAAAAATTTGTGCATTTAACTATGTTAGTGGTTCTATTTTGTAGGCAATAGGAAATTTAAACAATGGAAAGGTTCGGTTGTTGATTCAGTGGTTGGAGTATTTTTGACACAAAATGTTTCCGACTACCTCTCAAGGTAAAATCTGAATTAATTTACAAAACTTTGATATGAAATATGTTTTGCTCTAACAACTATTTTCTACAGCAATGCTTTCATGAGTGTTGCTGCAAAATTTCCGGTGGATGCAAAAGAAAGTTTGGAAAGCTTAGCATATTTCATCGAGGAACCTCAAGAGGTTAATAACTTGGTTGCTAATGGTCAAATACCAATTCAGAATGAGAAGGATGATGCTAAAAGCTCAATTGGATCTTTCTCCTTACAAGAAAATTTAGAGCAACATGAGAAAGATGCAAAAAGAAAAAACAAAAAAACAGGTATCATGGAAGATGAGAGTGTTGATTGGGAGAGTTTGAGAAAAATCTACACAAAAGAAGGATTTAGGGATACAATACATATGGACACTGTTGATTGGAATGCTGTAAGATTATCTGATCAACAAGTTCTTGCTGACACCATCATGAAACGAGGACAGCATAATGGTCTTGCAAGAAAAATCTTGGTAAGAAACTATTTTTGTTTAAAGTCTTGGTGATATATTATTTTAGAGACACTAATATGTCTTTATTTTTTTACTTTCTAAAGAAATTTCTCAACGACGAAGCAAAACAAAATGGAACCGTGGATCTTGAATGGCTTCGAGATGCTCCTTCTGACTTAGTGAAGTATGTTTGTGTTGATTTCTTTTATGTTATTTAAGCTTTATGTTGGAAAAAGTCACTAAAACTTTTGTATTATCAGGAGATATCTATTGGAGATAGAAGGAATAGGGCTAAAGAGTGCCGAATGCGTGCGACTTTTAGGACTTAAACATTCAGCTTTTCCGGTACGAAATAAAATTATTAAAAATTCATATCTATAATCTACTTGTTATCTTTTAACGATCATTATCTCTTGGATGTGTATAGGTTGATACAAATGTTGGACGTATAGCAGTTCGGCTTGGTTGGGTTCCTCTTGAACCTTTGCCAGAGGGTGTTCAGTTGCATCAATTATTTCAGTTAAGTATTTTTTTTATTTAAATTTTAGATTTATATAAGCAACTAACACTTTACTCTTTTTTTTCAATTAGGTATCCTTCAATGGATTCAATTCAAAAATATCTTTGGCCACGACTATGTAAACTACCTCAAGAAACACTGTAAGTTTAAATTTATTTATAACAAACTAAAGTTTAAATTTATTTATAACAAACTAATCATTTATGATATCATATAGACACATGTACTGATTATCTTAGTCCTTTTATTCTTATAGGTACGAGTTACATTATCAGATGATAACATTTGGAAAGGTGCACCTAACAAACAAACCTTTTCATTATGATATTTTTCAGTTAAATACATATCAGTACTCATCTGGACTAAATCTTGTAAACCACAGGTTTTCTGTACGAAGGTTATTCCTAACTGTAATGCATGCCCGATGAAATCAGAATGCAAATATTTTGCAAGTGCATACGTCAGGTTACACTCTTTCTTCTATACATTAGGATAATACGAGTATCAGTTGATGATGTTGGTCATTGCACGTCTCTTTACCATTGCCTATGTACACAAAAATAAGAAATATGTTACTTTATTTAATTTTCTTGACAATAACAAACTTGAAAAGTCTCATTTGTTAGTTACATAATTACACAGAATTTTGCAAACAAAACAAAGCTCTCTTTAAACCGTATCTAGTTCTCAAAAGGCAGCCATATAACCAAAGACAAATTATTTTAACAGAAGTTGACTTACGTTTATTTTTTCTCTTTCAGTTCCAAAGTTCTTCTCGAGGGTCCTGAACAGAAGACACAAGAGTCCCAAGAGTTCCAAGAGTCCCAAGAGTTCCAAGAGTCCCAAGAGTCACAAACTTCATATTGTCATGATAATGATGCAAAGATGACATCAAAGATAAACTCGATTGAAGAATGCGTTTCCACTGAATGCAGTAATCAAACTAACTGTTGTGAGCCAATAGTTGAGTTTCCCACTTCTCCAGCTAGAGAAATTCCCGAGTTGCCAGACATTGAGGATACTCCTTGCAGAAGTTCTTGTCGGTCTAATGCTGCAATACCTGGAATCGATATCGACATTGATGCATTTAAACAAAACGTGGTGGATGCATTTAAGAAAATTGGAACGATGTTCAACGGTTCTAATGACGAGATTTCAAAAGCATTAGCAGTCATGACCCAGGAGAATGCATGCATTCCAATGAAGTTGCCTCGTAAAACAAAGTACTATGACAGATTAAGAACTGAACATGTGGTGTAAGTATTTTTTTTATATACGTTTGCAAGATTATCATATTATGGGAGTTTATGTAATCTAATTGTCTGTTTTGCAGATATGTGCTTCCTGATAAACATGAGCTTCTCAATGATGTAAGTATAAATACATACAATATAATACTAAAAATTTGCATTATATTTGAATTTTTATTCTATTTTATGTTATAGTTTGAGAGAAGAGAACGTGATGATCCTAGTCCATATCTTCTTGCTCTTTGGCAACCAGGTACGAACACACAAAACTTTATCATCATTCACATAAAGCATAAACTAAGCTTTTTATCCGATTTTTTTTTTCTAGGTGAAACGTCAAACTCGTTCATGCCACCAAAGAAGAAATGTGACTCAGATGGAACAAACCTCTGCGTGATTAAGACTTGTTCTTATTGTTGGAATTTACGAGAAGAAAGTTCAAACACTTACCGTGGAACAATTCTGGTAAAAACTGAATTAAAAGACTTATCATTCTAAATTTCTAATAACTCTATTGACTTGAACTTACATGGATCAATGCAAATTGAACAGATCCCTTGTAGAACAGCAATGCAAGGAGGTTTCCCACTTAATGGCACATACTTTCAAACCAATGAGGTAAGTTTATTTTTTCTGCATTGTATTGGTTTTCACTGAACTGAAAAGTGTTTTTTTCCAGGTTTTTGCAGATCATGAGACGAGTTTAGAACCTATTGTGTTTTCTAGAGAGTTATGTAATGGGTTGGAGAAGCGTGCGCTATATTGTGGTTCATCAGTGTCATCCATTTTTCGGTTGTTAGAGGAAACAAGAACTCGACTATGTTTTTGGACTGGTAACAAACGTTGTCTAGTTTTGAGTTTTATTTAATTATTAAGTTGAAATATATGAATAACAATATGATGGTGTGATGTGCAGGATTTGTATGCATGAGAGGATTTGATAGAAAGCAACGAACTCCAGAAGGACTCGTCCGCAGACTTCACACCCCACCCGACGAGAGAGGAGAAAAGCACATGAGAGACTGATCAATTTGTTTCTTTTATTATTAGTATTTTCTTTAGTTATCAAAGACATTGAAAAAACTCTTTTTTAGTAGTAAACAAGTTTTTCTTTTCATCTCATATATTTTGTTCAAAATGACGTTAGATATGTTCATCTTCATACCATTTAGCAATAGAGTATAGAGATACATACCATGATCTTTCAAATATCACATGGAAATAAAACCTGGTTACACAACAATAAAAAGTCCCTTCATTTGAAAACACAAAGCTCAAGCTCAAGAACAAACAATCGACCGTTTCAGCATCTCTACAATGACATCAAAGTTAGATACTTATAAAGTCAAACGAGCTTACCAGAAGAGCAACACGAGACACTAGCTGAAATGGCGCGAGGGGAGAGCATAGAGAGGAGTGAACAGCGAACCCATGTCTCCTCCTTGTCTCTCTGTCGAATCTCTCCACCGTATACTCAAGCTGATCAGGTTTGGGCCTCAACTACTATGGGCTTTTTGTTATTTCTTCAGCCCACAAGCCCAAATGCCAAAGACGCGTAACCGACAAAAACCGTTGATAATTAAACAAGAGGGAAGGGCAATTCCGTCAAATCACCGGTTTACAGGTCCCGGTCTAGTCCATCCATATAAAACCAATCAATCTCCCTCGGTGGCCTTCGTCGTTTCCCATAAGACTCACCGAGTCGACTCGTTTCCCCCAAATCACCCGCCGGCATCACAACCACCTGAGAGCCCTTCGTCAACCCAAGCTCGGATTTCTCCATGGAGATTTCCTCTGCTGAATCCGAATCGCTATCCATCTCTGGCGCGGCCGCTTCTTCCGAGGTCGCATCGGAATCGTCGGTATCTTCTCCCTCGTCCTCCTCCCTCTCCGCTTCGAGCCAGGCCTCTCCCACCGCCTTCTCCGCCGTGGATCCCGCGTCTGCGACGGCCACAGCTTCCAGATACGTTGATGATGACGAAGACGAGGAGGACGTTTGCAGGATCTGCAGAAACCCGGGGGAAGCGGATAATCCGCTTCGGTACCCGTGCGCTTGCAGCGGGAGCATCAAGTTCGTGCATCAGGATTGTCTCCTTCAGTGGCTTAATCATAGCAACGCTCGTCAATGCGAGGTCTCCGTTTGGTTTATAAATTGATTATTTAGGGTTCTTGATTGGTGCTTATGGTTCTTGATTGAAATTAATATAATTGATTAAATCTTGAAGTTAGTTGTTTACATATAACAGAAGGCTTCCTTATTATTGAAGTTCATGATTGATATGATTGAATCTTGTTGTTGATTTTAATCTTTGTAGGTTTGTAAGCATCCGTTTTCGTTCTCACCAGTGTATGCTGAGAATGCTCCAACGAGGCTCCCTTTCCAGGAGTTTGTAGTTGGGATCGCGATGAAAGCTTGCCACGTGTTGCAGTTCTTTCTCCGGTTGAGTTTCGTGCTTTCTGTGTGGCTTCTCACCATTCCCTTTATTACGTTTTGGATTTGGCGGTTGGCTTTTGTGAGGAGCTTTGGTGAAGCTCAGAGGCTGTTCTTAAGCCACATCTCCACCACCGTGATTCTCACCGACTGTTTGCACGGGTTCTTGCTCTCGGCTAGCATTGTCTTCATTTTCCTCGGGGCGACTTCGTTGAGGGATTACTTTAGGCATTTGCGGGAGTTGGGAGGACAGGATGAGAGAGAAGATGAAGGGGAGAGGAACGGTGTTCGTGCTGCGAGGAGACCTGCTGGGCAGGGTAATAGGAACCTTGCTGGAGAGGGGAATGTTGAAGATGCTGGAGATCAGGGTGCGGGTGTTGGTCAGGTCAATAGAAGGAATCCTGAAAATGTTCTGGCGAGGTTGGATATACAAGCGGCTCGTCTCGAGGCTCAGGTTGAACAAATGTTTGATGGTTTGGATGACGCTGATGGTGCTGAAGATGTTCCGTTTGACGAGCTGGTTGGAATGCAGGGTCCGGTGTTTCATTTGGTTGAGAATGCCTTTACTGTAAGTTTGAATGTTTCTCCTCCTGTGGATTTATTTTGTTTTCTCTTGTCGTTCTCTTTTGTCCTCACATTAAAATCTTCATTTTTTTGCAGGTTCTGGCAAGCAATATGATATTCCTTGGGGTTGTGATCTTTGTGCCTTTCACTTTAGGACGGGTTATATTGTATCATCTGTCGTGGCTTTTTGCTGCTGCTAGAGGCCCTGCCCTGACCGCATCAATGCATTTTATTGACTCAGCATTGGAAAATACAACTCTGAAGAGTGCGTTGACTTCTGTCTCAAATTTGACTAACGAGGGCCAAGAAAATGGACTGGTTGGTCAGCTCTCAGAAATGGTGAAAGTCAACGGAAGTGAACTGAACGGGGTAAACAGTACTCTATCTGTTGCTGCTGATCTCTTAAAAGGTTCTGTTACAGGATCGTCCAAGCTATCTGATGTGACAACGCTGACTGTTGGGTACATGTTTATAGTCTTTCTGGTTTTCCTTTACCTCGGGATCATTGCACTGATTCGTTATGCCAAGGGTGAGCCACTGACTGTTGGGAGATTCTATGGTATCGCTTCAATGGTAGAAGCCGTACCATCACTCCTTAGACAATTCTTGGCAGCAATGAGGCATCTGATGACTATGATTAAAGTTGCCTTTCTATTGGTCATCGAGCTTGGAGTCTTCCCGCTGATGTGTGGGTGGTGGCTAGATGTTTGCACGGTTAGGATGTTTGGTAAAACAATGTCTCACAGAGTACAGTTTCTATCAATTTCTCCTCTGGCAAGCTCACTTGTTCATTGGGTTGTTGGAATCATGTACATGCTGCAAATAAGCATCTTCGTTAGCCTTCTTCGAGGGGTACTGTGTTTTCCTTGGTCACAATTTTAACTGGAAAGAGGTTTATCTCTTCTGCTATCTAATATTGTTTTCTACTCTTGTATAAATTGCAGGTTCTTCGCCCTGGAGTCTTGTATTTCCTTCGTGATCCCGCAGATCCTAATTATAATCCATTCCGAGATTTGATTGATGATCCAGTACACAAGCATGCTCGGAGGGTTTTGTTATCTGTTGCAGTTTACGGTAGTTTGATTGTCATGCTGGTATTTTTACCAGTCAAGCTAGCTATCCGGATGGCTCCTTCAATCTTCCCGCTCGACATATCGTAAGTAATATTGGCTTATCTTCGTTTTTGGAGATCTTATGTTTGAGTAACTTTTCTAACTTTGGATATATGCAGTGTATCCGACCCATTCACTGAGATTCCGGCCGACATGCTTCTGTTTCAAATATGCATACCATTTATCATCGAGCATTTCAGACTTCGGACCACAATCAAGTCCCTTCTACGCTGCTGGTTCACAGCCGTCGGTTGGGCCCTTGGTTTGACAGACTTCCTCTTACCAAGACCAGAGGACAACGTTGGTCAGGACAATGGAATTGGTGAACCAGGAAGGCAGAACAGAGCACAGGTCGGTGGACCTGACAGGGCCATAGCTGCGCTTCCAGCAGCTGATGACCCTAACAGAAATCTTCCCCGTGCCGGTAATGTCAACGCCGGTGAGGAATATGAAGATGATGAAGAACAATCTGATACAGAGTAAGTTACTTGCGTTAGAATGGCATTAAAGTTTTTCTTGATGTTTGGAATTTTCACATGCTTGGTATATATAGAAGATTCTTAAATGAACGTCATGTTTTTAGCAGGTACAACTTTGTGATCCGGATAATCCTTCTACTACTTTATGCATGGGTTACTCTGCTTCTCTTCAATTCGGCATTGATAGTCGTTCCAGTTTCTCTCGGGCGTGCTCTGTTCAGTGCCATCCCAGTTCTCCCAATAACGCATGGCATCAAATGCAATGGTAAATATGTGTTTAGATTTGATCTTCTTCTTCATTCTTCTAAAAGGAATCACAATTTTAACAGAATCTTCTCCTAAATCTATAGATCTGTATGCTTTCGTTATTGGCACATATGCCTTTTGGACTGCCATATCTGGGGGAAGGTATGCTATCGAGCATGTCAAGTCGAGGAGGACTTCAGTCTTGCTTAACCAAATATGGAAATGGTGTGGGATTGTCTTCAAGAGCTCGGTACTATTAGCAATATGGGTAAGTGGTTTTGCGCTGTTGTTTTCTACTCTGAATTTGAGATACTCCAAACTCACTTGACTCTTGATTCTGTGTTTTGAAATTGGTGACTGAACAGGTTTTTATCATTCCGGTACTGATCGGACTTCTGTTTGAGCTTTTGGTGATCGTCCCAATGAGAGTCCCAGTAGATGAAAGTCCTGTCTTCCTTCTGTATCAAGATTGGGCTCTTGGCCTCATCTTTTTGAAGATCTGGACTAGACTGGTAAGTATTTATTTCCATTAGCTATTTTTTTACCGCATAATAATTATATATCTTGTCACTTAAAGAAGGACGACCATGGACAGGTAATGTTGGATCATATGCTTCCGATAATGGATGATAGCTGGAGAGCAAAGTTTGAGAGAGTAAGAGAAGATGGATTCTCGAGGCTTCAAGGGTTGTGGGTACTGAGAGAGATTGTATTCCCGATTGTAATGAAGCTTCTAACGGCATTATGCGTTCCCTACGTTCTGGCCAGAGGAGTGTTCCCGATGCTCGGCTATCCACTAGTTGTGAACTCGGCGGTCTACAGATTCGCTTGGATAGGTTGTCTCTCGGTGAGCCTCTTTTGCTTCTGCGCAAAGAGATGCCACGTCTGGTTCAGAAACCTTCACAACTCCATCCGTGATGACCGTTACCTCATTGGTCGGAGGCTCCATAACTTTGGGGAAGCTGCCTTGGCTAACCAAAACCTAAACCAGAGCAGTGAGGATGCTGGAGGAGATGGTGGGGTTTTGATAGGACGTGAGGGAGATGCGGATACTGGACTAAGGCTCAGACGTGCGATCCAACAAGAAGCTTAGAAAAGAGTAGTGTTGTGTCAGGTGGTGAACCAAACAACAGTTGGAAACTGGTCACTGAGTCCGTTTAACATTTGTGTACTTCTACTTAATCCGTAAGGGATTGGCTTTAAAAGATTTTTTATTTGTCGATGTGTAAATTATATATATCCGTTTCTCCTTTTTGTGTGTGTTATTAAAACTGAAAGATCTTTAGAAATAAGTTTATAACGCTTCGTTAGTTCATATTTCTATTGTAATGTTTTTGGAAAACGATTGTTTTTTTTTTGCAAATTCTAATTTCTTTGCCTAGTGCATGCAAAGCCGTAAGGGATGGCTCGGTTAGATCACTTATCTAACAAGTTATCGTAAGCACAGATGAAAAAATTAAGTGTCAGTTGAAATACTATTGTTGGTCCATACCCTTGCGTTGCTGTAATGCACTTTTATCTCTCATCTCTTTATTAGTGCATCATGTAACTGTAAGCCTTGAGGATCAGATTCGTTGATCTTGCTATTGGATTTTCTCTTGTTTTTAGCTTTTTTTTTCCTGGAAAAAAACTAAAAGATCTTCATAAACACCGCTTTGGTAGGCACGAAACAAATATTCCAAAACATGTGAAAAGCGAGAGATCCAAGTCCAACGACACAAAAGAAAAGGACAATGGTTCGTGTAATGAGGTGTCAAGTTACAGTTGACATAATAAATCTTGTAACAATATATATGTTATGTCGCAGCTCCATTGGAACAGCATCGTTAGTATATCTAATTGAATATAGTTTTTACAGGTCAAATCTTATCATAATGCTAGTCGATTAAGATACTTTTTACAAACATATGAGCGAATGCTGGCCATGACTTGCAAGTAACACTAAATAAGTTTGTAAACACGACTCTTAGAGCAGCCCCATTAGAGGTTTTAGACAGGTTCATGGGCTCAGTATCATAGGGCCGGACCATTAAAAATAAAGATTAAATGGGTTATTTCTCGCGACCCGCCCCTTACGAGTGACCCCGTCCGATACGGGTTCACACCACGTGTCGCGAATTGATTGGAGACGCGGCGTCGACGTCACGCGGTGGAAAGGGGAGAGAGATTCATTTCTCTCTTTTGTCTCGAAAACTCTAGGGTTTCTTCCTCCCGGCGAAACCCCGTGCGACGACGATCTCTGTCCCTATTTCTCGAATTTGCTCCATCGATTCGACGAGTTATTGTCTCCTCTACTAACAGAGGTGGGTCTCGACTGGAATCTCCTTTATATTGATGTCGTTTTGGTTTCGAAATCGAGTTAGGGGAAATTTCAATTTTTTTTTTTACGATTTAGGGTTCGAAATCGAGAAGGGTTTTGATTTAATGCTGTATTACCTCGTCTACGGGTTCGATTTATAGTTTTAAGGTTCGATTCTCGCGGATTGGAAATCGAAAAGGGTTTTTCGAGTTAGGGTTCAAAATAGAATTTGGGGGTTTCGATAAGTGGGTTTAGATCTTGTACTGGGTTCGATTCACGGTTTTGACTACTTTTGTCTCAATCGATTCACGGTTTTGATTATTTTTGATTCAATAGAAAAGGGTTAATCAATTTCATTTCTCTGTTTCAGATGGATCCCTCAGCCGAGATAACAGATTTTAAGAGGAAGCAGGAGTTCATCGACCACCTGTACAACGTTGCCGATTCGTCATATGGGATGCCGACAAGCTGTCCGTGTGGTGGTAGAATCATCGACGAGGTTCGGGTGAAGGAGGAGTACGACACGCGTCCCGGGAAGCGCTTCTTCAGCTGCATAAACTACGAGGTAACCCACATCATTCGCATTCCCTTCATTAATCTCACATGTCTTATTATGTTGTCTAAATTTTCTAGTTAAATATGTTGTCTGACTGATGTTTCCGTGGTTTAACCAAGGCTGATGGGTTGCATTACCGTCAGCCTTGGGTTATAGGTGTCCAGGAGGAGATGGTACGCATGCGTGAGCGTGTGGATGAGGCTGTTGAGATCATCAAATGTGTGCCCATTCTCACTAAACAGATCGACAGTCTTGAGGTTTGTGAACACTTTTTATCTCTTTGGGTGATCATCAAATTTGAGATCATCAAATTTGTGAACACTTTTTACGTTTTTATAAGTGAGTTACAAGTTTTCTTTATCTCTTATGTAGGCACAGGTTAAGAGGCTCACATTGCTGCTTGATAAGCTCACTGGTGACGTCTATAACCTCACAGTCCAGGCGGCTGCTCTGGAGAAGGCCTGTTTCGACTGAAACAGAACAGGTAAACTTTCAACTCGAGTAGGAACTGTTTCCGTGTGGAACTTGAGTAGGAACTGTTTCCGTGTAGAGTAGAAACTGAGACTTAACTAGGAACTTGAGTAGGAACTGTCTATAATACATTAGGAACTTGAGTAGGAACTGTTTCCGTGTAGAGTAGAAACTGAGACTTAACTAGGAACTCGAGTAGGAACTGTTTCCGTGTGGTTACTTGCTTCCTCTGGTTGAACTGAGAGTTAACTTGTTCATTAAATATCTAGAGTAGGGAGTGTAGTAGTACTTCATTAAATATCTAGTACTAGTTTGGTTCCTCTGGTTGGTTGCTGTGATGAATGCGCTTAAATTGCTGTGTCTTAAACGTTTTAGAGTTTTTTAGAATTGATTTGATGTGTAATGAATGTCTGTGAACAAGTTGTTGTCTAATTAAGTGTAATGAATGTTTGGTAGTTAGGAAACCACCCGTAACTCAAACGCAAGTAGTTCTTTAAAAAATACATAATCCTTTTTAAAACTTCTAACAAACAACAAAACACAACCCCAAACCAAAATGGATACGTTTTCACAAAGTTCTCCCGGTTTTGTGAACCTATTATCTTCCCAGTCCAGTAAAACCGTAGAAGTAGGGTCGTCTGAGGTTCCTAAACCGGCTGGTGAAAGGAGAAAGTGGACGACTCAAGAAGACATTATCCTCATCAGTGCCTGGTTAAACACAAGCAAAGATCCCATAGTTAGTAACCAGCAGAAACTAGGGTCGTTTTGGAGAAGAATAGAGGATTACTTTAATGCAAGCGCTCAGCTAGGTGGCTTTCTACCTAGAGAGTGGAGTCAGTGTAAGCAGAGGTGGGGAAGGGTGAATGAACAAGTGTGTAAATTTGTGGGAAGCTATGAGGCAGCATTGAAGGAGCAATCAAGTGGGCAGAACGAGAACGATGTCATGAAGTCAGCTCATGACATCTTCTTTAACGACCACCAGGCGAAGTTTGCACTTGAACACGCGTGGAGGGAGCTGAGGTATGATCAGAAGTGGAGATCGAACTCTATATCAAGAGATGGTGGAAAGGCGAAAATGAAGGAAGCTGCGGAGACGGTGCCTGACTCGGATGAGGCTAGGCCTCCTGGCGTTAAGGCTTGCAAAGCAGCCAAACGCAAGAAGCCTGGCAATGAAGCTGCATTTGATCGCCTGGAGATCATTCTAGAGAAGAAACAGAATATTTCGAAACAGAAAATACTTGATCGTCTCCTCTCTAAGAACATAGCTACTCTAACTGAAGCTGAGGTCGCTTTGAAGGACAAACTTGTTTCTGAGATGCTTTAGGTTGTTTAGTTGAAAATTTCTTGAACTCTTTGTTTGCTTCTTTACTTGCTTTGATAATTTTACAACTGCTTTTGTTGACTTGAAACTTATATTCTTCTGTGTTATTTTGCAGGTGAAAGGATCTGTGGGGCCGTTGGTCACGGGCATATGGGAGATAAAGTCTGGACTTGATGGGTTTTGTAGGTGTCACGGGTATTGTAGTAGTAGTAGTTCACGGGTTGTTCATGTAGTTGTAGTACTACATGTATCTTTTGGGTCGCAGCAGGTCAGTGTTTGTACTAGACACTAGTGATGAACTTGGTGTCACGGATTGTAATATGAAGTGTAGTATTTTGTTTGTCTCTACACTTCACGGGACTTGTAAAAGTTTGTTATAAAAAGGACAAGTATTTCATGTCTCTCATATATGTTCTCTTCTCTCTAACATGTGTTTATGTTCTCTTCTCTCAAATGCCAAAGCATAGTTCTCTTCTCTGTATCTACAAATCATAGTTCTCTCAAGGTCGATACCCCTCCATCTTGTTCTCTCAAACCATCCGCCTTACTCTTGTTCTCTCAAACCAGCTGCCTCACTCTTGTTCTGTCGAACCAGCCAACCACTAGACACTCGCCGACTACAAAATCGAGTGACCAAGTAAAATCTAAAATTCTTTGTTTTGTTATCTATAGTCTGTAATTAATGTTCCACATATAAGTTATAATTAAAAACGAAAAAATGAAATTCCAAGATTTATTGAAAAAAAAAAAATTAAGGTTCCACATATAAGTTATAATTAAAAACGAAAATATGACATTCCAAGATTTATTTTTTTTTTTAAAATTAATGTTATAATTAAAAACGAAAATATGATATTCCAAGAGATATTTAAATTAAAATTTAATGTTCCACATATAAGTTATAATTAAAAACGAATATATGAAATTCGTAGAGATATTTAAAATATTTGTTTTTTTCAGTTATGACATCCTCAGAGTCAGATGGCGTTGATGAAGCCTTTGAAGATATGTTTGACGAAGAATTTGATAATATCATCGACTCCCTACTAGATGTTCAAACCAACAAGCCCAAAAAAAGAGCTTATATTGAAAGAGATCGGGAACAAGGACACATTCAACTATGGAACGACTATTTCCACGAAAATCCCACTTACCCGCCGGTGATGTTTAGGCGGCGTTTTCGAATGAACAAACCCTTGTTCCTCCGCATTGTTGATCGCCTTACTACTGAAGTTCCATACTTTCAGCAAAGAAGAAATGCTCACGGCAGGTACGGCCTATCACCACTTCAAAAATGTACTGCAGCTATACGTATGCTCGCATATGGTCAATCTGGAGATACGTATGACGAATATCTTCGACTTGGTGAAAGTACTGCACTTTTATGTTTAGAACATTTCACTAATGGGATAGTACAATTGTTTGGAGTTGAGTATCTAAGAACACCAACACCGGAAGATCTTCAACGATTACTCGACATTGGCGAGAAGCGCGGGTTTCCCGGGATGATAGGCAGCATTGATTGTATGCATTGGCAGTGGAAGAACTGTCCAACGGCTTGGAGAGGCCAATACACCCGTGGTTCAGGAAAACCAACAATTGTCTTAGAGGCTGTGGCATCAGAAGATCTTTGGATATGGCACGCATTTTTCGGATTACCAGGTACCCTCAACGATATCAATGTTCTTGATCGGTCACCAGTTTTTGATGATATACTGCAAGGTCGAGCCCCTAAAGTTAAATTCAAGGTCAACAACCACACTTACCGTATGGCGTACTACCTTACTGACGGAATTTATCCGAATTGGTCAACATTTATCCAATCCATCCCACTTCCTCAAGGTCCTAAAGCTGAGCTATTTGCCCAACGTCAAGAATCCACCAGAAAAGATGTCGAACGTGCTTTCGGGGTTTTGCAATCGAGGTTTGCAATAGTTAAAAACCCTGCTCTACTATGGGACAAGGAAAAGATAGGGAAAATTATGAGAACTTGTGTCATATTGCACAATATGATAGTGGAGGACGAACGAGACGGATACAGTCTTACTGATACATCTGAGTTCGAGTCAGGAGAGTCAAGCAGAGGTTCGAAGGTCAAAACGAGAGAAAGTTTGCATGCACATAATATGCTAGGCATGCGCAATGAACTTCGGGATTCAGGAAAACATGATAGGTTGAAAGCTGATTTAGTTGAAAATGTATGGCAAAAATTCGGTAATGAATAATCTTTCTATGTTCATCAATTATCAATGTAATGAATAAAATTTTATAAATTATTATATTTTATTCATGTATTAAAAAAAAAATCAAAACTAAATTTTTTTAAAAAAACTATTATTTTAATTCCTATGAACCCCTTCTTCGGGTTCACTAATGGAGAAGTACAAAATCAAGAAGTTCATCACTATTCATGGTCCCACCATAAATATATTAAAAAATTGGTATGAACCCCAAAGGGGGGTTCACCAATGTAGATGCTCTTACATCTTCGAATAAGAACTAACTTGTTTTTAATTAAAGAAAGAACAGAACTTGCTTAAAAGAAACGTTACGAATGAGCCTCTAGAAAAACAAATTGTCAACAGATAAATCAAAGAAAATATGTAAAATACAAATGACATATCGTAGTGTTAATAATCGGGAAAAGTGCCAATTTCGACCCAAACTATTTCAGTCGTGCCAAATACGACCCGAACAATTGATCAGTGCCAAATACGACCTCAACTCAATTATAATTCAAAAAACTTACCCGAACTTCTTAAAACGTGCCTAAATCTACATTGACTCTAACAGAAGTTAGTCAACCGTTAACAAGATAAAACGACGTCGTTTGATATACGAGGAAAAGTGCCAATTTCGACCCCAACACTCTCAATCGTGCCAAATAAGACCCGAACAAATGGTCAGTGCCAAAAACGACCTCAACTCAATTATAATTTAAAAAAAAATTATCCAATTTTTTCTAAAACGTGTCTAAATCTACATTAACTCTAACAGAAGTTAATCAACTTTTAACAAAGATAAGACGATGTTTTGATATATGTATTTTTTTAAAAAATATGTTTATTTCGGGATTCAAATCTGTGCGTGTACCAACACACAATCGAATGTATCACTATTCTAACTGCATTAAACTTGGTCAATAATCATAATTTAACAGCTAAGCTAATATGCGAAAATGTGACACGCGCACGCGTAAGTCTGACTTTTTCCGACCTTATCACCAACTAACTCTCGAAAGTCAAACTCAATCTTAACTCTTACGTTTTACTTCAGACTCAAATCCAACGGCTGAGATCTTCCTAAAACCCATCTCTACTAGGTTTATATCCTAATGCTTTCTCTTTCATCTTTCTCAACTCATTCCGCCTAGAATCTCTCGCCCACAGTTTTTTTCTCTCTCTATCTCACTCGCCGTCGCAGGCTTCGCCGCCGGCAAGCTCCTACCTTTTTCATCTTCCCTCTCCTCTGATATATCCCCACAAAAAAACTCACAAAAAAAGATAAAAAAATCTCTTAGCTTCATTGTTCCTTTTGTTCCTTCATTTCGATTTGGTTTCAGTCAGCTAATAAACGAGAGGGGAGGGAAGAGTTAAATCAAAAACCCCCCAAAAAAAAATCAAAAAAGTTTCAAAAAACCCAAAAAAAAAGAGAATGGCTCAGGTTCAGACAACGGTGGCCCCGGCAACTCATTTCGGAACGACGTCGCTTTACGTAGGTGATCTGGATCTCAACGTGACGGACTCGCAGCTCTTCGAAGCCTTTAGCCAAATGGGCCAAGTGGTGTCTGTTCGAGTCTGCAGAGACTCACCCACTCGCAGATCCCTCGGCTATGGTTATGTTAACTTCACCAATCCACCAGATGGTAATAATAAGCCTTGTGAATTAGAAATGTTGATCCTTTGTGTGTAATGCTACTTACTTTTTTTTTGTCGTGTTCTGTGTTTGCAGCTGCAAGAGCAATCCAGGAACTCAATTACATACCTCTCTATGGGAAACCTATAAGGGTTATGTATTCTCATCGTGATCCTAGTGTTCGCCTCAGTGGCGCTGGTAACATTTTCATCAAGGTACACTCTTTGTCTCTGTCCTAACCTCTGATGTAAGAAGAGATGATTGTTAAGTAAAATATCATTGTTCAAACTTGTGTGTTTAAACAGTTTAGTTTTAGATTGGTTAAAATTAGCCTAAATCAATCTAAAATTCTAAATTAGTCTAAATCTATTAAATTAGCTTAAATCGATCTAAATTAGTCTAAATCTGTTAAGTTAGTCAAATCCACAAATTTGTCTAGTTTTTCGTATATATAATTTTATAATTCATCAAATTAATTTTTTACTTAAAACTCAAAACTAAAATATCTAATATAAGTGTAATTATGTATAAAATAAATCAATAATTTGTTAACCTGTCACTCTAGTTACCGTCTAGCAATTTTTTGAACAATGGAGATATTGAATCTTGTTTTATTACTTTGAAAGTTGTGAAATAAGTAGTTTTTTTTGCCCTTTAGTCGTGTGTTTTGTTTTGTTTGGTTTCTTTCTTGCTAAACCTGGCTACAAATTTGCAGAATCTGGACCAGTCCATCGACCACAAAGCACTACACGATACATTTTCAACCTTCGGGAACATCGTGTCGTGCAAGGTAGCCGTGGATGCTTCAGGCCAGTCAAAAGGCTACGGCTTCGTGCAATACGCCGACGAAGAGTCTGCTCAGAAAGCCATTGAGAAACTCAACGGCATGTTGCTAAACGACAAGCAAGTGTACGTTGGTCCGTTCCTTAGAAAACAAGAAAGAGACTCCACCGCAAACAAAACTAAATTCACCAACGTCTACGTGAAGAATCTCGCGGAGAGTACTACAGATGATGACTTGAAGAACGCTTTCGCGGAGTATGGTGAGATAACGAGCGCTGTGGTGATGAAAGATGGAGAAGGAGGGAAGTCTAAGGGGTTTGGTTTTGTCAACTTCGAAAACGCTGATGATGCTGCCAAGGCTGTGGAGTCTTTGAATGGGAAGATGTTTGATGATAAGGAGTGGTATGTTGGTAGAGCGCAGAAGAAGTCTGAGAGGGAGACGGAGCTAAGGGTTCGTCGTGAAGAGAGTTTGAGGGAAGCTGCGGAGAGGTTTCAGAGTTCGAATTTGTATGTGAAGAATTTGGATTCTAGCGTTTCTGATGAGACACTCAAAGAGATGTTTTCTCCTTTTGGTACCGTTACATCTTGCAAGGTTCGGTATCCTTTCTCTCTTTGATCTGCAGTGAATTGAATCTTTTGTTTAGGGATGGGATTTTGAACCGAACCAGCAGAACCGAAATTTTCGGTTAGTTCAGTTAGGAGTTCGGTTCGATTCGGTAGGTTATTTGAAAAGGTTTGGTTTTCGGTTCGACAATCGCTTACAAAATTAACCGAACTTATCTGAAATTTTAACAAAATTAAACCAAAATATAACCGAACCCACATGCCTACTTTTTTTTTCTAAATAATATATATATATTTTTAAACATGACAGGTGATGTGTGATCCTAATGGAATAAACAAAGGGTCTGGCTTTGTTGCTTTCTCAACTCCTGAAGAAGCAACAGAAGCTGTAAGTCAGTTATATTCTCTTGTTGAGTATACGTATGAGGGAAGACTGTTGAGTATATGTGTGAGGGAAGACACTCTCATTGATACTTAAAAGTGGAATGTTTTGTACAGATGTCACAGATGAGTGGGAAAATGGTGGAAGGCAAGCCACTCTATGTTGCTATTGCACAGAGGAAGGAAGACAGAAGGGTCAGACTACAGGTTTTGCTTCCTCTTGGAATCATCCCCTCATCTTTGTGATAATACCAAATACTCATATACTTTGTGTGTACATGATGTGAACAGGCTCAGTTTTCTCAAGTGAGGCCAGTTGCAATGCCGCCATCCGCTGGTCCTCGCATGCCAATGTTTCCCCCTGGTATTGGACAACAAATGTTCTACGGTCAGGCCCCTCCTAACATGATTCCTCCTCAGGTAATCTCTTACAAAGATATTTGTCTATTGGTAATTAATTCACTTGTTTAGGTGCTTCTAATTCACACTATAAGGTTACAACCTCAGCTCTATAGTTAGAGCATCTCCATCCATAGATAATAAGAAAATTAAAAGAAAAGAAAAGTTCAGAGAATTAAGAGAGAGAGACAAGGATAATTATCTCAAAAGGTAAGAAACTATGGTAACACATGCCTATTTCTAATTGGTTCAACTTACCAAAAATAATTAATTTTAGCTAGATAACTAGATTAATGTTAAAATATTGTTATAAACAAGTTAAGATTTAAGAACCCCTATTTGAGAAAGTTGCTAATGGGGTTGCTCTTAGCTCTATTCACGCTTGAGTCTTTCCCAAATCTATTTCAAAACTGTTGGGATAACACTAACTTGTGGTTTGTGTAATGCAACAGCCTGGGTATGGATACCAACAGCAGCTTGTTCCTGGAATGAGACCTGGTGGTAGGGGACCTGTACCCAATTACTTCATGCCTATGGTTCAGCAACAGCAGCGTATTGGAGGAGGAGGAAGACGCCCTGGAGGGATCCAACAGTCCCAGCACCAAGTTCCCATGATGCAGCAGCACCAGGTTCTTTCAATAAAAACTGTTTTGGCTTACTCATCTCTCTTTATTATAAAAGTTTGATTGTATGATTTGGGTGGGTGATCAGATGCATCCAAGGGGTCGGATGTTACGGTATTCTCAAGGGCGTGGCAGTGGTGGTGATGTAGCTCCATATGACATGGGCAACAACAACAACATCACAATGCCTATTGGAGCTTTGGCTTCAAATCTGGCTAACGCGTCTCCAGAGCAGCAGAGGACGGTGAGAGACTCTCTAAAAATACCAATAGAGAGTTTTGCGTTTGTCTAACTCTGCTGTGTGTGTGTGTGTGCAGATGCTGGGTGAGAATCTGTACCCGTTGGTGGAGCAGCTTGAAGCAGAGTCTGCAGCCAAAGTGACTGGGATGCTTTTGGAGATGGACCAGACGGAAGTGCTCCATCTCTTGGAGTCGCCAGAAGCTCTCAAGGACAAAGTTGCAGAGGCTATGGATGTTCTCAGGAGCGTCGCTGCTGGTGGTGCAGCCGAGCAGCTCGCTTCCTTGAACCTCTCGTAAACTTCTTTATCCAGTCTCTCTCCCATACAATTACATTTGCAGTTGTTTTCTCCTTGTTCCGTTTGTCTTCCCCATAACTTGTGCTTTTGTGTGGTTTATCAAACTTTCTTTAAATTTCAAAAAAATAAAAAAAATATCTGCTATGCTTTTGCTCAACCTTATGATATTTGTATCATCATCTCTCAAGATACAATTTATTCTATTAAAACAACAATATGACTTATTGATATAGGTTTGGTCCAACTATTTTAATATAACTATTTAAAAAAATTACTAATCACTTAAAAAAATATTATACCAAAAAACATAAATATAACTAAAAATACAAATGTAAAATGAAATTTCTGAAAATGTAAAACAGAAAATATACAGGCCAGAATTTAGTCAGCACTAAAATATACATGATTTGATCACTATTGTGTGTGAGTGTGACAACTAGATATTACACTCATGGTACGTACTTGGTAGTTTAAGGCTTGTGTCCAAAGTTGCTATAGATATTATTTCTGATTTCAACGGTCAGGACATAAAAATCCAACAGGAGTTAAAAGCCAAAACAGAGTTCTAGTTAGGGTGGGTTCCCTACCTATCACCCCAACTTGTCTACTTTTACCACCCAATCAAAAACGCTTTCTCCTTCTTCTCTTTCTCTCAAAGTTTCAACCTTTGTTTCTCTCAGATTTCATCATCAAAAAATAATTGTTTTTTTTAGTTGGAATCCGTGAGAAACAGATTATGGGTTCCATCACTCTGCCCATAACTAGACTTCCACTACTCAACCCGACTTCTTCTTCATCATTTTCACTTCCTCCTCCTCCTCTCTCTAATCCTCGTCGTCGCTCCACTTTTTCACCGTTACTCATCACCGCCTCTGCCGTCTTCGCAGCTCCTTCTGATGTTAATAACTCTGTTCCTGTGAGTGCTTATTCACCCTTTTCATCTTTAAAAATAAAAACTTTGCTTGTTTGATCGTGTAAGATTTGTTTCAGGCTAAAAACGGAGGTTACACAGTTGGTGATTTCATGACAGGGAGACAGCATCTGCATGTCGTTAAGCCCTCAACATCCGTCGATGATGGTAATCATGCTATACATGACAAGAATCTTCCTTGTAATAATATCTACCGAACATGTAGTCCCTATAATTTGTCTTTATCCTCGAAATTGTAACAGCATTGGAACTTCTGGTTGAGAAGAAAGTCACAGGATTGCCTGTAATTGATGATGATTGGAATCTGGTATAGCTTTTCTCTTTTTTTTTTTTCTCTCCTTCTCTGCTTATTTTTTTAAAGTATGCTTTTGAATAACAAGCTCGTGATTAACCATAAGTCATTTTAATATGCTTTTTTTATCTGTACAAGATTTTTACTTACTCCTCTGCTGTAATTTCCCCTTGCAGGTTGGCGTTGTTTCTGATTACGACTTGCTTGCGCTCGACTCCATCTCTGGTAATAATTTTTTAGAATCTTCTGTTGGTTTCTTTTTGCATAGTTTATGGTTTTGGCATCATTTTATCAGACAATGAATACGTTAATCAGTTACAAAGGAGATAAAAGGCTCAGAATTCGTTTTGTAGGATCTCAGTTCTTGACTATAGGTGGATCTTAGTATTGTAAGAACATAGTTTTCTTGCTTTGTTCGGTTTATGGATATGTTTGATGAAGCAACTTAACCTTTTTTTTTAATGGAACTATAGGGCGCAGCAGCCAAAATGATACAAACATGTTCCCTAACGTCGATAGTTCATGGAAAGTACGTTTCTACTTTTTTCCATCTTGTTTGCTATTTAGCTATATGTCTCAGGACTAGTGTGTTTTTCCCCAACTCTCCTGGAAATTATATGATATTTGTACCTTTTTTTTTTGTTGCCAGACGTTTAACGAACTACAGAAGCTGATAAGCAAGACACATGGACAAGTGGTTGGAGATTTGATGACGCCTTCTCCTCTGGTTGTCCGTGGCTCTACCAATTTAGAAGATGCAGCCAGGTATTCAAGCAACAACATCTATAGACATTTTTAAAAAATCTTTGAAAGTAACATTTCTTACAAATATCTGTAACCATTTGTTGTCTCCAGGTTGCTTCTGGAAACAAAGTTCCGAAGATTACCAGTCGTTGATTCAGATGGAAAACTGGTTAGAGAATCTCAGACTCACAATCTTCTCTTCTTATTATTACTTTTTCAGTTTGATTTGATCTGATATTGGTCCTTTTTTTTTGCTTGCTCCCGACAAAGATTGGGATCCTGACAAGGGGGAACGTTGTTAGGGCTGCACTGCAGATCAAGCGGGAAACTGAGAACTCAACATAGCTAGCAGTTATAAAACAGAAACCTTAAATCTGCCATATAGTTAATAGCAAACCTGTTTATTCCATTGATAAAAGTAATATAATCTTATAACCACCAAACACAACGACCAAACAGAATTTGAACTACTTTCATATGTTTTTGCTTCTACATACAAAAAAAAAAAAAATCAAATTCATATTAGTATCACATGACATGCGTAAAATCCCAAACGAAAATTGATAAATCAAACCAACTCAAAAATGATCTTATAACGATCTGCTACATTTCAGTAGTCTCAAACTCAAAAAGCACAAGTTAACTGGATCATCATGAGCTAAACTCTTCTATGAAGCTGCTTAAGTCATTATAAGAAGACCCTCCTTCTTCCACAGCGACTTTAGCCATCTCAGCCAGTTTCTTTGCCCTTCCGCGCCTCTCCTCGGCCTCTTCCCCTACCAACACTTCCCTCACCGCTTTCTCCACACTCTCTCTGCCAATGAAATCTCCCATACTCGCATGTTTCTTGGTTCCCACGCTAACTCCCGTTCTGAGCACTTGCGTTACCAATATCTCGTTATAGAACTGCTCCGCCCCAACCGGCCACGTCACCATCGGAAGCCCTGCAGCCACTCCTTCAAGAACCGAGTTCCAGCCGCAATGGGTCACGAACACACCGGTTGCTTGGTGGTCAAGTATCATCACCTGTGGAGCCCATCCTCTTATTATCATTCCTCTCCCTTTCACCCTCTCTTCAAACCCTTCTGGTAACCATTCTTCTTCGCCTGTTTCATATAAAGACATAGAAACCGAACATAGGCTGTTATTTTTTTCAAACATAACTCCAGTACTTTAGTATAACCTATTGTGAACAAACAATAATTTAACGGATTTAGACTAATTTAAATCGATTTAAACCAGTTTTAAACGGTTTAACCCGATTTAGAATGATGTAAACCGATTTGAGTCGTATAAATATGATTTTAAGAAAAAATGTTTCAGTTAGGATTTAGAACCATGGTATAAACTATTGTGAACAGACAATCAATGCATGTGTTTTTGTTTATCAGTACCTTTACTTTCACCACGTTTTCTCACAACCCAAATGAAACTTGCGCCACAAGCTTCTAACCCTGCAGCGATCTCTATCAACTGCTCGTTCTTGATGTAAGCAACGCTCCCAAATGAAACGTAAATAACTGAATCTTGTTTCTTGGAGTTAAGCCATTTGAGACATTCAACCTCGTCAATGCTCGCTTTCTTTCCTCTCTTAGCCTTCTCCTCAAATCCTCTGTTCTGAACCGAGAGCGGACCAATATGCCAAGCTCTCGTCACTCCAGAGCCCTTGTAAAAATCCGCGTATTCAGGTTCTAGCTCGTAGAAGCTATTCACGACAACACCCGAGCTCTTCACTTCAGATTCTATAACCTCGATCAGAAACTTCCCCATATCGGTTTCTTCGTCGAGGTCTCTCATCTGTCCTTGAGTCATCGTAATGTCCCCAGGGAGATCGGGGACCTTAAATGGCTCACTGATCATTTTTGGTTTATGCATTCTTCTGATGCAATGTTCAGAGCATAATGAGAAGTAGCCAGTGCCGTGGAACACAAGTCTTGGCACGTTGAACTTCTCAGCAGCTTCTGTGGCCCACGGGAAGAACATGTCGGCGATAAGACAGCTTGGTCTCGTTGTCTCGAGAATCTTCTCAAGCTGGTCTTTGAAAAACCTCATGGACGCAAAGAATTTTAACATCATGGTTTGTCTTTCGTCAGGGTTGTTGTTTGATGTGAAAAAATCAGGGTTTTCGCATCCTTCTGGTAACCCCAGCTGCACGCAAGGGAAGTCGATGATCTGGATCTCGATTTTGAGACCAGGGTTCAGGCTCTTGAATGTGTTGATGGGTTTTTGGAGGATCTTGGCGTTGAGAGGTGTGGTGATGATTGTGGATTTGGCTCCTCTGCTGGAGAAAAGCTTAGCCATGTCTAGGGTTGGTATCATGTGGCCATACCCCATGAAAGGGAAGAACATAACATGGAGTTTATGAGAATCACTACACATTTTTGGCATTAGTCGAAACGAAAATTTTAGAGAAGTGAAAGATTCTGAAGCTTGTAAAAGAGTTGAATGGTTGTAGAAGCTTAAAATGTAGTTCTCTCTATTTATAACAGACTGAAACTCACTGGTCGAGTAGATCTGACATCTTTACAGACGTCACTTGTTATGGTCTAGAATCAATTTTCAAGGCCTATATATGGAACCAAAATCTAGTTTTAACTTAAAAACTCAATGTCAAAATCTAGAGATAGTATTAAACTTTGATGCAACTAAGAGTGTAGTTGACTAATATAATAATATAATATGAGATGTTGCTGCAAGTTTGGCTGACACAATCCATAGAAAATCATTAAAGGTCTATTCAGAGCC
Source organism: Brassica napus (assembly GCF_020379485.1). NCBI lineage: Eukaryota > Viridiplantae > Streptophyta > Magnoliopsida > Brassicales > Brassicaceae > Brassica > Brassica napus. Next base: position 2,139,992 of record NC_063434.1, on the reverse strand, counting down.
GGGTTTGTACAAGAGTTCTATGAAACATTGGTATGGGGCTCCACTCTATTGTCCCCCACTTCCAATTTTTTATACGTAGGTAATATTTATGTAAGTCATTGTCTACCGCTCAATAGTGACACTGGTGAGTAGGTTATTCTACCATTTGTATTTCATTTCTTTTCTTACTTGCTACTCAGCATAATACAAAATATTATGTGGATCTCAGGTAGTTGATTTAAATGATGCTCCGCAAATATTATTAAAAAAAATAAAAGCACTTATTTTTGGGTGCGAATGGTAACGTGGACAGTTTACACCTAAACTGGAGTAAATTAAAGTAAAAATAAAGTGGAAAGATATACTCTTGCTTTTGTAGGGTAGAAAAAAGTGGAAACAACAAATAAAAGATTCCTTCTCTTAGAGTATTGGATGTAACTGAGTGAAACTGAGTAAATATTTTACCTTTTTTTTTGCTAAATTGTAAATATCATAGATGAAAAAAAAATTTTACAAAGTAAAAATCTTAGTTCTGCACCATCTTGGCAAAAAAAGAATAAAAACAAAATGGGACAAAAGAATAAAAACCCACAAAAAATAGCTAAGCTAATCTTATCTCAACCAAAGGGTCATGAGAGACCTGAAGCGTTTGTTGTGTCTCCTGGAAGAAACGATGTTTCTGATCTCCCTGTCTATACCATGAAACACAATAGATGGTGGCATTGATTTCTGATTGTGGACCAAGTTGTTTCTCTTTCCAAATATGGTAAATATTTTACTCTTTAACTTTTGTTACACTAAACCAAGCCATCCGGTCACACTCTTTAAAATTGCAAAACGAAACTTGCGACAATGTCTTTCAGCTTTTTCTCTTTAGAATCTATAGTTTTGTTCATAATTATTTTAGATGTTGTTTAAAATACAATTAATTATTAAATTTTTATTTTTAAATAAGGCCCTTTAATTCACAGGTCCGCCGTCCGCCTCTGGGTCTATGATCATTAAAGGTCTATATGATAGTTAAATTATAGGGTAACGTAGATTTTAACTGGATACAACATGTATATGATATCACACAAGCATGTAACAAGGCAATGTCTCTCCATTCTTGCTGTCAAGAAGCACTCATCTTAAACTGTATCTTTCACGAGATCTGTTAATGATTGTGAAATTTTGACAAATATAATTCAGAACCGACTAACATCTAAGTTTGTGCAGGTTCTTAAAAAAAAGTCAAATCTCACACAAGCATATCGCTTGGACTCAAGTCTAGAAAATACTAAATCTTAAAATTTCTTAGAGATATAAAAAAGAGAAATACCCTAAGATATCAATAAAAAAGTTTTTGTCACAAATATAGATTCTAAAGATCAAAATGATCAAAATATTTCATTAAAGAGGTAAATATACATTTATACTCGTAGGGTTAACTAATCCAAACTTTAGAGTTTAGAGTCAAGGGGTGTGGATTTGAGATTGAAAATAAAAAAAATTATAGAATAAAAAATAAATATTAAGAATTTGAAAATAAAAATTTTAAAAATAGTTTTAAAAAATGTTTTCGAATTAGAAAAAAAAAATTTGAAAAAAAAAAATCTTGAAAAACAAAAATTTCAAAAAAAAATTATAAAAAGTTCAAATTTGAAAACATATAATTTAAAACTATAAATTTATATATATATATATATATATATATCTAGGGTATTATGGTTTTTTTACTTATTAAATGAAACATTTTGGTCATTTTATTCTTTGTGGTCTACTTTTGAAAAGTTCTATTTAGGAGAATTACACTATAAAAAAAGCTTTTGGATTCATAGTGGGAATGAAAAATCTTTGAAACTAAAAATCACCAAAACGGATTAGAAAACGGTAATGACAATGCATGGATTAACTTTTATTTCCTTGTTTACTACGTTAGGTTTAATCTTATTTTCTAAATGAACTGAACTCATGTATGAAGTTGTTTAGATCGTTAAAAGAAGACCCTCCTTCTGCCACAGCAGCTTTAGCCATCTCCGCCAGTTTCTTAATCCGTATCCTCCTCTCCTCCGCCTCTTCCCAAGCCAAAACCTCTCTCACAGCCTTCTCTACTTTCTCTCTGCTAATGATCTCATCTCCCATATTCTTCACATGCTTTGTGGCTCCAACGCTCACTCCCGTTCTCAGTACTTGTGTAACCAGTTTCTCGTTATAGAACTGCTCCGCTCCGATAGGCCATGTCACCATCGGTAGCCCTGCAGCCACTCCTTCAAGAAGTGAGTTCCAGCCACAATGAGTCACGAACCCACCGGTTGCTTGGTGCTCAAGTATCAGCACCTGTGGAGCCCATCCTTTTATTATCATCCCTCTCCCTTTGACCCTCTCTTCAAACCCTTCTGGTAACCATTCTTCTTTGTCGTCGTCGCCTGTGCTTTTCCTCACAACCCAGATGAAACTTGCGCCGGAAGCTTCTAACCCTGCAGCGATCTCTACCAGTTGCTTGTTCTTGAAGCAAGCAACGCTCCCAAATGAAATGTAAATGACTGAATCTTTTTCCTTGGAGTCAAGCCATTTAAGGCATTGAACCTCATCAATGCTCGCTTTCTTTCCTCTCTCAGCCTTCTCCTCAAATCCTCTGTTTGTAATAGAGAGCGGGCCGATTTGCCACGCTCTCTTCGCTACAAATCTCTTGAAAAAATCAGCGTATTCAGGTTCAAGCTCGTAGAAGCTGTTCACTATAACACCTGTGCTCTTCGTTTCTGACTCTCTCACGTCCAAAAGAAACTTTGCCATCTCGGACTCGCTGTTTATGATCTGTTCTCGAGTTATCTCTATGTCACCGGGGAGGTCAGGGATTACAAAAGGCTCGCTACTCGAAGCTACTTTGTTCTGTGGTTTATGCACTTTCATGCAATAATTAGCGCACAAAGAGAAGTAGCCAGTACCGTGGAACACAAGTCTTGGCACGTGACACTTCTCAGCAACTTGGGTAGACCATGGGAAGAACATGTCGGCGATAAGACAGTCTGGTCTCGTTGTCTGGAGGAGTTTCTCAAGCTGGTCTTTGAAAAACCTTGTCGACGATAAGAACTTGAAAGCTATGTTCTCTCTACCAGGGTTGTTGCTTGAGGTGAAGAAATCAACGTTCTCGCATCCTTCTGGTAACCCCAGCTGCACGCAAGGGAATTCGAATATGTGGATGTCGATGATTTCGAGACTAGGGTTCTGGTTCTTGAATACGTCTATGGGTTTTTGGAAGATCTTGGAGTTGAGAGGAGTGGTGATGATTGTGGATTTGACTCCTTTGCTGGAGAAAAGCTTTGCCATGTCTAGAGTTGGTATCATGTGGCCATAAGCCATGTATGGGAAGAACATAACATGGAGCTTATGGTGAGGATTCCTACTCATTTTTGTTTGGCTTTGGTTAACAAAAATGAGAAATTAAAGATTCTGAAAATCTTATGGTTTTAACAGCATCATCATAGTCTCTTAAATAGTCATTAAATAATATTAAAATGTTTTTTTAAAAGTAGTTTGATTATGCTCAATTTTAGACTAGTCACTGAGAATCAAACATGTGGTAGATAGTATCAAATTTTGATTGAAAGTCTCTTTGTAAAAGAGAAGTTTATGAGAAACTTTGAATTTGAAACCATCACTGATGGCCTAAGAGACTTGCATGATCCTATTTGTTGTTATAAAACGTGTAAAACTCCACTGTCCACACGTAAGGTTGGTGGGATCAGATCACCTTGGGCAATGACTTCTGACGTATGCAACTACGTCACTTGTTTTGGTTTCTTTGATACTTCCTCGGTCAACTTGTTACAGTTTGTCGGAATCTATGACCAGGTTTCAGAGATCTTTTGGAAGCAAACTCTAGGTTTATTTCTATCGGCGAGACCAAGATCTTGTCTACATACGTTGTTTGTTTGAATGTTTATACATGTTACACTTTAGTAAGTGAGAATAGTCTTATTAGTGGTTAATACAATTTGACTAGTCGCCTGGCGTCCTAACCTTGATAATACATGTTGTTTAGTATAACTTTTCTCGAAGCATTGGGTCTTTACGTTAGAGAATGGTAAGCAATATTGTAAATCGTTTTTGACTCAAGAAAGTAACTCAAAACCAACACAACAATCGTTTTTTACTCGATAACATTTGTTAACTTAGAAAATATATCAAGTTCTTGTTCCTTGTTCTTTTTGCATTCTGACCAACTTAAGCTCATCCATCAACCTGTTCACCTCAAGATCTGAAGACCCTCCTTCTCTCACCGCATCTTTAGCCATAACAGCTAACTGCTTAGCTCGTTTCCTCATCTCATCTCCAACCATCACTTCCCTTACCGCTATATTAACTTTCTCTCTGGTAATGAAATCTCCCGAACCTTTCACCATCTTCTTTACTCCCACACTCACTCCTGTTTTCAACACTTGTGTCACCAACTTCTCGTTGTAGAACTGCTCAGCTCCAATGGGCCATGTCACCATTGGTAGGCCTGATGCTGCACCTTCTAGAAGCGAGTTCCATCCACAATGCGTCAAAAACCCTCCTATTGCTTGGTGGTCTAGTATAAGCACTTGTGGCGCCCATCCACGTATTATCAGTCCTTGTCCTTTCGTCCTCTCTTCAAACCCCTCCGGTAACCACTCTACCTTCTCCCCTATTCACACCACACATGTTGTTTAGTCAGAACACAAAATATATTATTTTATTTTTTATTAACATTTTTCTATTATTCAAACTAGAAATGGTACGAATAGAACAACTAACAAAAATTAAATTTATATGATACGTACCTTGGCTACCACTTCTGTTAACCACCCATACAAAACCATGTCCTGACATCTCCAAGCCAGCTGCAATCTCAATCAGCTGCTCGTCGTCGAAGCTAGACATGGTTCCAAAGGACAAGTAAATAACAGATTCACATCTCTTGGAGTCAAGCCATTTCAAACACTCATGCTCATCAATGCTAGCCTTTTTGCCCCTCTCTGCTTTCTCCTTGAACTCTCTGTTCCCTAAAGAAAGCGGACCGATGTCCCAAGCCCTTTTCGCCACATGGGTCTTGAAAAAATCGGCATAAGCAGGTTCAAGGTCGTAGAAGCTGTTCACCAACACACCAAAGCTGTCTCTCTCTGAATCTCTTATTTCCTTCATAAACTTCCCCATGACAGATTCTTCTTCTTTCTCTATCACCTGTTCATCTGTAATGACAACGTCTCCTGGTAGCTCAGGGATCACAAAGGGCTCAGAGCTAGAAGCTACGTTCTTGTAAGGCTTGTGGAGCCTTAGGCAATGAGAAGCACATAAAGAGAAGTAGCCTGTTCCGTGGAAGACAAGTCTAGGTACATTAAACTTCTCAGCTACTTTGGTCGCCCAAGGGAAGAACATGTTGGCTACAAAACAGTCTGGTTTCACTGTCTCGAGAAGCTCTTCTAACTGCTCTTTGAAATATTCCATTGCTAGTAAAAACTTCATATTCAAGTTACCTTTGGTTAGGTCATGGTTAGAGAAGATGAAGTCGGTGTTCTCGCATCCTTCGGGTAAGCCCAGCTCTGTGCAAGGGAAGTTGAGGATCTGAAGTTTGATGTCTTCGAGTTCAGGATTCTCGTCGTTGAATGAGTTGATGGGTTTCTCGAAGAGTTTTGAGTTGAGAGGAGTGGTGAGGATGGTGGACTTAGCTCCTTTGGTGGCGAAGAGCTTGGCCATGTCTAGAGTTGGTATCATGTGGCCATGAGCCATGTAAGGGAAGAAGAAGATATGGAGCTTAGAGGAGGCGGCTACACCAGAAGTTCCCATGATTTGGCTGCTGAGAAAACAAGAAATGGGTTTTGTAAGAGCCAAGTAGAAACTTCTCAGTTCTTGTTTTTTTTTTCTTAAAATTGTGAGATTGAATGTTTGTGGATCAAAGAGATAATGAATTTGTATTTATATAAATAATAATTTGGTTTTGGAGCCTGCCAAGCAGGACGCAAGGAAAGAGAGTAAAGCTTTGGCAGCTAACGCTTGGCTGATATGGAAAACATGATATTTTTAGGGCCATTGACTAATGTTGACTTTGACTCAATTGAATATTTTTTTCTTGGTAAAAACTCAATGGAATTTCTTTTTTAAAATATCAATATAATTACCTTTTTATCAAATATTTTGATGAAATGAAGGAGAAAAAAAATGAAAACGGCTCTTATTAATTTTTGTTTAGGCTTATGAAGTTTAACAGTTTTTTTTGCAAGATTAGTTTTGATATATAAAAAATACAAATAAAATTATCTTTATCTAATTAAAAATCTGCAATATAACTTCTAGAAAGGAAGTTGAAAAACTCACGTCACGGCATTCGTCATTTTCTTCTAGTCGTCGTCTTTAGTGTTCTTTCTCCAAAACAATTTAATAAATAGAACTAGGGCCGGCCCGCCCTACGGGCGGGAAGTTATAATAAAAATTATTTTATATAAATTTATATTAATTTTATTAAATATTTTAAATCAGATTGAAAACAATATTATAAATACTGAAAAAATTGAGATCATATTGTTATTTTTAATAAATATTTCTGGTTTTGAATTAAAATGACAGTAGCCTTCATTATTCTTTATGTTAGAGAATACAAAATTAATTTGTTCAAAAACAAAAATACAAAATTAACAAAAATAATTCAGAATATGTAATAATTCAGTAGCCTTCATATTTACTTAACAATTTAAAGTATTAATCTTGTGTTGGTTGACAGACTCGAAGGCAATATCTTCTCAAATTATTATTCTCAAACATTAATAACGGATATGTTTATTTTTAATGCGTCTTGTTTTTTTTTTAATTTTTTTTTCAAATATGTTTAAGGTCATTGTATAATTTAATTTTATCATTTTTGTTATAGTTTTTTATTTAATAAAAATACAATTTCATTCTCATGTGAATCTAATTTTCGTTTATTTGGTAGTTGAAATCACATTATTAATGTCTATATGATGTGATTTTATTTTGGATTTAAAAATATTTCAGTATGTTTAATTTGTTATTATATATTTTTTCTAAAAAGAAAAAATATTTTAAATGAAAATTTGTATTTATAATTTATATTGAAAACCTGAAACCAACACCAAATCAAAAATTATATTAGACTTGTTTTTTCTTAACTTTGAACCAAGCTAAGTAATATAAATCAGTTTATGATGGGATTAATAAGGGTAATATGATCTTGTGAAAGATTTGATCATATTCCTTTTTTTTGTTTTGATCAAAAGATTTGATCATATTCCCTATCCCTAATCTTACGTATTAAACATTTTTCCTGTTTTGACAAATACCTTGCATTAATTAACTTTTATTTGTAACAGAGACAATACTTGAGAGAATTATAACATGGCAAACCTTTGAACAAAAAAACAAATAAATAACATGGCAAGCCCGTGCCAGCTTGTAACTTACATTTATGTTGCCATTTAATAAATACTTTTCCATCTTCATAGGCTTCTGTTGATAGCTCTCGATTTTCTGTATCTCTTAGAACTTCCGATTCCTCTTTCCTCTTTAATGGTAGAACTAAAATTTTAAATTTCCACATCTCTCACTAAAAAAATAATGAAGATTATGTATTTCTCTCTCTGTAACAACCACTTTTCTTCTTATCCTTCTTTTCTTTTCACTTTAAACTTCACCATCAAAGTCTTTGTACAGAGGAATATATCATCTTATAAGCTTTAAAAACGTTTTTTTCTGAAAAGAATCTACCCCAAGACTGGTCTCCTAAGATGGCATGACTTGCAGAGATGATGATGTTTCCTCAATTGATCTCTAAGTTCCAAATCGCTCAACATCGGATTCAAACGTGTGGAAAGTTTTTGTGTTATTATGATTGTGAAGAATGAAATTGCATTTACGGATACAATCTAACCTATTTATAATTGCAGATTCACCGAGTGGAAGAAAAGAGGATGCAATGAATGTGAAAACATGGAAGGAGTGGGGGGAGATGGAGTTAATTGGGAAGTTAATGAGAGTGATTGAATGCATATGAGATCCGTAACGTTCCAGGTTTTCTAAGGCAAGTAAGTAGCTACGCGAACTTACACCGACGGCGGTTTCCACCATAGATTGCCCGGTTTTCTAACTCTCGTAACCCACCCGGATCCTCCATAGTCAGTTGGTTAAGAGGAGCCCTGGTGTTTCTTTGAGAAAGCGTAGGAGATAGTTGTCTGAACCGCTACACCTACTTAACCAATGCTCTATAGCCCAAATATATGAAACCCACGACCTATTCTGTTAAGCCCAAATCAATTCTTAATATGAAAACCCAACAATGACACTATCGAAAGAGTAAAATGAAGTCTCGACACGTGTCATCACCTAAAGAGACTAATTAGTGACGTGGACTCCCAGGAGAGTCACCAACATATTTATATATATATAGATATATTGTAAGTAAAGCCCAAAACGTTTGGGCCTTATCTTGCTTAGCGAAAAGCTAAACCTTCCTGGGCCTAAACCGAAACCATCCGGTTAAGGCATGTTCCTTCGATTTGACAATTGTATCCGGTACGAGTTCATCGTCTCCAAGCTAATTTCAGCAAAATCCCTTTTGATTAATTTCGTTGACAGTCAAAGCAAAATCAATCAATCAATCACTCATGCCCAACGATAAAGAAGAATTGGAAGAAGACTCCTACGTTTGGGACAACGATACGCAGCTCTACATCCATCAAAGGTATACGTCTCTTTCCAAATCTATAAACTTTTTTTTACAAATCGCCATAACCCTAACTTTGCTTTAGCTTTGATAGTAATAACTTTACTTAAGTTTAGATGCTTAGTTCCATGAAATTAACAACTCTCCCCTTGTGCTTGGCCAATGTTTGTTGAAAAAGTGTATTCCTTTCTTGGATGCTAACACATTTTTTGATTCTTACTAATTGCAGTAGTGGGTTTTATCATGACCCAGTTGCTGGTTGGTACTATTGTAGCAAAGATGGTCTCTACTACAAGCATGAAAACGGTGAATATGTCCCCTTGGAACATGACGAGTCTAACGTGAACCCTCTTGTACATATTGTCACTTCTGAAGAGGACTCTGGCCGAAAAGATTCTCCTGCTCAGGCTGAAGTCTCACTGTGTAATCCTGGAGAAACAGAAACTCTTTTAGGTAAATTTACTTGTAAGAGTTAAGGTAAAGTGTTGCAATGCATAACATTTATGATTGATAGCTGATAGGCATGTTGTTTGCTCGAAAGAGCCAACAGGGTGCTCAAATGACCATGAACTTGAACACCTTCAACGACCTTCCTTATGGTAACTTCTATATTTCATTTTCATGGAAAGTAATATATGTTTTCTCATCATATGGTTTGTGATTTGTGAAACTTTTTTATCATTTGGATAAGGGTGGAAGATACACTTATAGAGCTTTATCTGGCTGGAAACAATCGACGGCCTAGCTATTCTGCAGAGGATAATCAGGATTACCAGATGTTGTCAGCTAATGGTATTTCCCTGTGATAATGTTTATTAGCCTTTGCTTTTTGGAATGAATCTGCTCCTTCATTTTCGAATTTGAGGAGAGGGGCTACAAATTGGGTCTGTTTTTCAGGAGACGATGATGATGAGGAACTCGAAGAGGGAGAATGGATTCCTGAAGAAGATTTTGAACCACATGAAGACAACTTTGATCAAGGTTTTTCTATTTTAATTATGTTCTTCTCATTTGCTTTCACTCTGCACCATGTCTGTTTTATTGTTTATGATTACAGACATATAAAAGCTACACAAATCATTATCCCAATAAAATGATTAACTACCCTGTAGTATTGTTAAGGGAACCTTGTTGTTTCGATGATATGCTGGTTTCAACGCATATTCATAGCTTTGATAGCTCGTAGTTTTCATTTGTAGATGCTCCTTCAAAGGAGGAAGAAATGTGGGTAGCACAATATGGTCAAGTCACTCAATCCCCTGAGAAGACCCTGCCTGAGATCCCGTCTGTTGACTTGTGGGATTGGAAACTTGTTTGTGAATCCAGAGAAGCTGACAACGAACAGGTGGCTAGGCTTGTAGGGAGGCTGGTGAGACGGTCCGCCAATCTTCATCCATCTGTGGCTTCTGGTGGCACACTTTTCAAAACTGCGCCAGTTTGTGAAGCACGCCTTCACCTGGTTCGAGTCAGGACAGGTTTTAACCATTTTTCTATTAACCACCAGAGATGGTAACTTTATGCGCTTTGTTATGGATTTTGATTCTCGAATATTTGTGTTCCAGGTCAAGTCTATAAACTGCAGAATCCTAGTCCAAAGTACCTTGCAACCTTGTCAGTGTATGACGCGTCAAACCCAACAAAAGATTGGGGATTCCCTGATGTTTCAACTACATGGCAAGATCCTGTTACAAAACGAAAAGCTAAGAAGGTGAAACCAAAAACTGTGCGCAGACTCAAGGTGAAGGAACCACATGAAGTCGACATGATTGAAGAGGTACTCCAAATCCATATTCTCATGCCTGGATTCTTGAATTTATGTCTAAATGAACAGCATGAGACATTTTTCCAAAGCTTTAGTGAGAAAACTTAAATTTACTTTAGTGTTATTAGAACCATAGTAAGAAGCAACTACTATCTTGATTCATGCTCGTGTTGTTTTATCAGGAGAGAAGCTCTGCATACAGAGATAGAGCCGCGGAGAGAAGAAATCTGCATGGTGGATATGGTGTTGGACCAGGTCAAAAGGGAACAATGGTAGGCCTCAACACCGACGAGCATGATACAGGTTCTGAAGAGGATGCAACAGCAGAAGAAGCATTGGAGTTAACATTTGGATCTGGAAGTTATGCAAGGAGGATTATGGGAAACATGGGTTG